>NW_024344378.1:22770076-22875535 GCF_902729225.1 Pteropus medius | reverse complement strand
AGATGACAGATGATGGATGATAGATGATAGGATGGATGGATAGATAGATAGATAGATAGATAGATAGATAGATAGATAGATAGATATAGATAGATGATAGAGATGATGAAACAGAGAAAGAGAGACAGAGACAGAGACAAAGAGAGAGAGTAGCTGTCTTAGCTCCAGCTGCTATAACAAAATACTACATGGGTAGACTGGATGGCTTAAACAACAGACATTTATTTCTCAAGCTCTGGAGACCAGGAAGTCTAAGATTAGGTTCTTGGGGAGAAAGCCCTGTTGCGACTTGCAGATAGCTGCTTTCTTGCTATATCTTCACATGGCAAGGAGAGGAAGGTCTGATGTTTCTTTCTCTTCTTATAAGGAATAATAACTAATCCTATCATGGGGGCTCTACCTTTGTGGCCTTCTCCAAACCTAATCATTACCTCTCGAAGACCCTGCTTCTTAATACCATTACATTGAGTGTTAGGGCTTCAACGTATGAATTGCAGGGGAGGGGGTACAATCAGTCCATAACAATACCCAACAGAAATGATGGGTGTAATTCATCAAAAGACATGTACAAGAATATTTATAGCAGCCTCATTCATAATAGCCCACACTTGGAAATAACTCAAATGTTCATCCACAGGAGAATGGATAAACTAATTGCGGTGTATTCATACAACTGATTAATGAACAAGAACAAACCCCAACAACATGAATGACTCACAGGCATTATGCTGAGTGAGAGAAGTTAGACACAAGAACACATATTGTTTAATTCAATCTATATGAAGTTAAACACAAGCAAAACTAATCTATGCTGATAGAAGTCAAAATAACAGCTGTGTTAAAGACAGTAGTGACAGGAAAAGGACACAAGGGAATTCTTATGGGCTTCTGGAAAAATTTTGTATCTTGATCTAGGTGGTGGGAGTGTGTGTGTGTGTGTGTATGGGGTGGTGTGTGTGTGTGGGTGTGTATAAAATACACCAAGTTGTATACTTCAAATCAATGTACTTTATAAAGGTTATACCCCATTTTTAAAAAAAGGAAAAAAACGTTTCTATCAGAGATGACAAGTACGTGGGGGGCATACTACCTCTTTCCCCTCCTTTGCACATGGCAGGCATTGCTAATTAATCACCATACTCCTTTCATGAAACTCAGCTTCAGAACCATTGTCAATCCAGCACTCCAGCCAGTTTGCTGTGAGACAAAAACAATTAGCATTCCTTTCTGTATACACAAGTATACCGTCAGGAGGCAGTGGGCAAAACAGACTAGGGAAGGCCTCCTGGTAGAATACCCTGGGTCCTTCAGCATATAAAAGAGTGGGGAAAAGGGGATGGAGGGAGAATCTTTGGATTAAAAGAGACTTAAAAGATATATCAAATTAAAAAGTGGGTAAGTGCACACCCATGTGCATAGCAGCATTATTCATAATAGCCAAGAGGTGGAAGCAACTCAAATACCTACTGATGGGTGAGTGGATAAACAAAATATGGTATAAATACACAATGGAACATCATTCGGTCTTAAAAGGAAAGAAATTCTGACACATACTACGACACGGACGAACCTGGAGCGCACAATGCTAAATGAAAGAAGTCAGTCATGGAAAGATGAATACTGTATGACTTCCTTATATGACGTACCTGGAATACTCAAATTCAGAGAGACAGAAAGTAGAACGGAGGTCACCACGGCTAGGGGAGGGGGAATGGGGGATTGCCGTTTAATGGGTACGGAGTTTGTTTTTCAAGATGAAAAAGTTCTAGAGATGTGTTGCACAACAATGTGAATATTCTTAACACTACCGAACTGCACATTTATAAAAGGTTAAGATGGTGAATTTTATGTTATGTGTTTTTTATTACTATTATATTTTTTCATATAATTTTAACAAGTGGGTAAGACTAAATGGTAAGTTTAAGAAGGTGCTTGGGTAATAAAATTATATAGAAATGCAGGAACGTAATTACCATAAAAGTCAGGATGGGAGCTACTTGTCGGGGGAGAGAAGGAATTGTGTTTGAGACAGGGACCAGAGGAGCTTTTGGAGCTGCATTTCTTGATCTAGGTGATAATTTACCAGAGTGGTCACCTTATAATAGTTCATAATGTTATACATTTGCCTTCTGCAGTTTTCTGTATCCGTTTTAAATATAATTTAAAAGTTTTTTAAATAACCTGAAAAGAAAGCTGCTGCAATCCTGACTTTCAGCCAACATATTGTGGCAAAACAACCATTTCACCTGAATTAACACAGGAGAATTGGGGAGCAAAGTAGCCCGCAGCAGGGCCTTACTGAGTACTTTTGCAAGTCCCCGCGTTTCACCAAGTCTTCTCCCTCCATTTGAACCCCAGGTCCTGCACACAGCCTGCCTCTACCCCTGGGGACATTCTCACAGAGCTAAAACAGCTGAGCTCTGCGGGGGTCACAGAGGACAACAGGACTCCACAGCGTAACAAGCCAGGGTCTCACCCACATGAGTGCAGAAAATAAGGCTCCGTTGCCTTTGTTGTCAGCTGTCAAATTTCATTTCTTGTTTCCCCAACCCTCTAATGCGAATTCTGCTAAAATCTTATGCCACCATAATGTGCTGTCACAGGGTCAGGATTGCAACAACTTTCTGTCAGTCTGTGGTGATGAGGGTCCCAACACTGAGACCCTGATGCTTACATAAACAGGGCCCCTAGCCCACAGAGGAGGCCACTGTGGACTAAGTGGTGAAGACCACAGCTTCTGGTTCAGGCTGCCTGGGTTCAAAGCTGGGCTCCACCCTCTGACCTGGGGCAACAGACTGCTTATAATTTCTGGGCCTCTATTTCCCCATGTGTAAAGTATGGGTCGTAACACCATTTATTTCATAGAGTTGTTACAGGGCCTCAATAAGCTGAAATATGTCAAATCTTTAAAAAGAGAGCCTGGCTAAGGGTAAGAAGTCAGTACTTATTATTACATCATTTAAGGACACAACCCCAGGTCCATAATGAGCAGAGAGGAAAATCAGGGAGGAGGGACAGGTCTCTGCTAATGACGCCCTGTGTCCCAGGCTTGGAGACAGCCTGAGGTGTCTGTTGTTTCCAAGATCCTTCATCCAATTGCCTGCTCGACACCCCGAACTCAACATGACTAAAACCCAATTCATGAGCTCTCCCCTCACAACACTGATTCTCTTCTAGTGTTTTCTATCTCTCTGAACGCCCTCCTGACTACCCAGTTAGATGAGCCAGAAACCTAAGCAGCGCCCTTTCCTCCTCCCTCTTCCTGATCTCACTGCTGACCCATCATCATGACAGATTAACTTCATATCCGAAAATCCCTTTTTTAAGTGTGGCAGGCACAGTCCAACAGCCACTCTCCCCTTCCAATTTTTTTCAGACTCTTGGAATCTTTCTTAATCACTCTAAACCAATCACAGTCCTGTGTTCCCTTTGTAAATGCTCAGTTTAGCAATGGGCATATGACAATTCTGGCTAATTAAACTTGAGGAAAAGTCTGCTGGGAAGCTTCTGGGAAGGTTTTCCTCACTCTTAGAGAGGGACATAAGGGAGACACACCTCTTCCTCAGGCCTATAATTGTGTGATCCCTGGACCTGGGGCAGCCATCTTGTGACCTTGAGGTAAGTAGATGACACTCTGAGAATGAAGAAGCTGAAAGATAGAAGGAACCTAGATCCTCGATGACCCTGTTAAGCCTCTGAACTCACCACCCTACAACTGCCCTGCCCTTGGTCTTCTTGTGACATGTAATGATAAAAGCCCTCATTGTTTAAGGTCCTAAATGAGTCTTCTGTCACTTGTAACCTAAAGCCACCTATGAGGGCAGGGCAGGCAGCTAACACTTCCTGAACAACTGCTGGATACCAGGCCCTGAGTCTCAAACCTCAAATCTCTCTCAGTACCCTCACAGGCACCCTGATAGTTGGAAACAATTACACTCATTTTATAGCTGATGAAGCTGAGACCCAGTTATGGAGAGGAACTGGTTCTGCCACACATTGGGTGCCTGGTGCAGTTGGAACTGAAACCCAGGTCTTTGGCTCTTTCTCCTCTACACGGACAGTGGAGACAGGTTTGATAAGCATGTTCATTGGAACACTCCATTATAAGAACAAGGGACGTGAGCTGGGCCAGCCTAAGCCTAAGAGGGCATGTATCAATAGGCTCTCATTTCCAGCTGCAGAGGGCAAAGGGACAGCTGTGTCCAGAAACTAGAAATATCTCTCTCTCTCTCAACTTTACTTCTCTCTGAAACTATGCCCTCAGATCAGCTGCCCCACTAGCCTAGAATCATAGCCACCAGCACCCTTAGTCTCCCATTGCAAGAGCCAAGGGCCAAAAAGGACAGGAGTCTCACTTTCCCCAGCCCACATGCCCACTCCTTGGGCTTCTCACTCTAAGTCTGAATCCTGGGGGCCACTTCTTGACTCTGTGGCTCGGGCAAGCCAACCTCTCTATGCCTCAGTTTGCCCATCCTGAAACAAGGAAAATAATAATGCCTGCTTTACCGGGCTGCTGTGCATCTATCCAACAAGTACTTAGTGCATGCTGACCATGTGTCAGGCAGTACATCAGGTAGAAGACAGAGCCCCAGTCCTTGCCCTCACAGAGTTTACAGTCTAGCAGGAAAGACAGACATTAAACAAATAAGTGCATGAATGAATATCTCTACACAACTCCGATAGATCTTACAAAGGACAAGTATGAGCTCTATGGGAGAGAAAGAGCTTCCTCAGGATGTAAGAGATTCCAGAAACAACCCAATAGAAACAAAGAGGGAAGGATCATCAGACGCTCCCTTCCATGGTCAGGTCTGCCCACCAGCACCCCTTAGGCCTACAAGGGTTTCCAATTTGCACTGAAACCTGGGGACTCATCACCTTGCCTCTACTTGCGACTCTTCTCCCTCCTCACCACAAGTCATTGGCCTCATGTTCACTCAGGTACTTGCAGCATACAAAATATACAAAGTACATAGATGGGTTTCCAGCTTCAGAGAGCAGTTCTATCACATTCTATATGATGTTCCATAGTAAGAGCACGACATCCATGGTTCTAGAACTCTTCTTGCTCAGTTCCCTGATCTTTCTGAGACCTGGCCTGACCCAGTAAGGTTGATCTTATAGTACATACAGCCTTCTATCCTCAGTCCCCAAAAGAAGCAGCTTTCCTTCTGCCATGCCTTCCATCCATTCACTGAGCCCTCACTATGCTCCAGACACTGTGCGAAGCCAGGGAGATGCAAAGGTGAATAAGACTTAGGGTCTGTGCCACAGAGTTCACCATCTCTGAGAGAGACAGTCATATAAACATGGTACAACGTGATCAGGGCTCCAGGAGAGATGTATTCACATTGTTATGAAAATTCAGCCGGCAGCACAGAGAGCTCTGCCTGGAAGAGAGAAGTTTTCTTGGGAAAGGTATCTTTTGAGCTGAGTCTTAAATGAAAAGTCGAGGTAGGGGAAATTGTCCATGGATCCAACATGAATTAATGCCCTATGGACACAAGTAGAACTAAATTACAAACATAGGCAGAAAAAGAGTGCTTTGTATTTCTTTGATCCTGCAATTCCACTTCTACAATTTGACTTACAGATTTATTCACTCGTATGTGAAATGAATGACATATCTTCAAGGAAATGTACCACAACACTGTTTGCAAAGCAAAAGATTAGAAATCATCTAAGTATCCATCAGTACAAGATGGTTGTATTTATTTCCTGTGGCTGTTCTAACAAATTACTACAAACTCGGTGGCTTAACACAACAGAAATTTATTCTCTCACAGTTCCAGAGGCCAGAAGTCCGAAACCAGTATCATCAAAATCAGGAAACTGGCAGAACTGTGATTCCTCCTGAGACTCTAAGAGAGAATCTTTTCCTTGCTTCTTCCAACTGCTGGTGGCTGCTCGCATTCCTTGGTTTGCCAGAAATGCCAATCTCTACCTCTGTGGTCACATTGCCTTCCCCTCTTCTTCCGTGTCAAATCTTCTGTCTCCCTCATATAAGGACAAATGTGATTGCATTTATGGCCCACATGTATAATCCAGGACAATCTCCCCATCTCAAAATCCTTAATTTAATCATATCCGAAAATCCCTTTTTTGCTGTAAAGTTAACATCCACAGGTTCCAAGGATTAGGATGTGGACATTTTTTAGGGGGCCATTATTCAGCCAAACACATGACGTAGCCACACAATGGATTATCATTCAGACATTAAAAAGAATGAGGTATCTCTCTGTGTACTAATATGAAATGGACTCCAAAGTATATTAAAATTTTAAATAATTAAAATGTATATAATTTGTAAAATTAAAATACCTCAGCTAGTCAGAGTCCTTTACTTGGTAGAGTGGCCTAAACATTCATTGCTGAAAAATCTGAATCCTAAGTGGCCCCATCTTTTGTTGGTTGCTATAGTTTTCCATTAACTTTTTTACTGTTTACATGAAAGTACTAAGGTGTGCCCCAAACTTGCAGATATAGTTGTCCTGCCACATTGTATAGCAGCAATCCAATTTCCCCCTTGTTTCAGAGAAATATGGAGCCCAACGTGGCCTGGCAGCAGTCTCCAGTCAATGGAATCACTGTAGCATCCCCCGTGGAGGCAATCTACACCTGAATAAGAAGAGCTGAAAGTTGCACAGACAGGGAGGAATATTCTGCAGATAAGTTATTCAATGTAATAGTGAGAGGAGACCCTCTCATTTCCACCCCTTGATTACTATGAGAGAAACAGTTGCAGATTCAAAGCACATAATGTACTCTGTAAGACAGAACCCCAACCTTTCAGGCCAGGTGGTATCATAAGCAAGTCCTCAGTAGGCCATCCACCATTCTATCCGAGCGACTGCTTCTAGGTTACAGGGCATGCTAGGTAAGACTGGTGAATCCCCGTGAGCACAAATCCGCTGATGCACTTACACTGCTCTGAAATGAATTCCCTGATCAGAAGCAATATTGTGTGGAATACCAGGACAGTAAATGAGGTATTCCGTGAACACACAGATGGTCGGGCTAACAGAAGTATTTCAGGAAGGAGTGGGAAATATATATCCAGAATAAGAAAGTGTGTGTTCCAATGAAGACCAAATCGATGCCCTCCCCACCATGATGGAAGGGGTCCAGTGTAATCAATCTGCCACCAGATGGCTGGCTGACTGGTCCCCCCTAACTCCGAGAATGGTAAGCTTCTAAAATATCTAGAGGGCATTTTTTTTCCTTCTTTTCCTCTTTCACTCAACAATTTTCTGAGACCCTCTGGGCCCAGCCTTATGCTCAGCCTGTAAGTGGCACAGCAGGGGCTGGGCTCTTGGCCACCAAGTCAGGCTCAGGGTTTCTGCACACGGAGACATGAGAAACAAGACGGCTGCAAATGCCACCACTTCGCAAACAGAATGACATGGCAAAAAGAGCACTGGACAGGAAGTCCATAGCAGTCTAGGTTGGCCATCAGCATCCAAGTGACATGAATAGAGGCCAGTTGCCTCATGAGGCTCAATCTCCCCATCCTTAAACCAGAACAGAAGCCCCAGGGTAGCAGGTACTAGTGGTAGACCAAGCATTGGGTGGTTGGACTCATTCCCCTTGGGTGCAGGCAATAAGGGAGTCAGTTGTCTATGGAGATTTTTTAGTAATCAACTAATAATATGCTTTCTATTATCATTATATGCCTGCAATTTAAAAAAAAAAAAAAAAGTCAGTGAGAGAATACTCCTCACCAAACAAGTCTTGTTTGCCAAAATTATAAACAATTTCTACCATTACTATTGTTTTAATAGTATATGCATAAGCTAAGCTTTAACAATATATGTGTAAGGTTTAAATTAGCACATTTTCATTATTTATCTTTTAATAAATATTATATTTTACATGGATATAAACTATACAATTATACAACTGGCCCCAGACACACACCCACCCAGCTACTTGTGCTTATTTTTAGAGTAAGTTTATAATGGCTGGGAATCTTTCGAGCTCACTTCTGGCTGAAATTTAAACAAATAGACAAGGAATCTTAAGAGAGGTCCCTACCCACTCAATCTCTTAACTCCTGATGTATTAACTGGGGGAAAGGTCACCTGCACCATCTAGTGGCAGAAATAATGATTACAGATATGTGTACATGGACTTCCTCACCCCCATGCAAACTGAATTCTGCCCAATAAGGTATGAGTGACATATGGTTATTGAGCCCTTGAAATGTGGCTTGTCTGAGCTGAGATGTGCTGTAGGTGTAAAAAGAAACACCAGATCTTGAAGCCTTAATGTGGAAAACAATAAAATATCTAACAATCATTTACACTGATTACATACTAATTTTATATTGATTACATGTTGAAATGACAATATTTGGGAGGAGGGGAAGAGAGCAGCGGGGAGATTTAATTACACAAGATGACTCCAGAGCTGATTGCATCACTGGTCTATCTAGGTAACAATGAGCAAGTTCCTTCACTTCTTAGGGCCTTAGTTTGCTCATCTTTAAAACAGACTAACGATACCTAAATCATAGGATTATGATGATTAACTGTGATAAGGCAGGCATACAAAATTCCTGAGACACAGTGGGTGCTTGCTAGAAATTGGTTTCCCTTCTGATCAAAAAGAGCTGATCAAAACGGTGAGAAAACTAGAGGTAGTGGCCTCCCCAGGCCCTGGCAGAGGGTCTTAATTTACTTTCCTTTTTCAAGTTATTGCTAAGTTGCAGGTGACCTGGCCAGGTGATCAGCCTTCCTAATTGGGGAGGACCAGCTCTAGCTGTGGCCCTCCTAGGTACCCCACTTGATACACATTCTGCTCCCAGTACCAGGCACCAGCTCACTCTGCTCTCTGCCAGATAAGGCCGAATCTGCCTTTCTGCCCGATTCTCTCCCCGACCACACACCTGCTCCTCTCCTTTCCCACAGTGAGCTGTCCCCTGTCCTTCCACATCCATGACTGGGCACAAACTGCTCACTCACTGCCACCTCTACACCAGTGGTTCTCAGCGTGGTCCCTGGACCAGTAGTATTAGCATCACCTGGAAACTTGTTAGAAATGCAAATTCTTGGGGCTCGGACCAATTGAAACAGGCCTGCAGTGTTGCAACACATCCTCCAGGTGATTCTGATGCATGGTGAAATTTATAACCACCGCTCTATAAAGCCCCGACTCAGCTGCCAGGCCCATTCCTCTCAACTTTGTGCTGTCAAGTTCTGCCTTCTCCCTACCACCCCTCCATCCAGCGACTCCCTAGTCTATTGTGGAGAAATTCTCTCAGTGCTTAAAACTATCCTATACTCTTTCTTTTCACCACTATACCTATCATAATGCTAAGCAAACCTCATTCACAGCAAATCTTCAAGACTTTGTCACATAGGCAAGCCACTCTTATATTCTTTGCTCAACATTTTTTTAATTTGACACTAATCTAAATATACACTTCAGCTTGGTCCTAAAGAATCGATAAATTCAAACTCAATATACAAGTTATATCTTTCTGTTGCACATTAAAATAAACACTATTAAAATTTGAACAGTCCATCTGAAGTACCACCTAAAAGTCATTTTGGGGAACAATGCCTTAAGTGTGGCCTGGGTCTCCTAGAACACACTCCACCCACCCTGTCCATTCTCCCCAGAGCCTCAATTTCCCCTTTGCCTCTCATCTAAACTCCACCCTTTTGTCAGTATTCCTTCCCGGACCACTTAGCACCCTCTTTTCACCTACCCTGATGAAATGACTGATATCCCTGAGGACTCCCCATTAAACATCACCAGCTCTCTGCATTTGGGAATACACATGGAATAAATGCACATGAAATGACTGAACTCTGGGCCCCAAAGGTGTCCACTGCTGCTCCACAGCACCCCAACCCCTCTTCATTATATACTCTGCTCTAAGCACTACCTGCAGGAAGCGTCCCCAGGATGTCCCCTGCCCTGGTCTTTCACCATCCCTCCAGCCTTACAGCTACCCACCCTCTCACCAAGGCTAAGCACTAAACATTTAAACCGTTCCCGGTTAAAAAACAATCCCTTTCATGTCCCTCAAAATCCAGGCTAATCTGGACAACACACACACACACACACACACACACACACACACACTTTCTATTGAGGCACATTATACAGAGAGCAAAGTACACGTATTATAAGTGTATAGCTCAATGAATCCACAAACTGGACACATCTTTGTAACCAGCGCCTCAGAACTTCCTCATGCCTACTTGCAGTTACTACCCACTGTGTCCACCCCCATCCCAAGAGTAATCATGTTCCGATTTTTTAATAGCATGGTCTTGCCCATTTTTTTACTTATGTAAATGAAATCATGCACTATGTACTTTTTATGTGTCCTCAGCCATATTGTTACATGTAATTGTAGATTGTTCTCACTGCTGTGCTGTTTTCCACTGCAGGAATATTCCGCTGTAGTAGTTTTCCATTCCTGCTGGAACAGATCACCACAAATTTAGTGTCTTAAAACAAAACAAATTTATTCTTAGAGGTCTGGAGGTCAGAATTCAGAAACGGGTCTCACTGGGGCTAAAATCAAGGTGTTAGCAGAGCTACATTCCTTCTGGAGGCTCTAGGGAGGAATCCGTTTCCTCACCTTTTCCAGCTTCTAGAGGCCGCCCACATTCCTTGGCTTGTGGGCCCTGCCATTGGTCCCAGGAACACAGACACACATACAAGGGGCGTCCCTCCTCCACATCGGAACACTCCGATATTAAAGTCAGCCAGGGTGTGAAAAGAGGCATAGTCAAAACACCAAGTGCAAGTTAGGAGGCGGGATCAGTGACAAAAGTCACCTCCAGTGATCAAAATAAGATGATAGTCTGGGGCAGGCACATGGGGGATTGGCATGAGAGAACTCTGGAGTGATGGAACTGTTGTACATCTTAATTGGAGTGGTGGTTACAGGGATGTCTACATCTGTCAAAATGTATCAAACTGTACGCCTAGTAGAGTTGATTTAAAGAGACGTGAATTCACATTCCCACCACTGCCACTCACTGGATGTATCATCTCAGGCCTAAGCCCCAGCTTTCCAAATCTCTGCTTGTCTGTAAAACATCATTTGTGAACTAGTTCGATTTTTAAGACCCCTTTGGTTGGATGGGATTTACTAAACCACAGACACGGGAGCTCCCTGGCTGAAGTGACCTTGAGGGGAACGCCATTATCTCTAAGTCCCAAATAGCTCTGACTGGTTCTGATTCTACATCACTGCTGAGGATTTGCTTCACACTAAATATATCCCCTTTTCTTCCATACCAGATGGTGTCTAGATTCCTCTGGAAAGAGTAGGCTTTTTGCTTCCATGGAAGAGAGAAGCAGAGACAAGGAATAAGGCGGTGCCTCTCCTCTTCATGCTCCTCTTCTTCCTGGTTCATTCAACACAACACACAGTTCAAGAAGTGGCTGCGGTACAAGGCCTCTCGCTAATGGTAAATTCCAGTTACGTTAAAGTACCTAACAAAGCCTGGATTATTGGCTCATTAGGTTTCCGGTAAATCCCAGTGGCTCTTCTTGCAGAGAGGCAGAAGGCCACCACCACCCCCGCCCCCCCCCCACCGCCTAGGCTGCTAAGCTGAACAGAAAGACAAATGGGTCTTTATGCCCACCACAGGGGGTCATGGAGAGGGAGGTTACGTTTTTAAAGTTTTCTCTCCTGCCAGCATGGCTTCCCTTTTGCTTTCGGAGATCTCTGCATTTGGGAATATGAAGACCCTTCTTAACACCCACAAACTTCAGTTACCATACTCACGGCTGCATTTTTATCCATATGGAAAATATAGGAGACACACACACACGCACGCACGCACACGCGCACACACACACGATCTATTATGAATTCATTAACTTAAAGTATCTTGATGGATCACAACATGGACAAACACTAAAGGGCAGTGCCCCCTCTGGTAGAGGTAAGCAGTACCTGGTACACACCCCTGCAGGGGCTACCCCACCCCCACAGCTACAGCCCGCAAGTGCACACCAGGGAGCTGGGTCACACTGAGGCATTCCCATAGCCAGCGATAGCAAACAGAGGAGCCAGTCCCAGGATGGTCAGGGGATGAACCTTTCCTTGCTTTTCCTCTGATTTCCATTCCCCTCTCCAGGGTGGTCTCAGGATTCAAAGAAGAAATGTGACCACAGGTGCAGCTAGAGTTCAGGGGTAGGTTCTGAGGGAGAAAAGACAGCCTAGGATTAGAACCCCAGAGGCTCTGGAACATAGCAATATAACATGAGCCATGTGTGTAATTTAATATTTTCTAGCAGCCATACTCAAAAGGTAAAAACAGATAAAATTAATTTTAGTGATATAATTGTATTAACAATATATCCAAAATATCATTTCAATATGTAATCAATATAAAAAATTATTGAGACATTTTTACATTCTCTTTTTTTTACTAAGAATGAATTTTGGGGTATATTTCACAGCTAGAGCACATCTCAGTTCAGACTGGCCACATTTCAAGTGCTCAGCTAGAGGCTACCATATTGGACAGTACACATGGGAGAGCAAAGAAATGAGGACAGACTCTCCCTAAGCAGTTCCCAGCAGTCGGGGTTTCGCCCACCCTCCCGTGTCAGAACGCCATTCCTGGAAGGCACATTTGCTGTCATCTCAGAGCCAGCACTGCAAAGCTCTGGAGAATGTACTGTGCAGGCCCGAGACCTAGCCAGAAGACAAGCAGCACGGCATCATGCAGAAGACGCCAAGTGGGCCTTGTGGGCCAAATCCAGTCCTTGGAGGAGTTGTGTTTGGCTCCCGGGGTGTTTTTAAAATCTCTTGAGGTAGTTGCAGTTTTCATGACCGGACGCTTCTTTCCGGCTCCTACAGACACTGGGGCAGGTAACCCCCGCATAAGACCACAGTTCTTAAAGTCAGGCAGCCCTGGATGCTTGTCTTGGCTCTGCCACTTTTCAGCCAACAACAGATATATTAACTTCTTCCTATATGTCTTCTACTATAAAATCAAAGAAAACAATACTTCACAGAAATGTATGACTTTAATGAGACAAGGAAATGGCTAGCACAAAGCTTACTTAGTACATAGTAAGTACTCAGTAAATTGTGGTATTAATTTTTCATTCAGAGGAGACTTAACTCCTTAGAGGCCCTCTCCGATACTGGAAAACTGGGAAGCACGTGGGCAGGAGCTCTGAAAAGCAACCCCCAGTTCCGTACTTTGGTGTTGAAGAACGGCTTCTGCACTCAAATTTTTTAAACAGTCTGTTTCCTTTCTCTGTTATCCACCAGTATGGTTCAACTGAATTAAGCATTCCTCAGCACAAAGGCACTGAAAATTTTAAAAGTCTGACTTCTGGAAACAAAAGGAGAAAGTTAGCAATGACACCAATGGCCCCTCCCGCTAACCCCCATCCTGGTTCCCAGGTGAAAGACCCTTAGCCTCAGGGACTGGGTACTGGATGCTGCTGATAAAGGATAGGATATTAGTGATCCACTTGGACCAAGACTGGGCCATTGCTCAACCCGTTTTTGTAGTTTTTGCTCATTACAGGGAAATCAAGAGGCTAGGACTTAAAAGAAGCATCTAAACAAGCATGTACTTCACACCATAACCCCCTAGCTTCTTACCATTCCTGTTTCTGTATTCTTCTAATTCAGGAATGCAGGTAAGAGCAAAAAGTGGGCAGGGGACAATGGCCACGGAACTGTCCCAATAGGAAGAGAAGACTAAAGAAAACTCTTTCCTATTCTGTTTTCCCATCTTCCCTTTCTGCTGTTTAATGCAAGTCTGCTTCTTCATTCCTTTCTATGATTCAGTTAATATGTGCTCGGCACGGTAGTAGGCATTTTGACCCTCCTCCCATTTTTTAAAATTATTCTTGTCCCTCCATGCCTTTTTCTTTTCTTCTGTATTAATCATTTTCCCATGTACTATCTATAAGTCTTTCCATGCTTCACTTTCAAGAAACAGACCTGGCTCCTTTCTTTACAGTAAGTAATGCAAGTGGGTCCCTGGGAGATGAGGAGAAAGGGACAGTTCTGAGCAGCACGTAGGGAGCTAACACAGCTAATGAAGGAGACAGCTGCAGAGGGTTTTTTTTAGTCCAGATTTAAGTAACTCCTTTGTTATCAAAAATAATGATGTCAGAATCAATAACCTGCTGATTATAAAATTTATCCTTGGCAGAGAGATAAGAGAATTAACATTAATACGTGCCACTCCAGGCACTGTGTGGGGCTAGTGGTTCTCAGTATTTTAGTAGTCAGGGACTCCTCCGAGATTCTTCTGTAAGCTTTGAAATCTCTTCCTTAGAAAAATTCAAATGTACATAAAATGTTACATAGAAAGACAGGGCGAATGATGCCTGAAGCACAACCACAGACCTTGGTTAAACCCTTTTGTGCTGAGCCTTTACATCTGATAGCATGGCATTACTAAGACTAGATACCATTGTCCCCACCTTACAGATGAGGGGACGTATTCAAGGTCACATGCATAATAGGTAGCAGGAACATTTCAACCAGACTTGTCTAAACACAACTTGCTGCCCTAGATGAAATGTCTTTACTGTTACTGCAAATATCGCTCCTTATTTTTAAACGAGGAAATAAAGATTATGTGAGAAACTGAAATCTGTGCAAAGCATTCCAGTCACAGAAAATCAGGAAGCTCAAAACTCCCAGAGGTTCCAATCCTATTTCCTATCAACCAAAAGCCCCACTCCCCCTGCGCCCACCCACCCAGCTGGAAAACAAGCCAAAGAGAAGCTTTGCTTAGAGGTTTCGTATTCCTCAGAATAAGAGGCAACCTCTCTGTCAATAATACCTCAGTAACACTGGAAAAACATTTAAAAAGAGGCAATCTCTTTAAAATAATGTCAGTCGAAATATAAATTAAGAAACCAAAGCCTATGGAAAGGAAATAAAAGAAATTTAATTTCAGAATGTTACATGAATATAAAGACAAAAATGTGTATGATTATTTCTTTACAGTTACATATATAGAGATTATAGTCAAATAAGAATGAAAAATTAAAAATGGTGAAATAGTTAAGAAACCTTATTTCTCTTGTTGAGCTTGCTCGGGGATAGTGCAAAGGCAACTATTCAGTGCTGCCTTTATGAAGAGAGGACTCTGGCGGGAGTACTTCCCTACAGGTCCTGCTGGTCCCCACACATATCTGGGGGAGTGCTCAATGGCTCTTCAGCATAGGCTATGGCCTCGTACACTCCAGTTTCCATGGTAACCCAAGCGCTCAGGCTGTTATGTACTCCACCTCCTCACTAGGCCCTCCGTCAACTCTCCACTGGTAGAAAGATCTCAGCATTAACTGTCTAGAAAAGCCAGCTTTTCTATTGTGAGTCTTAGATTGGGCTAATTATCACTGGTTTGAAAAGCTTGTGCATCTTAAGAACCCACATTTTCCCCAAATTCTAGGGTAATCCTGCCAAATGCTGGTATCCAGGTTTGGATCCAGGTCCTGTCTTCAGCACAAATGCTTCAGGGTGGAGGAGGGTAGAGATGAGGCTCTCTCTTGAGGAGTCCTACATAGAAATTTCCTGACTTCAAAATGAGAGCCTCCAGCTTCAAGCATCTGTGCGAGGCCCTGTAGGAAGGAAGCAGACAGTCTAGAGAAGTCCACTCCCAAAGATGGCTTCCCAGTTATGTGTGGTCATATAGCTGTTCACTGTGGGCACAGCCCCAGTGACCACAGGTTCTCCTGGAAGACAGTATTTTAAACCATGTCCTAATATAGGCTCTGTGAGGGAAGCTGAGCAGAAATATTGCTATTCAGGAGGAAAGAATGACTCTGCTCTGACACTCTGGGATCTACTATCTTCCTTACAGGGCAACAAAACAGCCACCTCTGGAACACCCAGTGGTCGTCGCAGTCAGCAGCCCTGCATGACTCCATTCCCCAATAGTACTCCCTTGTCACTGCTGACTGACTCTGGAAGGACATTCAAGGCAAAGAGCTTGTGAGGGATCAATTGTGGTTTCAATTATGATTCATTAAGTTCCACCTCCTTTAATATGTTTGGCACTCAGAAATAATCAGTGTCTCCTAATCCTCTCACTGCTGCAGTGGAGTTTTTCGAACCAGATTCATTGGTCTCAGTGCAATAGTCCAGCATTGTAAAAGGTCAGAAACCCCAGTGGTTTTCACTGATTCAACCAGTGTAACTCAACTAGTGCAGATGTGAATCAAGGAGGTGGTCTGTGTTTTTATGCTTGTGCCATCTGGCACAAATACACTGCTCCAAATTGACACCACATTAAAACCCATCGCAACTGACCCCAGAAAGAAATGAAATTTTAAAATCCAGAAGAAGAGGCATTTCCAAAGAGATTGTTTTAACATGAAAAGTAAATATAACAAAACAGTGAAAAAATATCAGCTAGAGTTTAAAAATTGTTAAATACTGGCTCAAAAATACCCGCCCACCAAGTCAGAAGGGAAACAGTACCCTCCTGTGACATATGAAAAGGGTTTTTGTCTTTGAGTTCTCCAAAGATTCCAGAGAATTAGAACAGTTACATATTACAAGGCAGAAAGTTATACTATTTATTTCTCGAAACTGGATCACAGCTTCTATTTAAAAAAAAAAAAAATGACCTATCATACTCTTAAAGCAAGGGAAAGCATACTTAATAAATAACTTACATGAAAAACACATACCCAAATTAACACATAAACTGCCCACGGGCAGGCTATATAAAATCATGTGCATGTGACATACACTTCTCACCACCCTAGTCCCATAACACTACCAGGGGTTACCAGTTACATCCAATCATGAGAGTGTCCTAAATCTCAGGTACCTCCCTTAAATAGAACCGCAGAACGAACTCAACAAGTTCTGCGGTATCAGGTCACTGCTCTGCACCCTCTACCTGAGGCCAGACCATGTTTAACACACCAAATGACTTCAGGACGAAACGCTTAGATGAACAAAGAAAGAAAGTATGGAGTGAAGGGAGAACACTACTTCAATCTGGTCATACCAAAAGGGGTTTCTATTTGAATTCACTGATAGCAAGGAATGTAATTTTTTCTCAATAAGGAAAAAAAGACAAATAGAAACCTATACAAATGAATTGCTAACAAGCATTTTTAAGAATGACATAAAACTGCTTTAGAGAAAAGGGCTTCTAAACAGTATTATACTCCTATCCAGCTATGGTTCACAATCTATCAAGTTGGAAGGCCAAAGTATTTTCCCTTCACTATTGCTGTTACAGCAACAAAAGAAACGAAAAGTATGAGAGGACTGATACCCAGACATCAAACCATCCTCTGCTCCCCAGAATCATCTTTTGTTTCAGCAAAAATGCAGTATTTTCAATAATTTAAAAACAGGTCGGCAAACCATACTTTGCTGGGTAAGGCCTGACTCAGCTCCAGCACACAGGGTGAGAACGGTTACACAGCTTCAGAAACAGGCACAGACTGAGCATTTTCACCTGCCACATGCTGCTTGGTTCCTGGGCAGTGAGTATTTACACGAGATCAGAGCTATGCCATTGCTCACCTCAAACACATGTGAACATCTCAGCCCAAAGCGCCAGCTGCATCTCCAAACTATTCCCCATGCCCATTCTAATAAGGACAGGGGCAGAGCAGCTCCTTGAACATTGGTGATAAACCACACTGCTTCCAAATGAGAACATTCTCTCCTTTAAATCCTCTAAGCCCTGCAGAGACTGATTGCTCACTCCCTTCCTCTGACTCCAGCTGGCTCTCAGGAGACGGTCTAGCCTGCACACCTGATCCCTTAAAAGGATGCAATATAATCCTACCCCTAAGGAGTCGTCCTGGACATAAAGCCAGCCAGCTCCCTCCTAGTCATACTCCAGAGCTTCCACCACATACGGTTATTTCAGCAAACCTCTATTAAGCTGTCGGTGACTTTCCTTGAGTCACAATGAGTCACAGTGGCACAGAAGTATTGGCACCACATTGGCACCAGAGTTGTTTTAGGCAAGAAGAAATTGAATGAAGGAAAAGAGTTCAGCAACCACACAATTATTTGTCATCAATGAGAAAAGGGGAAGAGAGGGAGGGAGAGAGGAACGCAGTTTAATAATTAACATTTGTTAAAATATTGTATCATTCTGAATTCTCTTTTTTCAATACTTTAGGACAAACACCTTGCAATCTCAGCCCCAAGAAATAATGAAAAATCTCCAGGAAAGCTATAAATTCCTTGGACACAAATAAAGTATTGAGGAATACAGCCTCGTGCTCTAAAGAGCTTTCTCAAAGTTGAAGGTGAAAAAGAAGGGAAAGACATCTAGCTTAGAGCCCATTTAGATTGCCTATCAAAAAAAATGGCTTTAAAAAATAAACAAACAACAAACGAGAAGTAACAACGAAAATACCCAACACTATCAAAACAGAGAAAATATCAGTTAAAAATGACACCAATCCACCAGGATTGATAGTACTTTAAAAAAAAAAAAATCATTGGCAGTTGAACACAAATCTCACATTTTTAAAAAACAGAATTTGTTTCAACAAATGCATGGAATGAGCACTGGAGTCTGCTTGATTCTGCTCACATACTGTGCTGTGAAAGCTGGTTGGTTGGTTAGTGGTTTCCCCATAATATTAAAGAAAGGAGAGAAAGAGAGTGCTGCTAGCATTGGTTCAGAAGGCACAGTCTGCAGAAATCATCCAGTGAGTAGGGTTAGAGGTATCAGTTAGGTCATAGGATTAATTAACTTTCACAATTCAAAATGCAGCAAGCAAGCTGCAAGTCCAAACTTCTCTGTGAGCGATCATGACACCTGGCCCACTAAAGAGAAAATTCTGAGTGGACAACAGAATTCTGGATCCTTCAGAGGAATCCTAGGATGAAAGAGAAACAAGAGCATTAAGCATGTTTATGAATATTTTTTCCCACCTAAAAGCTAGAGAATCTATATTTAATATTTTCTATAAACTGAGGGTTAAGAGTTTAAATGAGAACTGATGAATCTTTATCAAGTAAACCTCACTTTGTCTACTTGCTCTAATCTCAGTTCATTACATCATCTTAATGGCAAAATGGCTACCAGTTAACTAAGTGCCTATTTTGTGCCAGGCACTGCTCTAACTTCTTGATGTACTTTCTCATTTATCTTCACAACAATCTGTGGAGGAGGTGATGTGCTTGTCATTTTACAGTTGAAGAATTTGAAGCCTACACAAGCTAACTTGCCCCCAGATTTATAAGGCTATTAAGCAGTGAACTTGGGAGTGGAACCCAAGCCTGACAGAATGCAGAGTTCAGGTTCTTACCACCTGTAGTATAAACCCCGACAGTTGTTTTTTTTTCTTTTTTGTAATGCAAGTGCCTGACTTAAGCTTTGATTGTCAAGAGGCATCCACTTCGAAGATCAAATAGACTAGATAAAGAGCTAGGCCACCTCTCCACTGAGAATCCTATTTCAATAACTGACCATTTGGGCCACTTGTTTTTTTTCTCTTCCCTTTAAATTCCCACTTTAAATTCCCACTTTTATGTTTTAAATTAACCAATAAAGAGTGAGCTCATGAAATCTTAGGCCCCAATAAAAACAGAACCCTAGGCCCGTACATTCTCTCTACCGACAACCTTGCTGTGTGGCCCCAGGTGTACTGTGTAATTTCCAGGTCTTGCAAGTAAATAATCTTCATTTTTACCCCCTAAGTTTCCTGATACTTACTGCTGAATGGCATCTTACAATCATAATAAGAACTACAATGGCCAATCCAACCACAACATTGGTTATTGATAGGCTGAGACCAGCACAAAACACTACCAGTATAGTATGCCTTTCACCAGAAAATGTTTACTAAATACCCACTAGATACAAGGCACTGTCATTGTTGGGAGGAAGAGAATAGAAGACAAGAAGCCACAAGCATATTCTTTAGTCTGGCCTTTGTCTTCCAGAAGAGAAACTGGTTACATTGATAATACATATGAAGTAAATAACATCGATAAATCATATTAAGTGTCAAAATTTTCATAGTGTCAATAAGAATTCAAAAGAAAATGTATATCTGGCTGGGTTAGCCAAAGAAAGTTTCGATGAGGAGGTGGGGTTTCAGCTGGGCTCTGAAGAATGGGTAAGACTCTGACTGCTGAAATTAATGCCAATTAATAAGTAGGTGCTAAATCAGCAGTTCTCATCTGGGGTGATTTTTCCCCCTCTTCCCCAGGGGACATCTGGCAATGTTTGAAGGCATTTTTGGTTGTCGCAACTGGAAGAAGAGTGCTACTGGCACCTAGTGGGTAGAGACCAGGGATGCTGCTAAACATACAATACACAGGACAGCTCCCCACAACAAAGAATTATCTGACCCAAAATGTCATTAGTGTCAGGCTGAGAAACCCTGTGCGAAATAAATGTCTTTGGGGAGTATACTATTGATAATGATAATAATTGCATTATCTTCTTTTATAAAATTACCATAAAAAATTTAGGGTTGTATTCATTGTGTAAAAGAAATAGATGGCAAGAAATTAAATCTGCAGGCTTGGAGACAGAAGAGAGTTCAGATCTGGAGATGCAGGCTTAGATGCAGTGAACATACAGAAAACTGAACTGAGAGCTATAGAAGTAGACCTAGCTGCTAAAATGGGGGAAGCAAGAGCAGAATGAGCAAAGAACTTAAAGTAGAGGGCTGAAAACACAAAGAGGCTGACGTGTAGGCAGATGACAGTATGTCACTGCAGAGATCGAAAAAAATTAAAGAGTAAGAAGGAGAACAAGATAGTATAACATCATGACAGCCAAGGAAGGCATTTCAAGATAGAGGGAGTGACCAGGAAGAAAGTAAAATAAAAATGCCATTGCCTAATCCAGTGAAAGATCATTCATTATCTGTGGGCCTCCACTTTTCTGAATCACTAACATTTTTGAGAATCTAATAAAAAAGTATATATCTTCTCTCCTCCAGAAAAATGCACATATGTGCCTATACATAAAATTACATCAACAATACCAGAACTTTATTAGAGCTTTATGAAGTCTGCAGTTAACAGGTCAAGCATCCCTGCTCTAAAACTCCTTGATAAAATATTATATATTATTAAACTGGCTTATTTTTTTAATGTATTTCTTTCTTCTGAAAACAGAGTTGTCAATATAGAAAGACTTATTATTTCTCGATTATCTTCAAAAATGAAAGCAACAAAAGATATAATTGATATAAAACAATGTATCCTTCAAAAATACTTTAGGCTTGGTTTTGACTTATGGATACAAAAGTAGAAATATTTAGACACACATAACTCAAACAACGAACTTGCATCAATCAGACAGCCCAGCCTAGAAATCAGAAGTAGGGTGAAAAGAAGAATTGAGTAATTATTCAAGGATAAGTAAGCAGACTATATTGAAATCTAACTTTCTAGAAAAGTATAAAAATTAAGCTTTTGCTCTCTTTCTATTGCTGATGTCTCAAACAGTAATTATGTTCATGTCTCAGTGCTAAAATGTGCATGTCAAATCAGAGATCACTTCCGTTGCTACACGAGCCTAATAAAACAAGACCAACTCACATCCAGTTTCCTTTAGTTACAATTATGACCACTTGTTAATGTTTTAACAATCACAATGTGCTTCCAAAACATTATTTCAATTGAGCCTCATAAGAAATCTCTAAAGTAGATCTAAGTACCATCCTCATTTTCAGAGGAAACGTGGGCTCAGAGAGAATGAACAGTTTTCCCAGGCCAGAGGAATGATGACTCAAATCAGGTCTAACTAGAAAATCCCTAGTCTTTGCAATAAACCACATGGCTTCTTCAGAGGAAAGCAAAGCAGCCCCCCGCCTTTTACCAGAAGAGCCTAAGCAACCAGCAGTCCCAGCGCTAAATATTCCTTTTTGCCTTAAATATCTTCAAAAACATCTTGTACATGATTTCCAGGGTCCTTCAGCATGAGGTATTTATCTGAAAAGCTTCAGTGAATGAACAAGCTAAAGTATACAAAGAAAAAGAGCATAACTATTTCACGTTTACTGAGCATATTCTCAGCACTTCTGTACTTGGTCTTACGAATTGGTTTACACTTGCTTTTAATTGCTTAACAAGTATTCTGAAGACATTTTTCACATGTGTCACATCTGTCCAGGGATGCAGGGACAATGTAGGTCTGTGTTCACAGCTCCATCCCTTAGCACTTGGGACAGTGCTAAGTAGGTGCTCAATAACTATCTGCTAAATGAACGCAAGAACCAAGACCCAGCCTTGTGATTTTTACATGACTGCTGACTACAACCATACTACACTGGGAATTCAAAAACTGCTACTGACTGACTAGATGCAGGAAGGATCTACATTCAGTAAGAATACAGAATAAGTACAATTAGTACCTTTTTTCCCCTCCTTCTTCTCCTCAGACCATTTCAATCTTGTTGGTATCATCGTGACAGCTGGAGAGCCAGAACATAACTGTAATAAGAAAATTTTAAAGTGGCTTAAATGTCCTAATGTTGTTCCTACAGACAGACTTTACTAACAGAGGAATTATTTACTAGATAAATTTCAATGTGAAGACTTTTACTGGTGTATTTATATCTTTAATCTTAACTGATTTTATTCCTGGCTTAATGAAATAACTATGCCTGGGATACCTTGAAGAACTACTCCACAGGTAATGCATTGCCAGGTAGGCCTGGCTCAAATATTACCCACCCTCTGGAGTCTCCCAGTAAGAACTGCTCCCTCCAGCACTATGTTCCTGGGGCTATTTCACTGTATTTGTCTTCTCTGCTTATGACTGGCTATATCCTCCTTGAACTCAAAATGTATTTGTTGAATGAATCAATGAAAACCTATAGAAAGATGACAGCATAAATGAAAGGATTAATTGAGAAAAAAGCATAGTTGAATAGTCCAGAGTGACACATTAAGACAGATAACAGTATATCCATTTTCTTCCTTTCTAAAAATGTACACATACAAATAGAAAGTACAAAGAACAGTATCTTACTAAGTTCAGATTTTCTTTGCTGGCTCCCTTCAATTCACCCATGGCTGGAGATTCCGGAGAAGGGGTCTTATTTTTCTTTTCTGACACCATCTGGTTTCCCAGGACCTTCCGCTGATTTAAGAAGAGAAAATATTTAATTTATAAACATCTGTATCTATATTATAGCTATTCTGGCCTTCAAAACTAGAGTTTCTTAGGTTAAAAAAATCTCCGCATTCGGATAAATTCTCCCAAGCCATCTTATATAAGGGAGGCCAAAGTATGTCACCATGGGGGAAAAAAAACCTGAAATCATTGCCTTCTTCAGGTAATCACTTTTTCTCTACATTTAAAAAGGGCCAAGATGTTAGAAGCAACATTCATAGTTGATTTAAACTAGCTAATACAGGCAATGACTGTGTGCTTCTGAGACCTTAAAAGAAACGCCAGTTACCTAACTGTACAATTTTTTCCTCACAGACATGTATGTTGTCTCTGGCAGCTCTTAAGAGACCCTTGCTTTCCTCCCAACTAAAAGATACTTACACTGGGTCCATTTTAAGACTTTGCTTCCCTATCACGTCCTCACACAGGATTGGAAAATTTGGAGAAATTCTGTAAGAGTTTCTAATATAGCCGCAAGAGGGTACAGGCCTTCTTAAGAGGGTCACATGACTATACTGACATTCAGAGCAAGACTAAAAGCCCTTTCATTTCTTAGAAGCTGATGTAACCTACTGTAACAGCTGACAGTGACAATTCTACCATGTTTAGAGAAATCTTCTCTTTTTTCTCCTCAGAGAATAAATTTAAATTCTAAAACCAGAACATATCAAAACTAAAACATT
This sequence comes from Pteropus medius, assembly GCF_902729225.1. NCBI lineage: Eukaryota > Metazoa > Chordata > Mammalia > Chiroptera > Pteropodidae > Pteropus > Pteropus medius. Next base: position 22,851,768 of record NW_024344378.1, on the reverse strand, counting down.
AAACTCTACAATGTAAATATTAATAGCTACATTCAGAATATTCCAATGTAATACATTATTTACATGAGAGAAAATTTAGAGGAAAAAAGTCTAGCCAAAAAAAAGAGGGGGAGGATCAAAGTAAAATAGCAAGATAGAAATCAAATAGCTAAAACACAGAAATGCCAGAAAAATAAGACTAGTACATTGAATGACTCCTTTCAGAAGTCAGTTATCACCTCGGAATAAGCTAAATTAGGGATGTCGGAAGCCACAGGACTGGCTATAAAACCTCCAATCAACTTTTCAAAAGACGTTTTATTACTCTATTATTATTGAGCAGAAACCTACATCTATTATTAGCTCAAAAATCTCTTCATTTATAATGAAAAGTTTATCCTCGGTTTTATAAAACTTGCTAACATTGTGTTTAAAATTGTTGTTCTATTTTATCCTGATAGAATTATAAGCTCTTTTATAACTCTAAAGTTCTAAATTCTCTCTCAGTAAAGAAGTGGGCAGCTGATAACAGAAGACAATATATTTACATTTCAAGCAACAATTAGCAATATATCTACAACCAACTGCAGAAGAGCTCACTATGAAGAGAAAACAATACTCATCTAACTTCAGTTAAAGAAACATTGGTTTGACTAACACATAGAGAAACATGTCTTTGACTATAACTTTTCTTGTTATCAATCACCTCTATGACAGGGAAGTCAGAGGGAATGACAGACTTCCAAGTAAAATGAACCATGGACATTCATTTTACTTACTTGCCATATCTAATCAGGTAAATGTATCTCTAGGGTTCCAGCAGAGGGAATTTTTTTTCAATTGTGATAAAATACACATAAAATAAAATTTACCATTTTACTATTTTTAAGTGTACAGTTCAGTGGCATTGAGTAGTCACATTGTTGTGTAACCATCACCACCTTTCATCTCCAGAACTTTTCATCTTCCCAAACAGAAACACTGTGCCCAATAAACAATAACTCCAATTCCTCCTACACTCCTAATTCCTGACAACCATTCCACTTTCTCTATGAATTTGACTATTCTAGATACCTCATATAAGTGAAATAATACAATATTTGTTCATTTGTGGCTGGCTTATTACACTTAGCATAATGTTTTCAAGTTTCATCCATGTTGCAGCATATGTCAGAATTTCCTTCCTTCTCAAAGCTGAATATTCCATCGTATATATGTATATGTCACATTGTTTTTTATCCACCAGAGAACACTTGAGTGGCTTCTACTTTTTGACTATTGTAAATAATACTGCTACAAACATGGGTGTAAAAACATGTTCGTGTCTCTGAGGGTTATATACTCAGAAGAATTGCTGGATCATACAGTAATTCTATTTTTAATTTTCTGAGGAACTGCCATACTGTTTTCCATAGTAGTTATACCATTTTTCATCCCCACCAACAATGCACAAGGCTTCCAATTTCTCCACATCTTCACTAAAACTTATTTTTTGTTTTTGTGAGAGTAGCCATCCTAGTGGGTAAATTGGTATTTCACTGTAGTTTTGATTAGCATTTCTCTAATGATAAGTGATACCGAGCATCTTTTTATGTGTTCATTGGCCATTTGTATATCTTCTTCCTAGAAATGTTGATTTAAGTCTTTTGGATATTTTTTAATTGGGTTTTGAATTGTTTCTTTGGAGTTTTTTTGCTACTGTAAGGTTTTTTTATATTCTGGATATTAGCCCTTAATCAGATATATATTTTACAAATATTTTCTCCCATTCTCTTTATTGCCTTTTCACTTTATTAATAGCAAAGGAAATTTTAATGTCAAGCAAACCTAATATCCCAGAGTCTACTGGCCCCAGTGGATCAGAATTGAGAGTGAATGCTAAACTTCTATTAATGACATTAACCATCAAAATTAGAGTTAGATGAAGTTGCAACTGCTAATAACTGCAGCTTAAATATATAAATATATATATATATTTATAGACATAAAAATATATATAAAAATTCTAAGCACAGAGTTCCTTAATGTTGCTGGATTTATAAATTTTAATAATCTTAAAATTACTTTAAAAAGGAAACCAGTAGAATACAGAATAGTGCAAATCTTTCTCCAAGTTAACCAGAACCTTGCCTTTGTTTCTTTATGCCTGGAAATTTGAATCCTATAATCAAGTTATCTACTGCCATCTGATGACAATATTCCTTAACTACAAGTTCAAATCGTCCGTGAAGACTGGTAAATTGAATCTACAAACATCGTGAAGGCAGCAACAGCACATAAGTGTATACTGTATTTGTTTTAAAACAAGACTTTTAACAAATTTGATACAAAGGAAGAGAACACACTGATCAAAATACTAAGCTCACAAAAATCTGAGTTACCTAAAACTCACTAGTTTTCTAACCATTTTTCAACAATTTTCCTAGACTGTCAAACTTCTCATTTCTCTAAACTTTAGCAAATTGCACAATGAAGTATGTAGCGCAAAGCAGGTCATGAAGCGAAAAGGACTCTCTAAACAGCTCAGGAATAAGGACCCTGTTCTCAGCCCCCGAAGAGGAAGATGGACCTTTATATCTTTTATTCCTCACTTCTACCATCATGGAGCCCCTTCTTTGGTTTGAAACACAGCAAAAATGCTTTGAAAAATAAAAGCTTTTCCAAATTCTATCCATTTCCCCTTACAAATGATCCCAAAGAATGGAAGAAAACTTCATGCATAAGAAAAGTCAAACTGTTCAATCTTCTCACAGTCGATGCTGAAAACGACAGCACAGCATACCTACCTTAATAAGGCCACTGAAGGAACGTGAACGGGCCCTCTTCTGTACCCGGGGAGTAGAAGGTTCTCGCCCTGGTGTCTGGGTCACAGATTGCTTATTAAACTAAAATAAAACAGAGAGAACATTTTGTTAATATTTTCCCATCAAGAGATAGCATTCTGTGACAACTAATAGAATAGCTAAGTATAAATAACCAGAAAAGTCCAGGAAGAAGTGAGTCTGTACATATATGGAGTAGTAGGTTGGCAAGCAAATCACAAAGGCTGAAATGATGCTGCTAAAAATAAGTCAAAATTTATTATATTAGTTTGAGGGCTAATTAAGTTAAATAGTACACACCAAAAACAAACAAACAAACCAATTGGAATCAGATAATGCTTCCAGAATTAGCTCTACCAGTTTATAGCAAATATAGAGGACTGAGGAACATCTTAAATAACACCATAGGGATGCAATCAGCAAAATCCAGACTATAGGAGACAACCTGGTTTCTTTCACAAATAAACTGCAGGGGGCAGGGAAAGAAAGAATGTGTGTATGTGTGTTAAATGCAGTGTGGTATTCTGGATTGGATCCCAGAATAGAAAAACTAGTAAACTCTGAATAAAGTCTGTAGGGTTATGTACCATCTGTTAATGTCTTAGTTTTGACAATGTGAACTTTAGAAGGATCTGGGTGAAGGGGATGTGGGAATTCTCTGTACTATCTTTGCAGTTTTCCTCTAAATATAAATTATTTCAAATTTAAGAAGTTTATTCAAAGAAACTGGTAATTTTTTAGAGAGAGGGAAAGGGAAGGGACCTACTATTAAAAGGGACATAGTAGATGTATCAACAAAAAAATGCATACCTGTTGGTCATACCACTTGTAGAAAAAATCTGCAATGAAAATACTTATAACAAAAATGTATAAATTAAAAAATGACCCAATTTCCTCAATATGTCCAATAAAAGGTAAGCTGCATATACATTAGGTTATATATGAGATATATGCAGTGATTAAAATGTTTACTGGCTTTTAATGACATGAAAAATGTTCATGATATAATTTTAAATGAAGAGCAGGAAATAAAAAACTAAATATATATTACGATCTCGATTAAGCAAAAAAAAAAAATGTGAAATACATAGTCATGAAAAAAAAAAACACCAGAAGGAAATACTTCAAAATGTTATCGGTGGTTATCTCCGACTTACAGGTGGTTTTTATTTTCTTCTTTACATTCTTCTGGAGGTTTAAATGTTTCTGTAGTGAGTATTCATTTATTTTTATAATCATGAAGAAAAAAATTAGGAAATAGTAAAATTATAGTTTCTTTGAAAAGAAATGGGTAGTATTTTTAATGTATGCAAGGAATTTACAAGCGTGCATGAGAAAATGCTTATGCTGTAATGTTTTTTGAAAAGGGAGCAATAAAATAAAGTATATGGTATAATCATAACTATGTAAAAATATATCCATAGAAAAAGACTGAAAAAAATAGCCAAAATCTAAACACTAGTTGAATGGTTTGTTTTCTTCTTATCCTTCTCTATAATTTCCTATTTTTCTAAAAAGGTGCAAAAATAATGTTAAGATTTTTTCTTTTGTATTATCTTTAACCCTCAGTGTTCTTGTAAGTCATTATACTTGTCCTACCTGAATTGCTATCTTAGTTTCCACCAAGAATTAAATCACTACACTGCTTTGAATCTATAATTCTCAGCCAACACCCTTCAAAATTCCAGTCATAGCACAATTTGCTAGATGTCAAAGTAACTTCAAAGAGAGTGACACAAAACTTCTCTTAAAGAGTTTTGTCAATTGTTAAGAACCGCTCAGTTCAACATTTTCTGAGCACTTGTTCATGTCTGGCCCTATGCTTGAGCTTAGGTATAAAAAAATAAAAACACAGACCCTTCCCTCAAGACAGTCCCAATTGAATACATAGTCAAGAGACTGACCTTGCCTGATCAGCTAAAATTCAAGAGGGACTGAGACAAAATTAATTTCTTGAGAAAGAAACTAACCAAGTCATCTGGATTTACTTAAGCTACATTTTGAGTCTCAAAATGGGAAATAAGCGATCTCCCTTAGCTCCAAAATAAACAAACTTTGTCTAGAATTCTTATTTCTAGTATCAGACTGGGCCCTTGACTGTTTTCTAACCGCAAACAACTCACTAATCAGAGCTACCACTTTTACTCTGCTATGCCAGCCACTTTACATAGATTCTCGCTAATCTTTATAACCATGAAACATGGGCATTACAATTACCATTTTACAAACAAGAAAACTGAAATTCAGAAAGATTAAGTTATTTGCCAAAAAAATCTGAAGGGTTTAAACTTTGAAACAATATATTGTGACTGCTGGTTCTCTCTCAGCAAACTTGGTACATGACCAAACCAGAGAAATTCTAATTACACTTGGATCCTTCTGTTTAACTCTAGAAATCCAAAAGCCTCCACTCCTTTCTCTAATGGGGCAGGAAAACAGAGATCACACTGAGGTTCCGTAGACCAGCTTGCATTCTTGGCTGAGCTGAAGCTTGGGCCAAGAAGAGCCAAGAATTAAATGAGATTTGTAGCAATACTCCCTAGTGATTCTACAACCCTGACCACATTCCTAAAGCCCCATCATTGTTTCCCTGCCTTCAGCCACCTGTCTGATAAGCTGTTTCTTCTTTGCTGACTCTGGCATATTATGAACATGTTGAAACAGCTCTCTTAGTGCCTCTTCCGTACGCTGCTGGGTCTCCTCCTGATGAGAGCAGGAATCTACCCGGTTCCATTTCCAAGATTTTGCCAGTTGGAAGGACTTAGTATGACATGAAGCTGTCAGATCAAGATCATCCTAGAGAAAAATTTAAAAGAAAAGTAAATTAATATATCCCTACCACTTTTGTTTTCAGGTTCCCACAATCCTAGAACAAAAAGAGGAGTGAAAGAGTGGGGAACCTGGTATATTCTTATACCCGGGAATGAGAAAAATCTAAAAGCTAAAAGAAACCTATAATTATAGATTATAATAATAGCCCACTTCCATGACCTGCCCAGAGAACCTAAATTCATTTAGAATATTGCCACCAAAAGTTATATTTACATAAGAGTTCAGTTTTCAAAGCATCTTTTAACCTCATGCAATTTTCGCTGCTACCCTATGAAATAAACAGAGAAAGTATCATCATTCCCATTTAATAGAAAAAAATTAAAGTGATAAGTTTAAACTCTAGATACTAAAGTGATACACTCATCTTAGAGCCAAGTGCTGGTGTTCTTTCCCATGTAGGACATTATGTGACAACTACTTGGCAGTAGTAGTGGAACAAAAACAACTCTCTAAGAAAGACCACATCCCAGTTAAACTAGTTGAAATCAAATACTGTTTTCCTGGTTATACCAAGTATTTGCTAAATGAGAGGTAGAAACAAACAAGAACAGAAAAAATAGTATAAGACAACAGCTTAAGTTTCTAACCAAGACGGACTAAAGAGAAATCATCAAAAAGTACTTGTAAAATTTTTTAAACTTCTCACTTTTAAAGCCCAGTAATCATATATAATCTTGTTAATAAACATCACACATTTGCTTTCTAAGCTCATTTGGTCTCAAGTCTTTTAGCTATTTGATAGTGCTACCTTACTGCTGAACCTGAAATAAAAATGCATTACATAAAATTGTACTTTTATTACTTTTAAAAATATTTAATACATTTGCTATTTGCAGATTGTTTATATCACATGCTACAAGAACACACACGGGCTTTATTAAAAACCATCACTATGCCATCACTCATATGCAGAGGATACCATCCACCAGTGGAGCACCTTCGAAAGCAGACATAAAGACCATATGTCAGGGCATTTCTATTTCAACATATAACTTTCTTCTCAGTCTTTTTCCTTATCTCAAAATTACTAGATAATTTTGAACTATAATATTAAAAACATTTTATTTTCCATGGCTTTACTTTAATTTCAGACTTTGTTTCAAAACTTCACTGATTTTAATTAACTTTCTCCTTGTTTGGGCTAAGAGCAATTTCCTATTCTTACCTTTGATGCTTGAGTTCTGGAGCCCAAATAGTGCAATCTGGCACATTCCCGAACATAAGCAGGAGCCTGGGCAGGTTATAAAAGAAAACCAAGACCAAATAATTGGTAGTATCCAAAATTCTTTCAAGACACAAAGACAGTGGTTCTCAAAATGATCTGATTGACAGATTACTTTGGAAAAAAAAGATCTTCAAAATGCCCTATTCTATAGCTTCCACCAAAAAGATAATCTCAACAAATCTGATGGGAAAACTGTTTGTGAGAAGACACCACTATAGTTGTTGCTATTCTGAGAATCAAATATGGCATGTATGTACTCAATGAACCAGAAACAAAATATAGATATCTAGTAATGTTTATAATTGACAAAAACCACCCCCAAAATTCTTACAAATTACAAGTGGTAATATTTATTTTAGAATCATTGTATAGAAAATACCATTTAGAATTACTATGGGGTAAAGACAGACAAGGAAGAATTTAGCTTACTGCTACATTGCCCAAGTGACAAGTACTCTGTACAGTCCTAGTAGAAGTATAAAATAATATAAGTACTATGGAAGAATTTGGCAACATCTAAGAAAATTACATTTGCATTTACCCTTTAACTGAGAAATCTCAGTTCTGCAAATCTATCCTGAAGATATAACTCCAGAAACATAAAATGCACTTAGATAAAACTAATCAAAAGACTGGACCCAGCCTCAAATGTTTATTAATAGCAGACTCGTGGAATGAATTTTTATACAACCATACAATGCAGTACTATGCAATCATTAAAAATGAAAGAAAGAAGGGAAGGAGGGAGGGAGGGAAGAAGAGAGGGAGGGAAGGAAGGAGGAAAAACTCAAAAACTAATGGAGTTTTGTCAAAAAGACTCAGCAGGAACTGGCTTGCAGAAACAATCACTGGCCAAACTGGGACAATCTGAATATCAAAATTAGTACCAAAATTGAAGAACACTTTAAATAACTAAAGATCCATGAGTCTATAGACACACTCGGAAAAAGAGAGAATGAGAAAGAGAAAAGGAAAGCTCTTCTCCGAAGAGCTAATAAAGATTAAATAACAGAATTAGAAACATCACTATTTTTAATACCCAGTGTAATCATAGATTCCAGCAGGATTATCAATAGATGCTAAAATTATCATAATATTACACAATCTCCCTGCAGGTTACCCACTGTTGCAAATGAAAAAAAAAAAAATGTACCTTTATAACTGAGATATGTGGCGGCTAGCAAAATTAGCATCACTAAGAGTGAGACAATTCTGTGCCTCCTAATGTGATCCAATATGATGCCATATGATATACACAAACAACACCTATGAAGTATCTTTGCCAAAATTGCTTAACCTGAATCTAATCAAGCCTCTAAACCTAACTTGCAGTTTACAGGAACTATATAGAGGGGCATACAGGAACAAGTTAAATGACTTTGAGAAGACAATAAGACAAATTCAGAATGTGTAATATTTTATAACACAGTTGGTCTGAATGCTTCAACAAATCAATGACATGAAGAAAAAGCATGATTGTTCCAGATTAAAAGTGACATAATAATCAAAACAATACATAAACCTCAACTAGCTTATGATTAAAAAAAAAAAAGCAGCTATCAAATACATTCTTACAGCAATTGAAGAAATTTGAATTTGTACTGAATATTAGCTGATATTAAATTCTTGTTAATTATCTTAAATGTGATAATGGTATTATGATTTTTAGAATATTCTTATTCTTAGGAGATGCATATTAAGTATTTAGGGTAAAGTGTCATGATGTCTGCAATTTACTGTCACTGGTTCAACCAAAAAAAAAGTATAACTATATACAGAGAGATAAAACTGAACGTTTGCTGAATCTGAGGGATAATTATATGAGTATTCACTGTTTTACTCTTTGTACTTTTCTCTACATTTAAAGTTTTTCATAATAAAGTTTTAACAAGAATCTTATGACAAAGACATTATGATATCTATAGTTTAATTTTTAACTTGAAAAAATATAAAGCACAGCTCAAGATCATAAGTAATTTCCTTCAAACAAGAATATGACAGAAGCCACACCACAGCTTCACCTTCGTCTTGTTTGCACACACTAGAGAGACTCTGCTGCTGGCCTTGAAGAATTAAGCTGCTATGATATGAGTGAAGAAACAAACTGAAGGAAAAACAAATTAAAAGGAACCAGAACTAGCCAGAGCAACTAGGCAAGAAATATAAGTAAAAGACACTCAAATTGAAAAGGAAGAAGTAAAATTATATCTGTTCACAGATGATATAATCTTATATGTAGAAAGCCCTATGGATTTCGCAGTAAATTATTAGAACAAATTCATCAAAGTAGCAAGATACAAAGTCAATGTTCAAAAATTGGTTAAATATATAATAAACAACACGAAAAGGAAATTAATAAGACAATTCCATTTACAATAGCCTCAAAAAGAATAAAATACTTATGAATTAACTTAACCAAAGCAGAGAAAGATTTATATAATGAAAACTATAAAACATTGCTGAAAAAAATTAAAGACATAAATAAATGGATAGACATTCCATATGCATTGATTGAAAGACAATATTGTTAAGATGTCAATACTACCCTAAGTAATCTACAGGTTCAATATAAACCCTATCAAAATCCCAGTGATGGTTTTTGCAGAAACAGAAAAAGTCATCCTAAAATTCATACGGAATCTCAAGGTATCCCAGATAGCCAACTAATTTGAAAAAGAACAAAGCTGAAGGACTCCTATTTCCTAATTTCAAAATTTACTACAAAGCTTTAGTAATTAAACATTGAAGAAATACATGAAGACAAACATAAGACCAATGGAAGGGAATTGAGTCCAGAAAGAAATCTTCACTCATATGGTCAAATGATTTTTAACAAGGGTACCAAGATTATACAATGGGGAAAGGACAGTCTTTTCAACAAATGGTGCTAGAAAAACTGGTTATCCACATACAAAAGAATGAAGTCAGACCCTTACCTAACACTATATATAAAAATTAACTCCAAATGGATTCATAACTTAAACTTAAGACCTGAAATTATAAAACTCTGAGGAGAAAGCAAAGGACAAAAGCTTCACAACACTGAATTTGGCAATGATTTCTTCCATCTGGCACCAAAGGCACAGGCAACAAAAGAAAAAAGAGACAAAAGGGACTTGATGAAAATTTGTAAATTTTGTGCATCAAGACACTATCAACGATTGGGGGTGGGGTGAGTATTTAATGGGGACAGACAGTCAATTTGGAAAGATAGAAAGTTCTGGAGATGATGGTGGTAACAGCTGCACAATACTGAATGTAATGCCACTGAATTACACATTTAACAATGGTTAACATTATTTAAAAAAAAAAAGACGCTGTTAACAGAATAAAATGGCAACCCATAGAATGAGAGGAAATATTTGCGTATCACATATCTGAAAAGGGATTAATATCCAGAATATATAAAGAGCTAAAATTCAACAACAATAAAACAAAAAATCTAATTAAAAAATGAGCCAAAGACTTGTATAGCCATTTCTTCAAAGGTAATATACAAATAGGCAGCAAGCACATGAAAAGATACTCAACATCACTAATCATTAGGGAATACAAATCAAAACTACAATGAGATACCACTTTATACCCAGTAGCATAGGATGGATGGATGGATGATAGATAGATAGATAGATAGATAGATAGATAGATAGATAGATAGATAGAAAGCAGGAAATAATAACAAGTGTTGGTGAGGATGTGAAGAAATGGGAGCCCTTATGCACTTCTGATGATAATATAAGATGGTAGCTACTATGAAAAACAGTATGGCAATTCTTCAAAAACTTAAAAATAGAATTCCCAAAAGAATTAAAGCCAGAGTCTCAAAAAGATATTTGTTTTTCAGTATGGAGGTTCCTCAAAAAACTAAGAATTGATCTACCATACAATCCAGCAATCCCTCTACTGGGTATTTACCCCAAAGACTTAAAAAATCATATCCATAAAGATATTTGCACACCAATGTTCATAGCAACATTATTCACAGTGGCCAGGACATGGAAGCAACCAAAGTGTCCTACAATAGATGACTGGCTAAAGAAGCTGTGGTACATATATACAATGGAATATTACTCAGCCATAAGAAGAGATGAAATATTGCCATTTGCGACAACATGGATGGACTTCAAGATAATCATGCTAAGTGAAATAAGCCAGACAGAAAAAGTTGAAAATCACATATCACTTATATGTAGGATATAAACCTAAAAGCAACAAAGGAATAGGACAAACAAACAGAGACTCATGGACATGGACTATAGACTAGTGGTTACCAGAGGGTAGGGAGTGGGGGAGGAGAGGGGAGATGGGGTAAAGGGGGTCAAATTTAGAGGGGTAGGAGGAGGGTGAAGTGGGTAAAGGAGATCAAATATACTGTAGCTGAAGGAAACTGGACTTTGGGTGGTAAATACACAATAGAATATACAGATGTTAAATTATAATGTACACCTGAAAATTATATAATTGTATTAACCAATGTTATCCCAATAAATTTAATTAAAAAAAAGAGATTTGTTTTTAAAGATAACACATGTTCATAGTAACATTATTCACAAGAGCTAAAACATGAAAGCAACCCAAGTGTCGATGGATGAATGGATAAGCAAAATGTTGTATAGACACAAAATGGAATATCATTCAGCCCTAAAAAGGAAGGAAATTCTGACATATGCTACAACATGGATGAACCTTGAAAACATTAAGGTGAAATAAGCCAATCACAAAAGGCAAATTCTGTATGATTCCATTTATATGAAGTATTTAAGAGCAGTCAAAAATCATGAGAAAGAAAGCAGAATGGTAGCTGCTGGGGCCAACGGGGAAAGGAAAATGGAGAGTTATTGTTTAATATGTATAGACTTTCAATCTTGCAAAATGAAGAGTTCTGGAGATGGATGATGGTGATCACTGCACAACAATATGAATGTTATTAATGCCACTGAACACTTAAAAATGGTTAAGATGGTAAAGTTTGTCATGTGTATTTTACCGCAACACAAAAAAAATTTGAAGGGAAAAAAAAAGGAACCAGACCTGGATGGCCTTAAAACTTCTCAGCCTTTCCAGATGGCAAAAGATACTAAGATTAAGAAATTCACTATGAGGAAAGGACACTCTAATGAAAAGGCCAAGGGTATAACTGTGCAACATTTTGCTAAAATCTTACAAACACCAATAGGTCAGAATATCCAGTCATACAAAAGGCCCTTTCAAGAGAGTAAAGGTATGTCTCACATATCTTTTCAATCAAACCAGAGGGCACCTAGGAAGCGTAAAGGTATGTATGGTTCCTTAGCCTTCTCAGCAGGAGATCAGGTAGAGAAGGGGCTTATCTTCAAAATATTTGTATATGTGGCTTTTGTCTAATGGAGTGAATCCCACTGAAATCCACAGAAGACCCACAAAGTTCGTGAGAAAATTATGTTGGCAGAAACATTGCTAAGTTTAGACTAAAAACAACAGACAGTACAAAATGAAAGGAGGCTGTCAGACCCTCAAAAGTCTACTGGCAGGAAGCAGACAGGATAAAACTACTCAGCAGCCAACATATATTGCCTTTCATGAAAAAGGAAGGATAACCCAGATGGTGAAGCCAATTACTCAGGGAGGCACAGCGCTACTCAGCTTCCAGGTACTTTCCTATATTCCTCTCCACCTTGGTTGTTCCCTCTGGGTTTGCCATTGTCTAATCTGCTTCCCAGTCTCAGTCAAGGGCCTTTCTTATCTAGTCATCAGTCATCTCTACAGCCCTGCTTAGGATCCTACCTTGTTCCATTCTCCTGGTCCAATTATCCCCCAAATCCCATCCCTTACCTACCTTAAAAAGTTTCTGGGAGTGTTTAATCATAAAAGCCATCCCGTTGTTTAACTTTGTGATATTCTCTTGAAGGTCATTTGCAGTGACCTATTCAGAGGAAAAGAAACCAAAAAAGAGAAATTAAGAGCTGAAAAATGGAAGGCAGACACTCCATTTACTTACCAACAAGCTTATTCTTTAAAAGGTATGATATCAAGTTTCTGTCCCTAACAAAGGTGCCTCTCATACAATGTTTAATTCTAGAAAGGCTTTTTGGTTCAGCAGATTTCCAGTGGAATGACATGATCTAGGGAGAACCATGTGTCCCTGAAGTGATCAGGAAATCCTTGAGAACCAGTCTTCATTTCCTAATTGTTTGAGAATTAGACATGTAAGCAGAGTTGTTTAAGATCTAGTCTGGGAAAAGACTAAAGAAGAACAGAATCTGTACCAACTGCCAAGGACATTGCCTCTTCAGAGAAATAGGAGTTTCTACAAAGATGAAAGAGAACTGTCACTACTAATTGATACCAAAGGTGACGTCTGTTTCTTAAAAACACAAACGGTCATTAATTCCATTCTCTTGTTTCTCCTGCCTCTTTTTAAGTGCTTCAGCATCTCTATTATCCCAAAGCCCTCATCCTCAACATGTATCTTTATTAATTTTTGCTTTTACTATGACCTCTTAAATATTTCCCTTTATAGGCAGAATATTCACTTCTTTTCACAGTCTCTCTTAGCTGGATCTAAAATCCTTGCATTATGAAGTTTGATCTCCTTAATAAGGACAAATGTTGGTGTGTCCTTCTCTTCTCACCACCCAACCATCCATTCCACCCTCTAACCCTCATCCCCACCACCCACCACCCTTTCTCTGGGTAGAGGCTCTTCCTGACTCAGAACTTTATATTATTTTTTCATGAGTTACTTGTTATGTAAAATGTACTACATAACCTCTCTCCTTTACCTTCCTTTTCTCATTTCTTTTAATCCTCAAAACTTTTATAAGTCACCATATCCTATCTATTTCTATTATCTTTCCAGCTACCTTGTCAGGTAAACAACAAAGGCACTATTATGCCCAGTTTACAGAGGAGGAGCCTAAACATAGAAAGTGTAAAGAACACAGGTCACAGCTGGTTTGCAGCTTCCAACACAGGTATCTTGGCTCCCAATTCTATCAGACAGTAAAATCTATATTATGAATGGACAGGAACGTAAAACTATGTGCCTCCAGGTCAAGAATTAGTTCAAGAATTTAGATAATTTATTTCTCATGTAAGTCACTGAGAAGGCCAGGCTTTTAGTAATAAGAAGCGCTTTCGGTTTTATCGAAAGAGAGACTATCTACAGGAAATAGAAAAGTTAAGACAAGGTAGGATTGTTCTATGTGTCATCTTATCTAAAAGCTTAGTGACATTATCCTGTAAGATCATATAGCTCTATCTAAATTAATACTGTGCAATCTTCAGAAATGAATTTTATTTCCTAAGATGGCTTTTGTGTTAAGAAAAAAATTCACATTGATCAGCCAAAATGACTATTTTTATTTAGCAGTTATAATTTTCCACTAAGACTTTCCACTAATAAATTGCCATTTAGGTTTATCAGAGATTGATTATAAGTGAGGTTAACAGGAATTGACCCCCTCAGATTTGATGACTCTTAAATGAACTAATAAAGTTAAGTTCCTAAACTTGTAAAGCTGAAGACTAGACCTTGGACCCTTGATAACCTGTCACAGGATGAGGCCCAGCCCAAGAAAACCTGCAGTCTTTGCTCTTCCCCTCAACACTCACATTTTTTGGCCACAGGACATGGGGTGCAAACATAAGGGCAAGGTTATAGGCAGACATCTTATTCTTGTCTTGTTTCTTTGCTGTTTGGTACAGGAGATCGAGCAACAACTTCAGCAAGTTACGATTGGGTGGAGGAAGAATGAGGAAGAGCAACTGAAGAGCCTCAATCTGCCGTTCCTTATCTGGTATATTGGTCTTGTTTCCTTTATCATCAAACTGCATCAAATCTTGAGGGCAATAGAGGTGATTGCAAAGGAAAGAGAAAATACAAGCAAGGAAAAAAAAAAAAATCAATGCTCTTACTATTATCCTCCCCTCAACTCCTACCAAAGAAAGACAAAAAAAAAGGAATCAGGCATAAACAGAGATACAGCAAAATACAATAACAAAATAATGTCAATATGATTCAATAATAAAAAGACGAAAACCTAATTAAAAATGGGGAAAATACTTGAATAAATATTCCTCTAAAGAAGATATACAAATGGCCAAGAAGCAATTATATATTCAGCACCATTAGTTATCAGGGAAAATATAAATCAAAACCACAATGAGACACTACTTCATATCCACTAGTATGACTATAATCAAAAAGACTGATCATAACAAGTGTTGACAAGAATACTGAGAATTAAACCCTCCTGCATTGCTGGTGAAATGTAAAATGGTACAACCACTTAGGAAAAACAGTTTGATAGTTCCTTGAAAAGTTAAACATAGAGTTACCATATGACCCAGCAATTTTCATTCCTAGGTGTACACCCAAGAGAAATAAAAATATGTCCACACATATCTTTAATAATTTCACCCCTTCACTTTTCCTCGCCCAGATAATTTACTGCTAAAATAAATATGAGAGTGAATTATGTCCTGATAACAGGATAATCTAGGCAGCTCCTCATGGAGTCAGAATCATTGTTTCTCCCCTAACAGACTACCTAGGTTTTCAATAAAAACAGTCCCCTAGACAACCAGACTTTCAAAGGACACCAATAACCATTTGGGTATAATTCATATAGACCTGAAAATGATTATAGCGCGTTGTTTAAACTGTTGAACTGCAATAAAAATACCAGGTGTAAGAAAGGCAGGTCATACATTCTAGAAACTATTCTTTGTTAATACAAAATTGAAAACAAAATTCTCTTCCAGTTATCAGCAAGGTGTATCAAATGCTACAACTCTGCCACACCTCAATATGATTTCAAAGAACAGTGACTCACAGGGTAGTGGAAGGCAGGATTTCAAATATTGCACTAAATTAACTCAATAGGAAAGCAAAAAGAAAAAGCATTCTTCATGTCAACCCTTATAAAAAGCTAAACCTATCCATATTTTCCATATCTTTTTCAAAGATTCAACAACTTTCTCTCCAAAATAATTATAAAATTATATAACATTCCAGTAATATTTACTCATTTGTATCATCTGGATTGTTACCAATAGTGCTAAAAAAAATCTAATCTTAGATTTTAAAAATTCAAACTTAGTTTTTTTAAGTAGTAAAAAATATTCAAAGGAAAAAAATCGCATATTCATTTTCCTTAAAATTAGAAGCAAGAGGAAAATGCTCAAGGGCAGAAAAAGAAGTAAATGCAGTATGGATTTTGATGTTGTGTACACTTAAGAGTCTATAGCAGCATAACAGCTATGCAATTTAAGAATGAATTCCCTATCACATAGGCATAAAGGAGAATGAAGAAACTATTTATGAGGAGAAAATGGAACATTCTCCAAGATACAGTAAGTAAAAAAAGCAAACCACAGAATCATGTATATAATAGCCTACCATTACATAAAAAAAGAGAAAATAAATATATGTAATTATTTGTAAGTATATAAAATGTCTTTGGAAGGATACATTAGAAATCACAGCATTGGTTGCCTCTAGGAAGAAAAACTGAGTGCTGGGGAACAAAGGTGGGAGAGAAGCTTTTCACTGTATACTCTTTTAAACCCTTTCAATTTCAACCATATGATTGTATTGCCTATTTAGAAAATAAATAAAATTATTTTTAAAAAATAAACTTCCAAGAGTAGAAATGATCTCAAATGACACATAATAACACTTAGCAAAACCTCAAACCAAGGCAAATGTACCAAACCTGTAAATAACTCAGGTATATGAATCAATCCAACAAAAAGCATACATTTATTGAGCAACTAAAATATTCAAAGCACTATGTGAGGATCCATCAGGGATATAAAAATAAATAAAACCCAGACTTTATCTTCAAAGGAACTAATTTAGCAAGAGAAACATTTGATTAATAAATCAAACTTACTGGCCAATATCTTTGAGTACTCAGAGAAGTCTAGAAATATCATGAAGTCTTAACCAATATTAGCAGAAGTATTGCTGTGGGTTAGTTGCAAACAATAGAAAATCTCCTTCTCACCTCCTATACTCACCAGCAATTTTCAGGTGTGCATGAAAATGTTTATGTGTCAGCAAGGGCTCAGGTAACTCTCCTAGAAACATCTTCAGCAAGGTGGCAACATCATTTGAGTGAAATTCCCCTGATTCCAAGTTAATATCAGTTCCATTATTGAGAGCGTCCCTTAAAATCTGCTGTCGGACACTATTCCCTGGTACTCTAAATAAGCCTTCTACTCGCAAATCTGTTTAGCAAGGAAGAAAACAGAGGGCATGCAAAAAGGAAGCAAAAAGAGAGAGGATGATTAAAATAAGTCATCCTACAGGCTACTTTACTCTTGTAACCTTAAAAAGATCCTGAAGGAAGTTTTTGTCTTTTTTCCCAGAGTCATTTAGAACCCACTAGATCCTGAGGAGACATATCTGAATATCCCTGAGTACTTGGAGATCTCCCAGAGAAGAGGTGGCCTGCCCAGGAGTCATTCAACCTCCTGAGGAACATCTAGGGACTGAATCTAATCTAAACAATTGAAATAAGCTTGAAAAATAAGTTGAAAGAAAAGCCAAATCTCCCTGAAGGTCCCTTCTCTTTAGCCATCTGAGACTTTGCCTGAAGGAGCTGAGTTGTCTGTGGAGGTTTGTTGCTCCTGTAAATGGTTTCCCAGCCCAAAATGAATCTAGAGTCTCTGCGTTGTCCCAGGAATTGTAATCTTAACCTGTCAGATCACCTTTCAGTCTCAGATTCCCAGAAGATTAGGGTCATCCCAACTAAACTATGCTTCCCTCCCAACTAAGCTAATCTAAGAAGACAAAAAGATGGGATGCATAGTTTTGGTTTGATCTGGAAGAAGTGTGAAAGTTCATGTTTTCAGCTTAGGTATGTATTTATCTTCATATAACTTCCTAATTGAGGAGACCAAGTTCAAATGCTTACCGGGCCAAGCAGATAACAGTAAATGAATTAATAGGAACCATAACAAACTGGAGAGCACATACTACACTCTAGTTAATTGTGTCTAAGTGGCAACAAGGTTCAAGGATGCTAAATCTTTCTATTATCTCAAGAAATTGAAAACCTGAACTTTCCCCATTTTAAAACACTGATAACTAATTCGATTTTTTAATTAATCATTTGCCAAACAAATAAAACATGAATACAGATGAATCAAGCCCTTCGGCTACTAGTTTACTACCTCTGCTTTAGCTCTTTGCACAGTGTCTCACATAGAATAAGCCATAAATAAGTATTTCTGCTGAATTTATCAAAGCATCATATAATGCCACACATTTCACATACACTCAGCTATGCCAAGCACTTAGAGCAAGGATATAACCAGCATACCAGCATGACTACTAAATAATGAACGGAATCAAGTAAAGAGTATATTTTAACTATAGAATTTTAGAGATGAAAAGTAACTTTGGTGATAAATCATTCTCCTTTGAGTAAATGTTGATTCTTTAGGGATAATTTTTCCAGAAAAAAAATGTCTCTCTAAGTCAAGAGGAAATTGTGATTTCATAGATACTATCTAATTCATATACATCTTTGAGAATAAAAAAAAAAAAATCAGTACATGAGATAAAATTTAAAAGGAAATATATTTAGAAACATGCCACCTGAAATTATTACTGATTGGTGTCTTTGTTGATGGTTAATTGGCACCTACTAACTGAAGGATGTTAGCTCTCAACAGAAAACTGACAATTCTTAATTAACAAAAAACAACAAAATTTCAAGTAGTCTTACTTTTGTGTAAATACTCAATTAGTTGGTATATCTGGGCAATGCCTTCTTCCGTCAGTGGGGATCCAAATACTACTCCTTTTTCTAAAAAAAAAAAAAAAAAAAAGATACAATAGGACAGGGCTATCTTTCCCACAAATAGTATAAAATCAGCATAATGAAAACCATTCAAGCATCCTATATTACAGTTCAGCAAATGTCTTCACAAGGTCAGAAAACAAAAGCCTTAGAGCTAGAAGTGTACCAGAAAATGCAATCAAAACAACTCTCAGTCAACTCTCTGCAAATTTAACATTAGATCGTAGGTTTCCTGGAGGTAAAGACCATCTTATTTAAGTAACAATAGCAAAAATTTTTATATTTAATTTAAAAACAAACAAAAAACAGAACTGAAGAGTCATGATTGTCAAAGCATGACAGATTATCCACTGGAATTCGTACAGGATCTGATATCTGTTACAATATTTAAACTTTTTGCTATCTTAATGATTTTCTTATATTTAATAAAATAAAATAGTACCTCTTTAATATCTTATCAAAAGCAGTGCTATAACATTTTCTGGGAAGACTTTTTTTGGGTGATTCGTAGGTATTTGCCTTATTGAAGCAGTCCATGGAATGAAAACATTTGAGAACTAACTACTACACTAAAAAAATGTTCAAACTTTCCTTATCATACTCTCTAGCTGTGTAACTTTGATTTTTTTAAATATTATTTAAGTGCAGTACTAATAGGACATGAAAATCAAGGTGCCCCTAATAACTACTTAACCTAATGATATCATCTTTCGAGAATTAATATATTTGCTTTCATTTATCTAGACTTGTCTTTTTAATTTTTATTAAAATTACTTAAGGTTTTCCTACTTATGAAAATTTTTTAAATGACCAAAAATGCTTTACAATATTAGCAACTCCTCAATGAACATGCAGATGTAAAGAGTGAAGCCCAGGGAACAGCTGAGACATGCCCACCCTTCACAGACACATCTCCTACCCTTTCGCTTGAGAGACATTAGAGATCGGAAGAATCCTGACGCTGGGCCGGCCCCACCAGGCAACTTAAGGTCCACTTCTCCCATCAGCTGAGCCAGCTCAGTTCCAGGTAAATCGATGAGCCTTGTGATATTGCTGACCACCAACTCAGTGAACGCCTCAGGTCTCTCATGCCGGAGTTTCTCCACAAAAAAGTCAGGATTGAAGATAACAGGCTGACCTCGAAGGGAAGAGTCATTGCAGATAACAAAACTGCAGATGGCATCACTGAAAAAAATTGAAACAGAAGAATCTTTGGGGGGATCATTTTAGTATGTGTTTCTCATGCCCTCTCACCCATACAATTATTTACTCTTTCTGTAGGTTAATCTACATATTTGTCTTTTCAAAAACCTAATCCTGAATCTGCTGACTGCTGAAAAGAAAACAATTTGGGCTTGTTGCTGTTTAAGCTATACCCACCTAGATTCTTAGGAATTTAGTTTAGAGAAAAGACACCAGATAGCCTCTATGATATGATCTGAATTTGCCTCTTCATTCCAGGCATATACCATAAGAAGATGTAGATCTTTACAGCCTCCCAAATCTAATAGCATAATAGTATTGGTAGTCACATAGACCACATTTCCATATTAAAAGTCTAACCTGGAATTACTACTGTTAAATGCTTATAAAACATCAGACCTGCAGCTGTTCCCCCTAACACAGCAATGCATAATCATCAAACTAAGGCTTTTTTGGAAATACAGCCAGTACTATACAGTACTTCCCATGCAGCGATCAACTGCTGATGGCACCACTTCAGGCTAGTCTCAAGTAGCACAGAAACCATGTGATAGTAAGCATGATACTATTTAAGAGCTAAATTAACTATATCTAAATAGTGTAATAGATATTTTGAAGTCAATTATCCATAGGGTTCTTTGGTTCCTGGATCCCTACACACGCAGGTATTTCCTTATAATCAACTCCCTTTAATTGAGCCAGGCACCCTTGAATTCTGTTCCTCATAACCAAAAAGACTTCACTAGGATAAAATGCACTGGTACAGGAAATAGATATTAATTAGGCCTTGCTCAGGTCCAGAAATGGATTTTATTTTAAAATCTTTCAATTCTGGATGCCTTTGGCCCCTCATCTAAGTCCAAAGTCTCCTCTGACAGATTCTTCTAAGGCACTTGGAAAAATTCTGTAGTGTTTTGTTTCTAATTTCACTATTCTATCACTGAGTAATACTCAGCAGATATGTTCTGTTGGCTCCTGATCTTAGCTGGTTTTCCACTCCTACATTACTTAGGTTATACTTCTGGCAAAGCTCCTTTGATTCTCAGAAATATTTATTTCCTTATTCTTTGTTTCCAAACACCTAACTACTGTACTCTTTTTTACTTTTAATATGTTACGTATAAGAACTGTATTATTCCATCTGTTGGAGCAGACCCATCACTGCTTGTTTGTACCCATTACCAATTACCTCTAATGATTTTGTTCTCATTCTTTTCATATAAACAGTTATCTATTATATAACCAATGAGTAGATATAACACAAGCCAGAAAGTGTAAGTCATCACATCTGTGAGTCAAAGTCAAAATTCCCTGACTCATACAAACATACTCTAAATAAAAATAATCACAACTTAAGTCTTCCACGACACTCTAGGTACCAAAGCACTGTTCCAGGAAAAATGACTCCTCTAAATATTAAATATAACTATTCTATAACACAGTTTGCAACACTTCATGGATAATTTTTAATAATGGTATAATGAAAATAAGGCATGGGTAAACTTAAAAATTCATCTCTACTTCCTTGAAAAATTACTACACAATTGAGATCAACAGCCCAAATCTTCAGTTGGTGGCTGCAAATTCCTTTTTTTCTCTAAAATGGTAATATAAGAATTCACATAAAAATTAAAAATTATAAATGTGTGTTCTCAAGCCAAAACTCATTAAAGAGAAATTAAAATGCTTGTCTCTTTGGCTTTTTTATATACTATGATAGGTTGTTTTTCTTGTATAAATTTAAAGATGCCAATGATAAGCCTATTAAAATCAAAAGCAACTTTATCCTAAATCGTTCGCAAAGCCTCTTTTTTTTATGTCAGCTTATTTCAGTCAAAAAGTAAAAGTCAATATAAAAATATTGTTTATAATCGCTGCCAATGAGAAATTACTACTCTACACAGAGCCAGAAAATCATGCAATGTGTTAGCACTGAAGAGTCTTATCATTTATCAGATCTAAACTATCATTTTATGGATTCCACATCTCTTTTAATTCTGAAAAACAGATTTCAGATCAAATTAGTTTTAACATATAAATGTACATGAATACCATCCATTATATTCCTGAAGAAAAATACATATTCATATATAACCGCCAGACCTTTATTTTATTAATATCCAGAGCAAGGCTCAACTAAGATTCTCAAATTTACATCACAGTTGACCCTCCAGCATTAAACTGGACCAAATACACAAGTGAGAAAGGAGTTAGAAGTACAGAGCCCTAGCTACATCATTTCTCAAGAGAATCCTTTCTATCTGGTGTCACCCCCAAGTCCGCTCCCTCCTAAATAGGTAAAATAGGTAGAAGAATAAATAAGTCCTAGGCTGCCCCTACCTATTCATAAGAAATACAAAAAAAAAGATAACTTGGGGGTCCTAATACACAAATAACAAACAATCTCAGTTTATTTTCCCCTTCTGCTTTTTCTCCCCTCCCTTCTCATAATCATTCACTGTTGTCTTACCTCACTTAAATTTCTTTTTTTTTTTAACAGTAGGAAAGAAAAGTTTTATTAGAAGGGAAAGTACACTTCCAGACATGGAAGTGGGCCTGAGCAAGAGGAGCATGGCTCAAAAGGCCCCACTTAAATTTCTTTAACCTAGTTTTTTCTTCTTTCTCACTTTTTCTGAGTGGAGAATCTGGCAAGACGATGTAAGGGAGAAAAAGGGTTAAAAAAAAAGTAAAATGGAAGCTGAGAGATGGAAAAACAGATATAATGGGTTATGTTTTTTAATTATCCCCACATTACAAAGCCCGCTAATCCCTTTCCACAGAATATACAAAACCACAATATAAAGCTGAGAATATCAAGAATCATAGCTAAGAATTTAAGAGATTTCTACGACTAAAGAAAAACTTGCTATATTTAAGCAAAAACAACTTCCTACCCTACAATATCTTATTTTAAAGTAAACTCTAATAAGTTTGCTCAAGTTCAAGAAAAAAAATAAATTTCTTACATAAGTGCTGAAAGCTTCTGATGAGGCATTGGTAAATTGAAGAGACAGGAAAAAAGCTTTCTCCTTGTTTATTGTGACAAAGACACCCTCCTTTCCCTTCCCCATCACAGCCTACACAAATTCCAGGCATTTTAGAGAACACAAGGGCACATTATGGGGCCTGAAAGGCGGTACTTATTAGCACTCATCTGCAAGTGGGAACAAAACAGAAATTAAATACTGGACTACTTAATTGTATTTGCCAACATATAGATGAAGCTCAACAGCAGTCTCCCATTACACGGAAAGTTGTATTAGATGAAACAATCACATAATATAACAGTATAAGGACAAGTAGTTTATAATATGGAGGGAAAGGTTATCCCTACCTCACATCATACACATACACTAAAAGTAAATTCTGGACAGAATAAAGATCTAAATATGGAAAGCCAAACTTTAAACAAGAGTGGAAGAGAAACTTTTCACTATGCTCTTGTACTTTCTATATTTTTGATTCATGTGAACATACTAAATCATAATAAATAAAGACTTTAAAAGTAATAATAAAAGCCAAACCAAAAAAAAAAAATCTATCATGCATATAAAAGGATTAGTACTTAGACTTTATCAGTATGCCTAAAATTTATAAGAAAAAGATACTGAACTCAATAGAAAATTAGTCAAAGGATCTGATTAAGTAATTCATAAAGGAAGGAACCTAAATGACTAATTAACATGCAAAGAATTTCAACTTTAGACACTATCATGGTAAAATCAATTGAAAAATGGTATCTTTCCCCATCCGTCATTTTGGCAAAGACTATCAGATTCAGACGTCTTTTTATTCCTAGTTCAATAAGTTATTTACTTATTCATAATCGTGAGTCAGTGCTTAACTTTCACCAGTATTTTTTGCATCTATTGATCATATGATTTTTCTCATTTATTTTGTTAATGTGGTAAATAATACTGATTAATTTTTTAATATTAAACCGACCTTGTGTTTTTAGAACAAACCCAATGTTGTTATGATGTATTATCGTTTTTATATGTTTAATTTAATTTGCTAATAGTTTGTTTAGGTTTCTTCATATATATTCATAAGAGAGACTGTCATGGAATTGTCCCATCTTGTATTGCCTTCATTAGGTTTTGATCAAGGTTGTGCTGGCCTTATAAATTTGGGGAGTGTGTCTTATTTTTCTATTTTCCAAAAAAGTTTATGTGAGATTGGTGTTATTTCTTCCTTAAATGTTTAGTCAAATAGGCTGATGAAACCATGTGGACCTAGAGTTTTTTTTATGAGGTTTTAAGTTATATTTCAACTTACATTGTATTATAGAGCTATTCAAATTTTCTATTCCTTCTTGTATTAATTTTGGTAAGTTATACATTTCAATGAATTTGTCCATTTCACATAAATGTTCAAATTTTATTGGCAAGAGCTCGTTTATAACATCCTCTTAGAAACTTAAATGTGTGTAGGTTCCATAGTGATGACTTCCTCTTTGTTCCTGATATTGGTAATTTATGATTTCTCTATTTTTAAATTCATGAATCTTATTAGAGGTTTATCAATTTTATTAGCTTTGTCAAGTTTCCAGCTTTTGACTTTGCTCAATTCCTCTATTACATGTTTGTTGTTTATTTCATTAATTTCTGCTCTTATCTTTATTACTGCCTTTTTTCTACTTTCTTTACTGGATTCAGAGTAAAGGCAGCACTGCAAATCAGAAGAATGAATGATCTTCTCACTAAATGGTGTTGGGACACTTGAACATCTATAGAAGGAAAAAATGAAAATCAACTCTTATCTCATACTATATACACAAGTGAATTGTAGCTCTAAAGGTGAAGAGCAAAACAATAACAGTAAAACTAGTAGAATGTGAGGTAAAAGAATATATTCTTAAACTCAAGGTAGGGAAATAATCTTTAAAAAACAAAAAATATTAATCATAAAGATTAATACATATAATTTCATTAAAATAAGAACTCATATTCTTCAAAAGACATCATTAAGAAAGTGAAAAAGCAAGCCACAGAGAGTGGGGGAAATATATCTGCAATATATATATAGCAAAAAAATGCCTCATATCCTATTATATTAAAAATTCCTACTAATTGATAAGAAAATAAGAAAAAATAATGACCCAACAGATAAACTTGCATGAGATTTCAATAAAATCTCACTTTAAAAAAGGAATAGCCAGTCTACGGCAATGCCATCCTGAACAAGCCTAATCCCATCTGATCTTGGAAGCTAAGCAAGGTCGGGCCTGGTTAGTACTTGGATGGGAGACTGCCTAGGAAGACCAGGTGCTATAGGTGTAAATAAAATAAAGTAAAATATAATATAATATAATATAATATAATTAACATAATATAATGTAATAAAAAATAAGGTATTGTAAGTTGACAAGGTCCTTGAAATCTATGAGGTCAACCAGAGTATAACTCGCCTAAAAGAAAAAAAATTAATTAAAAGAAAAAAAAGGAATAGCCAAATAGCCAATATATTCATGGAAACTAACTGCTCAGCATCATTAGATATCAAGGAAATGCAAATTAAAAAAACAATAACATATTATTATTCAACAGAATGGCTAAAATTAAAGAGATTGACATTATTGAGGTTTAGAGAAAGTTAACAGTAATTCTTTTATACTGATAGTGGAGCTATAAGTTGGTACAACCATTTTGGAACAATGGTTGGCCTTATCTACTAAAGTTAAGCAAAAGGGTACCCAGTGACCCAGCAATTCTACTCCATGACTAAAATGTGCAGCCACATGTTCAACAAAAATCACAAACAAGAATGTTCAATAAAGTTTTCATTTCTAAAAAGCCAAAATGGAAGCAAAATGTCCAGCAGGGTGGTTTATAAATTGTGGCATATATAATGGCATATCTTACAGTAATGAAAATGAACAAACTCCAGTTGTATGTACCATCAAAGATGAATCTCATATAATGATGAGCAAAATTAGTAATACACAGAGACAACTACTTACTATATAATGCCATTTACGTCAAATTTTAAAAACAGATAAAACAATAGTGTTTAGAGATACCTGCTTAAATGGCAAAATTATAGAGAAGCAAAGACGTATTTACCAAAAAATTTAGGATAACTGATACCATTGGGGGTTATAAGTAAGAGGAGGCATGAGAGCATGAGGGGAGTTTCCAGGATGCTAGCAATGTTCTTATGATTAATCACTGAACTATGGGGAAAAGAAAAGGATTCATTTGAAGTAAATATAGTAAATATTTGATTTGTTGAAGGTGGATGATAGGAAAAGAGTATTGATTATATAATTCTATATATTTGTATGTATAGTATCTTTCATGACAAAATTTTTTTAAGAAATTAAGTAGTTTTTACCTAAATTTTGCTATAACTTGATGTAAATATCACAGAAAATCAAAGTATATACAAGTGAATTTCCTCACCATAAAAGGTTTTGCACAGATGGCCAGAACCAGGAGAAGTGGTAGTTAGGTATGCAGGCATACAGAGACAGCAAAGGGCTCCAGTATTTAAATACATATACTAATCAACTATACCAGAGTGATAGTGGCAAGACCTACCCCTTAAAAAGTATAATTTTTTTTAATATAAATGTGCTTCTTTTTCAGTTGAATTTTAAATATTACTCAGATTTTCAATTTTTTTTTTATTATGGTGACTTTAGTTAACAAATTTCATTAAGTTTCAGGTGTACAATTTAGCAGTAAGGCATATATATATATATTGCATTGTGTGTTCACTGCCCATAGTTAGATTTCTTTCTGTCACCACATATTTGATCCCTTTTACCCTGTCTACCTCCTTCCTCCCCACTCACCCACTATCCTCTGGTAACTACTAGTCTATTGTCCATGTCCATGAATCTCTGTTCATTTGTCCTGTTCCTCTGCTGCTTTTAGGTTTATATCCCACATATAAGTGATATCATGTGATTTTCAACTTTTTCTGTCTGGCTTATTTCACTTAGCATGATTATCTCAAGATCCATCCACATTGTTGCAAATGGCAGTATTGCATCTGTTCTTATGGCTGAGTGTTATTCCATATATATGTACCACAGCTTCTTTATCTAATCATCTATTGTAGGACATTTAGGTTGCTTCCATGTCCTAGCCACTGTGAATAATGCTGCTATATGAACATCGGTGTGCAAATATCTTTTCAGATAAGGGTTTTCAAGTCTTTGGGGTAAACACCCAGTAGAGGGATTGCTGGATCATATGGTAGATCGATTCTTAGTTTTTTGAGGAACCTCCATACTGTTTTCCATAGTGGCTGTACCAATTTGCAGTCCCACCAGCAGTGTATGAGGGTAAGGATAATTTTTAAAACCTATTTATAGTCTGCAATGATTACTTTGACCACTAGATGGAACCCTACATGAAAAGTGATATGCTTAGTGAAGACTGGAAACAAAACCCACAGCTAAAAAATCAGTTACAGAAAAATGAAATGCAAGTGCTCTTGAGGCATGTTGAACCCATGAATCTGCAAAATCCAAGGCAGTAGAGAAAAAAAAACAACTGTATCCTGCAGATGTACTTTTAGCTGACTACTACCAAAACTGCATACCCACAAAACTAAATGTTTCTTCTCTAGTGAATGAATTGCTTAACTTGATTTGTTCTCCAAGAACCAAAACCTTGGCAACATCAAAATATGAGCTATATTTAAAGTTGTCAAAACCTGACTTACCACCCTGAGAGAAGTATGCACTCTTACTGCTTTCTCAATCCTCTGAAACATGGCTCAGAAACATGGCTTTAAATGTATCACTTTATAGAACTGTTAGAATGCATACAAGTAGTAAGCACAAGGCTGTTATTCTTCCTTTTTCCACATATCAAATTCAAACTGGTATCATGAAAGTTGCACATAAAGAAAAAGGATAAAACAAGCCGTATGTGCCCAAGCTGGCAGGGTTTTGTTTTCTTTTTTTAATAACAAAACCAGTTCAAAGTTGATAAATGGTACCATAAAAACTCAAGGAACAATACCCAATTTTTTAGACAAAAATTTTGAAACATTTATATCTTAAGGTCTGGTCTTAAGAGTAGCTGTCCGAGGTTTTGTAATATCAACCTCTTATCTGTAATTTAGATTCCAATGGTCTACAAAATATATTTGGCTGTTATATTTGATCTCAGCTTTTACTAATTTCAAACCACTAGAGCACCTTAATCTGACTTAAATTGGCAAACTATTTAGAGATGAAAGATTCCTGATTGCTTACCTCTCCACCTAAACATTTTGGAAACCTAAGATTTTGCCCTATGTAATGACAATATAATGTTCTCAGTAAAGAAGGCTAATAATTCTTCCTCAGAGTATCTATACAAATTACACATATTTACTGACATATATTTACATGTCAAGTTTTTATTCTTTTGGGTGTGACAAGAATTATTACAGTCACCCCTCTGTATCGCCACACCTGCAAAGTCAACCGACCCTGGATAAAAAACATTTGAAGGACAAATATTACCTTGTTGCCGATGTGTATTATGTAGGTAGGCCTACTATGGTCAGGTCTGCACTGAAAATGTACAGACTTTTTTCCTTGTCATTATTCTCTAAATAATATAGTATATAACTATTTACATAGCATTTGCATTGTATTAAGTATTGTTAAGTAATCTAGAGATGATTTAAAGTATACGGGAGGATGTAAGTAGGTTATATGCAAATACTACACCATTTTATATAAAGTACTTGGGCATCCATGGGTTTTGGTATGGGGGGAGGGGTCCTGGAACCAATCCCCCTGCAGATATCAAAGAATGACTCTTAATTCTGTTGCTGCCATCTCCCCTAATATTTCTCCCCCAGGCTGGTATAAAATAGGAAGTTTACTTGTATTAGAAAAGTAACACCAAAAGTCCCTATTATTTGAAGAAAGTTCTATAGTATGCTTTGCTGACTATACAGTGTCTGTCTTATCATTATCGAAAAGCTGTTTACCCCTCAAAAAAAGTAGTCAAAGCTTTAGCAGATTCTCTTTTCCTATAGACTTTAAATGCCATGAGCCTCAAGCAATCAAAATTCAAAGTATTTCTACCTATGATCAGATTAGGTTCCAAAAGACTACTTCTCAATCCACTTGTTCCAAAGTCCAGAGCGATTCTATCCAAGAGACAGCGAATGCTTTTGCTCTGGCACATGACTTGTCTTAACTACACAAGTTCACATATTGGAAATTCTTAAAGAGATTTTACATCTCAGTCTATAGTCTACGAACCAAATCACAAGTTTCTTCATCAATGAGCATTAAGAAGGTGAATTGCTTTTGAGCCAAACAAGAAATCGCAGTCATTCATGTGTCATGTAAAATCAAACTAACCATGATCTACTGAGTGCTTGTAATTTTAAGAAACTGTAAGGTATAGGACAAGAAGGTAAGCCCTTGGTCTCCAAAAGCTTAAAATTCACTAAGTACTACAAGATCCTATTTAATTTTTCTACTACCTCTATTTTCAAAAATACAAGTGGCCAATTCCAGGTGCAATTAGCACATAGCATCTAGGAGGCCCAGTAAGATAACTTTGAAAATAGGCCGCTAACAATTTTTAATTATATTTGCACATATATATTAGCCTTTTAAGCGTCATTAGTTTAAAGAGATCTTCAGGCATTTGCTAAAACTCCTTTAAATCTGGAAGTGATAATGGAACTTATTTCCCTGCAGAAAATTTTAAGCAACCACCACCTTGGGTAAATACAATACATATACTTTCCCACTCAGCACTCTGAATGGCACCAACTGTTGAGATGATGTGATATAGAAAAGATGGATTCTAATATGAGATTTTATGGTACAAGAACTATATAACATTTTTATTTCTCAACACCTAATAAGAATCTATTGTGTCAAAATATTTATGCTGTAATAAAATTTAGGCTTTATCCACTGTACTATCTTAATGCATATAGCCCAGATTCAAGTTTTTCAAAGAAAATTATTAACACAATGATTTAAGTGTATGTTTCACACTGGTGAGCTTATTTTTAATATTTAAAGCCATGTTTACTTAATGAAAAACACCAATTGAAATATGGCTGATCTCTTGCATGGGATCATCCTAACAACTAATGCAGATTGAATACCATCTAAATAAGGAGAGCTTGGTCACCAGGACAATTGCAAAAAAAATGACCTTACCAAGAGAAAAAAAAAATAACTTAGACCTTGTTTCTTGAGGGAAGAAACTATTATTGCAACCAATGGAGGGACTGGAGGGATTCCAAAATTCAGAAAACTTTAAAATGATAAATAGACAAGTATACAAAGCTAGCCATACTTCAAAGGGCTTATTACAGTGCAAGCAGTGATTTCTGAGTAAAGTACAAAGGACTTTCTTAGATAGAAAAAGTATTTGATGTTAATGTCAAGTATAATATTACTAAATGATATTGCTGTACACTTTCTTGGTTTCGGATCTTCCCTTATTTCTTAGTTTCCTGTTACTTGGTGAGTTTTTCTTTAGTTTTGCTGTTATTCCTTACTTGGTTTTATTTTTGTAATTGTGTTCAGTATGAAAATAAAACAAGTAGGGAAGTAAACATACAGTGTAAATATATATATGCCTTACTGTTAAAGCGTACAGGTGAAACATTGGATTTCATTAACCAATGTCACCATAAAAAAAATAATTAATTTAAAAAAATAAAAATAAAACAAGTGAAGAACTTTTCATTATATAATCCCAGTGTCATTCTTTGGTTACAATTTCTAAATAATGAGGTTCTCCAATCCCCAAAAGTATCATTATTGTAAATGTAGCTGTCATTATAGTGGCATGTAATTACAAATTTAATATTAAGAATTATGTGATTTCTATATTTCACTCATAAATTTTTTTCTCTTTATTGATATTGATAGAACCTAGCTGAGACACCTTTGTCTCTAACTGGAGATAAAGTATGCCAAATAATGTTTTACTTCTTTATTATAACGCATTTCTGAAACTTGGGCAAAAATCAACCAAATCATTTTAATTTCCTATGAAAAACTAAAATAACAAAAATAAAATTGAAATCATACCATCAGGAATTTTTTTGAAGTAAATGTAGCTTTACATGGTATGTTGGACAATATTTTCTTTTAAACTGGGGAAAGTTTATGTTATAGATTGGCTCAGGTCATTATTGTATTTTTTTAATCTTACTGAGTCCCAAGAAATTAGTTTTATGCTACGTAATATGCTCTGGTTAGTAAGCAAAAGAAATAAAGCCCAGACTTAATTA
Source organism: Pteropus medius (assembly GCF_902729225.1). Lineage (NCBI taxonomy): Eukaryota > Metazoa > Chordata > Mammalia > Chiroptera > Pteropodidae > Pteropus > Pteropus medius. The sequence goes on along the minus strand of NW_024344378.1, from coordinate 22,820,686 downwards.
AGTTAATTTAAGGTTATATACTTTTGAAGAAAACATCTCATTTTCATACTTGTGAATATAAACAATATTTTAATTACATGTTAATTCTTCAAACACTCAAGGGTTGATAATACAACATAACCAAACTCAACTGGCAGGAGACTGAATTTTTCTTTTTTTGCAGTTGTTTCATTTTTGCAATAACAAAATGTTGGCGGATAGCTTTCAGGTATAATTCAGCCTGACAAATCACCTGTATTTAATTTGGTAACTGATATTGTTATTTACATTTTCATCTTATTATCTTAAAAGCTATGGCTTTATACAGTCTTAAAGTTATGAATTTGATACTAACACATTTCCCATTATAAAATGTCATTAACTGTCATTAACCCACTCTATATTTGAATAATCATTTATAAAGTAGAACACAAAAGTTGTGAGTATCTAATGAAATTATTTTTTTCTCCCTCATCAATAGTTTTATACTTAATGGTTTTCCTAAAATATTTTAAATACTAGCTAGAGACCATAACACAAAAGATGCACGGCAAAGAAAATAAAAGCTCCAAGAATTCACAAGTAGGAGAGAGGCTTTCTCCCTTATACAAGAGTCGAGATTTGAGCTAGGTCTTAAAGATGAATAGAGTTTGAACAGTGAAAAAAAAAGTAGTACTGAAATGAGGGGCTTTTTGGTTTGTTTTTTAAAGAAACATAAAATGCTTTCTCCACACTCTAGTGGCAAGCCCTTTTCAAAACATAACTTTAGACAAAGAGAAGTGCACAGGGGAGTTACAGAGATACAAGTGAACATCAGCTGTCTGTGCTACCCAACATCAATTTCCCCCTTCCTCTGGTAACAGCATCCCTAGTTTCCTATGAGTATTAACCTCTCCCCATCTTTCAATCTACATGGTTTGGTGGGGTGAACCTACTCCCTGGGCACCAAATGTAAGCAATTGACCCAGACATAGCTAATCGAAACATTCTGTCCTCCTCACTGACTGAGGAAAAGACCGACAAGCCAAATCAGGACAAAAGGACTCAATTCCAGGATTCACTAGAAGCTAAGATTGCTAAACTGGTGGAATGTAAGACTGAAGCTGTTGGTAGTCCATTACTGCCATCTTTTGTGGAGAACCTGCCTTCAGATGAAGCAATTACAGAGAAAATCAGATCTAAGAGCCAGAGACAGATGCCTAGTGACACTTTGAGATTTGAGATTATCAATACAGATTAAGCTATTCCCCTGACTTTTCGGTTTCTTGAGCCAATTAATGTCTCCTTTTACTTAAGCTAGTTTAAGTTGAAGCTCTATCACATTTAACTGCAAGAATCCTTATAAATATAAATATATAAAACTGTTTGCCCCCCTGGTATGAGTCAGAAACCTCCTTTCCCCATATCCATCTTCAGAAGACAGAGTAGTCATCTTGGGTGCCCTGCCTCCCTGTCTCCTTGGGATAGTCTTGCTTTTTGCTGAGCTTAATATCGCCACTGCCTCCAAAGCCTGCCCCAAGTGGCTGTGGCTGGCAGCCTCTACTAGAAAGTCGCCCTCTCTGCATTTTCCTTTTTTAATTTTTGTCTTATCTCTCGTGCTTCTCCACTCCATACCATTATTCCAATGCTTCTCAGTTTTTCATAAACCAGTTTTGGTTTTTCTTACAAATGTGAACTTCCATTCAGCCAAATGCACCAATCAAAGTGCACAGCATACAGCCTTTGGTTCTTCAGCTTACCTTATTTCAGCTATTTTTATTGTTCCACATTATTCAAAGGTTCTTTAAAGAAATAACAAAATTTCCAAGCTTAACGCTCTGTTATGTCAAACAACTGATGCTGCTATTAAATCTAAATTCAGAATAAGAGGATATTGCTCTGATAATTGTAACTAAAAACTATCCTTGTTCAACAGATTCATGTGTAATAAATGCCCACCCCTAAATAGAAATGTAGTGTTTTAAATTTTTATATGTGTGTGTGTGTGTTTCAGGATCATTACAAACACAAATTTCTAAAACTTCATAACTACATACCAGTAGCCCCATGTAAAAAGCTAAGGAAAGAAATGTCAAAGTTGCTTGCTCAAAGACACGTACTGCTTTATTTGAGCGAAAAGTATCAATAAACAACATACCCTCCAGGATCTTTGCAAGTTTGAAACAGCAGAGATAAATAAGGTAATACAGTATAAAACATCAGCATGCCTCAAAAAAATAAAATATAAACAATAGTTGTTAACTGTTTTGCTTCAGGCTCGATGTTCCAGGAAACTGTCATTCCATTTGGAATGCATATAGACTTTTACAAGATTACAAGCAAGTAAGTGTCTCAGTGTAAATTTACACTGCCAATTACTTTCTTGTCCTCTCTAATTTGTTTCCAGCCCTCATTCATTCAGATCCTACACACCACCTCATACTTTTCTATAATTAGACTTAGGAAGCGCTCCAGAAAGGGTAGCATTGAACTTGGAGATAAAATGATTCTCTGCATGCAACAGTTAACAATTTATTGCCTCTCACCTGTCATTGCCTACTCTGCGAAAATGGAGCTGGAGCCTTTAAATAGATTTCTTTTGCCAGCTGGCACAATGTTAAGCATTATTATTAATAAAGACCACTGGAGAGACACTTCAGGAAGAAGGGCCTTTCCCTTTCTGATTCCAGCGTGCTCCTCTAGGCAAGTTCCTGCAGTGTGCGTGTGAAGCTTCTTCAGCACCCAGCTCCGGCCAGCTTCTCCAAGTGATAAGACTCTTGCAGTATTCAGCAGTCTGCAGCACCCATGAGGAAGTAGCTTTCCAAGGCTCCTTTCTATAAACAAATAGCTTTCCGCAGTACCCTAATGGGTGGATTTCTAGCAGTTTCCATAAAGTGCATTTCCAACAAGTTCCACCACAGCAATTTCTCTGCCATTCAGTGAGCCATCGCCATGCCCTTTCCAACAAGGTCCAGACTTCTGCCCTAGAAGGGCTCTTCCTTACACATTCTATCTCAGTCCTAAGAATTAGAGCCGATTGTTTCCTAACCTCCTCCGCAGCTTTATTAAAGTATAACTGACGAGTAAAAGTGTAAGATATTTAAAGTGTACAACGTGATGATCTGACATGCATAAACATTGTATAGCTGATTCTGATATATATTTGTATATTCTTTAGAGATCTCTTTACTTCTTACTAGCCAATCCCTTGTTACTCTAATGCCGTTATAGTTAATAACTCTATATTAAACATTTAATATAAGCATTGAATGTTTATACTAAACATTCAAATTACTGTATAGTTTCTTGGTCCTAATTGAACACTGATATATCAGCTAAAATTAGCAAAACATCAACACCAAACAGATGGAATTTCTAGAGACAACCCATCCTAAAAGGTGGATAATAAACCGTAGTTAAGAGGGTTCACTCCAGGTAACCAGGGGTTATCGCCAGGAATAAAGTGCTGATTTAAAAAAAAAAAAAAAAGAAAGAAAGAAAGAAAGCAATAATCAAGTATAATGTGTCTCTCTCAACGATAAAATGTGCTAGCAACCTGACATATATACCTAGTACACTTTTTATGCAAATTATCCACTTGGCATATATCAATTGGCTTCTTATAAGCATGAATTGAGTCAGTGTCCCCAAATCCATCTAATGGTTATAATCATTTCTGAACTTGCAAGTCAAACAAAAAATAAAGATCCTGATTCTCTGAGGACCTTCCACACAACCAACCAGCAATCTCTTTTAACATTTTTTTAGTCTCACAAGCTCTAAAACCAAAGGTTAGAGGTAAAGAAAGGTGAACCACTTACCAGTTTATGCAGATAATTTTAAATTCTAATTTTGTTCTTCCCCACTTCTTCCACCAAGGCTGGCCTTAACTACAAACACAATGATCAAACTCTCTAAGTCAGATAATTGATAAAAATGTAAAATAAAGATTCAGATTCAAGAAAGATCCCTAAAGAATCTATTCTTCATTACCCTTCAGATAGAATTTGACAGCACAAATACAAAACTCAATTCAGATATTTAAACCATATTTTCCCACTTAACTTGTTCATATGAGAAAAGACGAGCCTTCCTAAGAGCAATAAAGGTTCCATCTATCACTTTTCTTGAAGGGCCACATTGCTGTCTTAAGAGAAAGAACAATATAACAAAAAAGGCTTCAGGAAGTCATGTGTTTAGTCACCAATATTCCATACTCTAATGTGTATGTAAATTAGCAGGATACAGAACCCTCTCTCCATCTTCAGGCACCTTCCATATCCTCCACGAACATTTCCAAAATGGAATGCAAGCATCCCACAGTCTGCTCCTAAGCTTCCTGCTGTTCCTAAATTCCAGAAGCAGGCTTGAGCTCCAAAACTTGGACACTGATGGCATATTAACTGTCACCAATTATCACTATCACAGCTTGCTTTGCCTCTCTTTACCCATATATGTTTCTTTTTGCTTTCTCTGGTTCATAACGGGTTTCTTTTTTTCCATTGAATGTTTAGGTTTAAAAGCCTGTGACTCTTTGTTATCAATTTCCCCTCTTCATCTAATAATAGTTAGCACTTTCTTTTTATGTCTCTTTTCAATTCAAAGATCACTGAGCTGGACTTTCCTAGGCCAAGTATGTGAGGAGGTGGCTATATTTCATTTCCTACTTTAGCTTTTTCTCTCTTTGACCCGTAAGAGTGTCATTATTTTTATACTACTACTGGTAGGGTGGATAACTTCTATTTGCGGATTCCCCTTTAGTACAATCCACTTAATTTGAAGGTATAATTAGTGAAGTGAGTTAAATTTTAAAACATCATTCTATCCGACAAAGGCCAGAAATAGAGGGAAGGGGGTGTTTATCATCAAAAGGACAAAATATAACCTGGAAATGGACAGAGCAATTTTTTCTTACTTAATTCTTGGATTAAACAATTTAAAGCATTTCTAATTATTAGGAGAAGGCTTCAAATAACGATGAAGAAACAGAAAACTAGACGGTTCTAAACGATGATCACAAATTCTCCATTCAACATGCAATAATGAATGTACAACATAGGGAAAATAATCAACATTATTGTAATAACATGTATGATGACGGATGGTTACTAGACTTACTGCAGGGACATGGTAAGGAATATAAATATCAAATCACTATGTTGTACACCTGAAACTAATATAAAATTCTATGTCAGCTATATTTTAATTTAAAAAACATACAAACACATATTGCTCTGTGCAAATCAGCCAATTCTTTCCTCTTCTTTATAGAATACAAGGGGCCACACCATTGACAGAACATTAGAAAGGTTACTATCTTCAGGACAAAAAAAAGAATTCGTATTTATTACCATAAAGTAATATTTTATATATAAGAAACAACGAAGACTATTATTCACTCATTATTGACCACCTACATAAAGCTAAACTAAGCTAAGTTGGAAATACGTAATAAAAATATACATGTGACCTGCCCCCAAAAAGCCTTACAGAAACCCAACTTCTCTTTTACAACTGGAATCGAGAACATGGACTCTGTGAATCACGTAACTAATACTATCACAAAATTTGCATGCAATTGGCAATATCCTTTAAAGGAATTCAAACTATTTCTATTACAGAATAGTATTTTTGTCTTCAGGTTTTCATCACAATTCAAGATTTTACAGCAGGACGAGGGATGATCTAATCAAATTTATTACTCTCGTCTACAGTTTCCAGGCAAAAATAGTCAACTAGTTATAAACAGCTCCAAGAGTGGAACTCTTCTCTAAAAAAAATTAAATTAAAAAAAATAATAAATAAGAAAATAAATTACACATTCAACCATGCCCATCTCAGCTAGGGAAAGAGCTCAGTGCCCGTTCATAAAACCTGCTTCAGTATAAACGGCACCAAGAGACACCAAACTAAAGAGTTTTACTCATTTACCGGCAAGGAATGTAAATAAGCTCACTCTACTGAATTCTAATATATATGTAATCAATTAAGACAACTAAGGTCTCAAGGCTGGGGCAAGACCAGCTGGAAATTCTTTCTAAGAAATACTAAATTTTGATGTGCTTGCTTAGGAGAGAATGGGTCTGTAGAAATAAAGTAATGATTTCCTAAACTACAGATCCCTCTGATCTGTTCTTTAGTTGTTCTAGGAAAAAGAAAATTTCTTAAGTATTGAGTGGTTATTATCTGTGGTACTCAGTGCTATGAGCTTTAAAAGAAGTGTCTAATTAAATCCAGACATCTTCTGGAAAAGACATCACTACATCCATTTGCAAATGAAAAAACTTAAGCTGAAAGAGGTTTAAAAATTGGCCAGAGCATTCTATTCTTTTTGGTGCTATTGTAAATAGGATTGTTTTCCTAATTTCCTTTTCAAATAGTTCATTGTATATAGAAATGCAACTGATTTTTGTATGTTGATTTGCATTCTGCAACTTTACTAAATTTGTTTATTCTAAGTTTTTTGTTAGTAGTTTTAGGATTTTCTATACATAAGATCATGTCTGCAAACAGGGACAATTTTTCTTATTCCTTTCTAATCTAGATGCTTTTTACTTTTCTTTTTCTTGACTAATTGCTCTGGCTAGGACTTCCAGTACTATGCTGAATAGAAGTGGCAAGAGTGGGCATCCACGCCTTGTTCCTGAGATATCATTTCACAGTGTCACTGTCAGGATGACTATTGTAAAAAAAATTAAAAAGACAAGTGTTGGAGAGGATGAGAAGAAACTGGAACTTTTGTACAGCTGGTGAGAATAATTGTATGGTGTAGTTGCTATGGAAAATAGTATGAAGGTTTCTCAAAATATTGAAAATACAACTATCATATAACCCAGCAATCCCACACCTAAAAGCATTGAAATCAGGATCTGAAAACAATATGAGCACTCCCATGTTCACTGAGGCACAATTAACAATAGCCAAGATATGGAAACAACCTAAATGTCCATGGACAGATGAATGGATAAGCAAAATGTGGTATATATATATAGAATATTACTCATCTGTTAAAAATAAGAAATTTCTGCAGTATGTGACAACATGGATGAACCTTGAGGACATTATGCTAAGTGAAATAAACCAGAAGGACAAATACTGCATGATACCACTTATATGAGATATCTTAAATAGTTAAATTCATAGAATTAAAGGGTGTAATAGTGGTTCGCAGGGACTGGGGGAGGGGAAATAGAGTTACTACTTAACAGGCATAAAGTTTCAGTTAAGCAAGATAAAAAATTCTTGAGATCTGCTGTACAACATTGTACCTATAGTCAACAATACTGTAATGTACACTTAAAAATTTGCTAAGAGGGTAGATCTCATGTTAAGTGTTCTTACCACAATAAAAAAAAAAAAATTTTTTTTAACTGGCCCAAGGACTCAAATCCTTTTCTGACACCCAAATCCGTGCTGACTTAACCATATAAACTGACTCAGAGCAGATTCAAAAGTACTGACAGCGCTCTCTACCAGCGCTGTGTGACGTTGGGGAATTCGTTTAACAGCTCTGGGCTTGAGTGTTCTCAACATCAAGATGAGTCTCAGCGTAAAGGCAGGCAGCGCTGCCACCACCAACTGATCAGTTTGCAGCCAACGCTCAGGGTGGACCTCCCATGAGCATCAGCAGGACTGAGCGCGGTTCCGACTAAAGCCCAACTCTGGGCGAGACCAGGGCGCCTCAGCCCCCATAAGCGCCAGGGTGCGAAACGCCATGGGAGGACGGCACAAAGCCCGGCCCCGCTGGGTCACCCTGACCCAAAGGAAAGGCGTCAGTACGACCAGCCCACCGCCTCGTTTCCTAGGCAGCTGGACCAAAAATTCGGCTCACCTCCGACCGGATTCGCGGGCTGGCACCTCCCCTTCACTCCGCGCCTCAGTCGCCATCTTAGTCAGCAAACTTCTCTCACCGCCCTCCCTCAAGCCCCGCCCCCACGCCTTTGAATTGGCTAAGGTGTTCTCCCTTCTTCCACACGATTGGATAATTTGACCGCCCCTTCTTAACCAGAACAGTTTCGTGGTATTATTGGTTTATTCAAATAGCTAACCGTCATTGGTCGCCCTCTGCACTGGCGGAATAGAAAGGTGTTGGGTTGAAGATGAGACTTAGCCCCGAGGCATTTCGGGATTTGTAGTTTCTCATTTTGATTAACCCTTCAGATTCCACTGACTTTTAGTTCAAGTCAGATATCCGCAGCCTACGCCCAAATTTTGACCTGATGTATAAATCTCAGAACTACAGAACTGTCCAATTTGCAAGTGACTTTAAAAGTCATTTTCTAAAATGCAAAATTTCGTTTTCTGTCTTGACACAGTGAAATACCTAGACGGGTAGGTAGAGAGTGGCAACCAAATACTGTTAAATTTAGTTCACAGTCCGCTTTCTCCAGATGGTCACACAGCACAATGGTAGGTCACTTATGCTTCATTCCACCCGCTCCCTTCCGGCTTCCCAGAGAACACACATAGTTTGCCTCACTGGTCTAAATCATGGAACCAAAACCTGCATAACTTTGTCCCTGGCTGAGCTGTATTCCTCAATGGTAGAAATAACCATAATTATGCTTGCCCTTTCTGCCTCATGGGCTTCTGGTAAAGATTAACTGAGGCAACAGATATGAGAACATTGTAAACTTAGGGCATTCATTTTTTTTTCTGCATTTTTTTTTATACTAATTTTTTTCTAGATATTTTTCTGTTCTGAGATCCCTTCACCTGAGGTTCTCCCAGCACTCTCTTTTTCACTAAGCTCTATCCACACGTTTCAGTTTCTCAACAAACTCTTCCCTACCTGAGTCTTTGCACATGTTGCTTGTTCTGGCTAGCTCATTTTTCACTTTATTATCTTGCATATCTCAGCTTAAATGTCACTGGTTCAGATGCCTTCCATGGCCCCCACTGTGTAAATCAATTCCCCTACTAAAATTTCACACAGCACTCTGTACTCTTCCTTCATAGGTCTTATAACAATTCATAATTATATAGTTTTGTGACCCTATGTTTCATGTGAGGGTTCCCAGCTAGACTTCCTGCCACAAGTAGGCAGAAACTACATCCATTTTGCCTTGGCATCTGGGCCATAGTGGCCTTTCTATAAATATCTTTGGAACAAATTAATAAACAAGTCCTCAGACTATATTATCCCAATCAAAAAATGAATCACATGTTCTAATAAATTATTTCAATTGACAAGAATTTATATTAAAAGTTCGATGAAAGTGTCAGAGAAAATTTCATTTAGTTTTATGTTTAACGAATTGTTTTTAATGAACAAATATATGAAAAGAAACACAAAATTCAACAAACATGTATGAACCAAGTTTTTTTTTTTCCTGGCTCCATGACACCAATTGATTGATTGAAATTGATTATTTCTCACAAAAGAAATGTTTAAAACTTTAAAATATAGCCAGTAGGAAGAATACCACATAACTATATTTCTGGTTCATCTGTTTTGATGACATTTTTATACAAAGTTCTTAATGTTTGAGGACATACAGCACAGTAGTTAAGAGCATGGAGTTAGTGAGGCTAAGTTCAAATCCTGGCTCCATCATTTCTAGCTGTGTGACCTCAGGCAAATTACTTAACTTTCTGATTTAATTTCCTCTTCTGTAAAATGAGGATAATAATCATCAGAGGGGTACTGTGAAGATTAAATGAGAAAATCTCTGAAAAGCTGCTTAGCAACACAGTATCTGGCACATACCAACACTAGATAAATATTCAAGGGGACATGATGAATACTAAGAATGCTTAACTCCCTTCTCAGATAACACTTCTATCTCCAATGCTGTGTGATAAGGACCATACATTACACTACAATACATGCAGTTTAATCAGTTACTATGTAGAGAGGACTGTTTCTCCTCAAAATCTGACTTCTGATTAAAAGCAAGTATCATTGCTGAGTACTATAAAAGTGCCACCTCCCAGCTGACAAATCTGCACACCATGTTTCTGCAAGGGTGTCATGGCTCCCTGAAATCACCCTTACTCCATCTAGGTACTATGTGTCAGCCTGTTGATAAGCATAGTTGTACAGAAGGAATTCATGAAAGTTCAGAAGGTCATCTTGTTTCCAACAGCCTGGCTGAACCAAAGGTCACTGAAAAAAGTGGCTCCAGTCCTCAAGGAGTTTATAATTGACTCAGGGAGACAAAATGAACACACATAAAATCATATACAACAGAAGACAGTTTAGAATTATGGAGGGCTAAATATCAAAACAGAGAATAGATTCCTAAGAATTCAAAAGTATGGAGAAGTGAAGGAGGCCAGGACTCTCAGGGATAGTTTATTAATTTTTCAAAAGATACTTATAGAGCAAGGGCATGGACATGAATCTGCTACAAAGGTCACTGCAAATCCATCTACCTACTCCAACAGACTTCAAGCTTTGGGGGCAGAACTGGTGTTCTAATCATCTTTGTGTTTCCAGGCCCTAGCCTCAATGGATGGGGGAAAAGAGAGGGAGGAAAGTTGGAGAGAAGTAGAAGAAGCGACACGATAAAAGAGAAAGAGAAGGAAGATCTATGCCCATGACCCCCACCCCAACACTGTCCTCTCCATACCCTGACCTCTAACCTCACCCTCCAACAATGCAAGTGACTTGCAGTACCTGGATGAATCTTTATGTTTTCCACTTTTGTTCTTGCTGTTCTCTCTGCTTAAATTAAAGCAGGACGTTCTGATGCCCACATCAAAGTATAAAAGTATCATGAGCACAACGAGCATTTCTGAGCCTTCCATCAGTATTGAGACTGTTAGGGATGGAGTGAGGGTGCCTATTGAGCATTAAAAAAAAAGACTAAAAGGTATATTGTTCATTCTCTTATCAAACTGGCCAATAGCCCACCCAAATATCATTCGTGCACCAGCAATACCCATTTTTCCCCCTTTCTTTGCCAACTAACTTGTATTTGTTATGATGAAGTCTTTGAAATCATTATTTTAATGGCTTTCCCATCACCTGTTAATATTTAGCTCTTTTCTTTTTATGTTGTTTAATTACACAAGTAATACATAAAGACATTTTTCTTGTAAAAAAAATTTCAATTACAGGTAAAATTTCCCTTGTCTACCATTCCTACATTCTAGTTGCTCCTCTGAGAAGCCACTATTTTCAGTTTGATATGCTAATTTCCAGATCATTTTCTATATAATACATTTATTCGACAAATATTTATTGAATGTCTACTATGTACCAAGCACTGTTCAAGACTTGAAGATACACATGTGAACAAAACAAAGTCCCTCTCTTGTGGCATTTCATTCTAATGGTAACACACATACATAAATACATTAGTTTAATTTTTAGAGAAATGGTGATATACTGTACATATTGTCCTTATATGTATGTCTTGGATATCTTTCTATGACAGTGCACATAGACTGCTATTACTCTTTTGAACTGCTGTGTAGTATTCCTCGTTACATATGTTCTCTGATTTATTTAAACCATCCCCATCAGTTGTACATTTAGGTTTATGTCCATCTAGGTTGCAAGCACTGGAAACTGCCTTTGGCTAACCTAACAGAAACCGAATTTGTTGGAAGGATACTAGGTTGAAGGACCAGCAGGAAGAAAGGGGGTTAGGACTCCAGACTTCCAGCCAAGGTCATGCTATTCAGTGCCACTTGACTCTCAGCACAGTCATCCCTCTGCTGATTTTCCATCTGTCCTTTGGTCTCTGTGTCACTCTCTGCAGAGGAAATCATGACTGAGAACATCTGATTGGCTGAGCCTAAGTAGCATGCCTCCACTCTTCTGCAGGAAGAAAAGCCCTGTGTCCCATCGAAGTGGGAAATTACCCCAAAAGGGGAAAAAAATTGAAGGACATTGTGTGCTACAAAGCATTCCTGTTTTTTTGCTTCCTGGGGCACCGGTTTATTTTGGGTTGTGGCATATCCTTCAGTCTCCTTCAGACACATCAAAGACTAACATCTACATTATTCCATTTGCCCAAAAAAGAAAACTGTTTTCAGCTTTGTTATGGAATCCTCTTCAAGACTGGCCACAGGGAGAGAGCGTAGGGGAGGGAACTCAATGAGGCCAACGAAAGAGGAACCAATTCCATGCAGCTGAAAATGACCCAGTTCAGGGCTGGAACCCCTGGAGGTAAAAACTCTCCCAGGTGAATAAGCTTGGACACAGCCAGGTTACTGGCAAGAGGCTCGCTGAGAAAAGGCCTGGAAGCACATGCAGGCACAGAGCATTGTGGGATTCACCATCTATCAGGCACTGAGTTCATTGTTGGGGCTCTAAAGTTGAATGAGCCCTTAATCCTACCCTCAAAATGCTCAGACTATAGCTAAAGGGCTTGGGGGCCAGGCTGCCTGGGCCACAACAGGGGCAGAGACCAAATTCCCTGAAAGCCTGAAGGTACCCTCAGCAGTCAGGCTGGCGTGGGAGCTGGTCTGAGGGAGGGAGAGGTGGGTTCTGAGTCTTGCAAGGTGAGTTGGAAGGCCTGCAAACCGACCAAATAATTTTTAATGCAATCTCTCTGGACCTCTAGTCAAAAACACCCCAGACCTCACTCAAGTCAGGGGGCCCCAGGTGCTGTTGATAAGTTTCAAAACAGTAACATACGTGTGACGTTCAGGAATGAGCGGTACATTATGAACTCACTGTGTTGGGTGTTATCTCCACAGTCATGTGAGCTGAAGCTTGGGTGGATCCTTTTTTTCTGACACTATAACCCATTCTCATAGAGATTGTTTTAGTATGGAAAGAAAATTTTGCGTTGCCTCCTTAGCGCAATAGGCAGCGCTTCCCGGCACCATCTGAAGGCCCTGGGTTCGAACCTCATAATCTGAAGAAATTTTGCACGTAAACTCTCTACAGCTACTAGGAAATAGGTGAAGGTCAAGAAAGGCCTCAAGTCTTCCCCTACCTCTCTGTCCTCTAGACAGGAGCTTTCAGAGTCAGTGTTGAAGAGTCCCCCATTCAAAATTAGAAAGTAAATTATCTTTCAGCACCCTGTAGGTTGCTACGGTCATCCCCACTCATAGATCCACCTTCTTTCAAGAATGTAGGAAGAGAGAGATGCTTTGCTCATTCATTCACACTTCTCTGTAAATTAAATCTAAGGGTACTTCTTCTGGAATATGAATTTAAAGGACTACTTCTAATTGTGAAATTAAAGGCTTGTCACCCAGTTAAAATAATTTCACACAGTCATTTGGATTAGGAAACATGAAAAGCTAAAGACTCGATAATTGTGTCTCAAGTTACCGTTTTACATCTGCTGCATGTCTAGATTTGTTGGTATGATTGACTAGTATTGGCTTCTCCCACTGGACTGTAGCTATTTGGATTAAGGACTATATTTGGTTTTGCTTAATCAACTATTTGTTGATTGAATAAAAGAACAATAAGCCAAAGAAATCAAAGAATAAGTGAAATAATGAGGTTATTCAAGCCTTATGAAAAAACTACCTTCCACCTCTACTGGACCTAGATTTTTGGTTTGATGCTTCCAGCATCTCTTTAGGGGTCTTCTGCTCCTTTTTCCTTAGTTCATGCATCTTGGGTGGGACTGGCCCTATCTCTAGACACAGGGATAGGCAAACAACTGAGGCCTGGCCAATCGGAGGACTCTCTGGACTCAAGGATCATATAGTCTAGACCAGTCCAAGTAACCAGTCCATAAAAAGGAAGTATGAAGTAAGAGGCCCACTGGGGGAACTGAATGTGGTGGGAGGACAAAGGGCAGGAGGAACTACTGCCTACTGGGGAGAGCAGAGAAAGCTTCACAGAGGGGGTTTATAACTAGAATGAATAAGATTTTGATAGGTGGAGACATTCTCTGCACAAAGAAGAGGACCAAACACGAAGAGACAGGAACATGTAAAATGTGTTTGGAGACAAGGGCCCTGTCTCACAGGAACAACGGGCTTCTGTGGGTGTGGAAGACACGATAAGGTTGGAAGAGTGGACTAGAGCCAGGCCACTGAGAGTTCTGGAAACTGTGTTAAGGAGCTGAGGGTTTTACTCAGGAAGCAATATGGACCTATTCAGAGTGGGGGTGGTGGGTAACCTGAGCAGGGCTGGTTGTTAGGAAGTTGATCTGCCAGAAGAGTGGATTAAAAGGAAAGGACTAGAGCCTAGACACAAGTTGCATGAGGCCAGCCAAGGAAACATGAACGGCATGATCAATGAGACCAGAAATAGGGCATGACTACTGGCAGAGGCACCAAAAGAAGGAATCAACAGGGCTTGAGGAACAAGAATTAGGCAGAGTTCAATGACCAGACTGCAAAGCCTGGATACCAGGTTCTAGGTAGTGGTCTGAGTAGAGCAGGCTTTGACATCAACCAAAACCAAGTTTGAATCCTGGCTCTGGTACTGGTAATTTGTGTAATCTTGGATTAAGTTTTCTTACCTCTGTGCCTTGGTTTTGTCATCTGTGGAGGGGGATAATACCTAACTCAGGTTATTGGAAGACTAAAGGAAATAATATCTATAAAGCACTTTTTAGGGTACCAGGCATAGAGTAAACACTCAACATAACTAATGGCATGTTTCTTTTTGGAGTGCTGCAGATGTTCTGAAATTAGATTATGGTGATAGTTATGCAACCCTGTAAACATACTAAAAACTGTTGAATTGCACATTTTAAATGGATGAATTTTATGATATGTAAATTATACCTCTATAAAAGTTTTCAAAAATAATCACTGTGTGGTAGTTACTATTATTATTGCTTCATTTCCTTATCCGAGTAGTTCTAATAAGCCTGAATGGCATTGTTCTCTAAATCATCTTCGGATTTTCCGATTATATTAGCATTGTTTTTTTAAAGTTCCTGGTCGGTCTACAGCCATGCCACCCTGAACACGCCCAATCTCGTCTGATCTCAGAAGCTAAGCAGGGTCAGGCCTGGTTAGTACTTGGATGGGAGACCACCTAGGAAGACTAGGTGCTGTAGGTGGAAAAGGAAAAAAAAAGTTCCTGGTTGGCTTAGACAAAATTGAATGTTATTTCTTTCTCACATAAAAGAGATCTAGAGGTAGGCAGTCTAGGTCTGTATTTGTGTCTTCAGTCATTGTTTGAGATTCCTTCAAATTCATTGCTTTCATAGCTCAAGATGGCTGCTTGAGCTCTATCTACCATGTCCACCACATCCCAGGCAAGGAGAAGAAAGGAAAAAAAAGAGTTTGGCCCCCCTCCTAATAAGGAGACTTTCCAGAAGTACCACACAATACTTCCCATTTATATCTCATTGGCCAGAACTTAATCACATTGCCCCCATCTACCTGCAAGAGAAGCTGAGAAAGGGTTCTTGTGGCTCTGGGGCTGCTACGACTTAAGGCTTCTTGAAGGAGAGAATGGTAATTGGGAGGCAAATGACAGCATCTGTTATAGCTACTATTTAACAAAGGGAGGCAAAATACAAAAAATAAAAATATGTAAATGCATAAAGTATCTTTGAAAATACACAGCAAATGACAGTATAGCTTGCCTCTAGGGAAACTGGGTGGCTGGGGACAGATAAAGAGATTTCACTTTACTCATTCTGACCTTTAGAATTTTGAATCATGTGGCTGTATTATCTGTTCAAGTAACTAAAACTAGAATCTTCTTTTAAAATACTGAATTTGGATACCTGACCACTTGTCTCCTGGTATCCAATTCTGTCAATACCACCACTGCCCCAGGCATCCAGACAGACACAAAGCCTCTGTAGATCAGAGACTGCCTGCCCTTGACACCTACAGTCAATCACTCTGCAAGTCTGAGCATCACCTTTTCCATTCTCACTGGCCTCGTTTGGCAAGGGCAGTACAGTCATTTCTGCAGTCCCAGAAATGGGAGCACTAACTGCGTTAGCCCATGTGGGGCCATCCTAACTCCCAGTGGAGATGTGTCCTGACGGTGTCATTTTCTACCTATGATCAACATACAAATGAGGCTTTATTGTCTTTTCATCTCTTCTTTCTTTATTCCTGTTCTAACGTAGATCTGGATGGGCCTAGCATAACCACCATTGTAGCCCTTCAACTTTTCCACTGATTCTCGGAACCATCCCAGAACCTTCAATAAATTTCTCCATGGCTTACACATCCAGTCAATTCCCTGAAACTACCTGCATTCATTTCTAGGGCTGCTGTAACAAAATTACCACAAACTTGTTATTCTCTCATAGTTTGGGAGGCCAGAGTCTGATATCAAGGTGTCAGTTAGCAGGGTTGGTTCCTTCCCTGGGGACTCTGGGGGAGAAGCTGCTTGCTCCATGCTCTTAGTTTCTGATGATTGTTAATCATTCTTTGTGTTTCATGGCTTAGGGCGGCATCATTCCAATCTCTGCCTCTGTAGACACATAGCATTCTTCCTATATGTCTGTTTCCAAATTCCCTTCTTTAGTCACTGCTTTAAGGCCCACCCTAATCCAGTTTGATGACATCTTAACTCGATTACATCTGCAGGAATCCTATTTCCAAATAAGGTCACATTTACAGGTTCCCGGTGGACATGAATATGGACCCTATTCAATTCTGTACACTTCTCAAGTCTCCACTTCTGGAGCTGCATCCCTCTTAACCTCCTCCCCAACTTTGAGGCCTTCGTACTCTTATTAATGGTGATTATTTCCCATTGCTTTATCAGTGTTAGCCCAAAGCCAGTTATCCACTTTAAATGCCCAGTTACAGACCCACCTGTTCCTAGAACCCAGCCTGTTTATCTTCTCTACCCTATCAGCAGCCTCAAGACATTTTCTACTTCTGCCATCAGGTTTCCAGGTTCCTTGATGCTAATCTACTGAGAAGTGTTTAATACTTCATTAGCACCTCTTTGCATCTCAGTGCGAATCCCCTAATCTCTTCGGTTCTCTCCTACAAATCCCTCCTCCCCAATCAGCCCAGTCCTTGGAGTCTCCCTATCTGGAAGCTGAGAGGCAATAAAGGAACTAGTAAAGGGGCAAGCCTGTGTCTGCCTTGCTGCTCCTGAGGCCCATCACTCAGATGTGCTACTAGCCTCTAACAGTGTCAAGCCTCATTCCTGCCATACAGTTTGAAATCCTCCTCCACAGTGAGCAAGAATTGAGTCAACCTACGGCAGGTCATCTACAGCCTTTAACACCGGAGTATAAGTCCACACAAAACCCTAGTTAACTTGCCAGTCTGGTTGGTTGTACACTTCCTTCCCAATTGTCAGCCCTGAGCTCCCCATGCCATGGGTGGTTCTAAAGGAAGTCAGAAAATCAATCACTTCTTTTCTGTGGCTTATTTTTTTCTAACATTTTATTCTAAAAATTTTCAAATAATCAAATTTGAAAGAATCTGACAGTGAAATACCCTATTACTCAGCACCTGGATGCTACTATCCAGTTTTAAAACTGGGATATACGTCACACAACATTAAAATCGCTTTAAAGTGAATTTTAAAGTGGTTTTTAGTATATTCACTCTGTTGTGTAAACATCACCACTATCTAATTCCAGAACATTTTCATCACCCCAGAAGAATCCCCCAACACATTAACAGTTAGTCCTAATTCCCCTCTCCTGCTATCCCCTGGCAACCACTCATCTACTTTCTGTCTCTACAGATTTGTCTATTCTGGAAATTTCACATAAATAGAATTATACAGTATGTGGCCTTTTGTATCTGGTTTCTTTTACTTAGCATAATGTCTTCAAGGTTCATCCATGCGGTAGCATGTATCAGTATTTCATGCCTTTTTATGATAAATAATATTCCATTGTATAAATAGACAATATTTTATTCATTCCTTCATTAGCTAATGAACATTTGGGTTCTACTTTTTGGCTATTATGAATAACACAACTATGAACCTGTATATACAAATTTTTGTGTGAACATATGTTTTAAATTCTCTGACATATACCTAAGAGTGGAAGTACTGGGTCATACAGTAACATTAACATTTTATTATATATGCTTTATCATATATCTACCTATCTTAACCATCTTTCTATCCAGATATTAATCCATCTTACATTTTTGTGCAATTGCGAATAAATTGCAAACATTAGTACACCTCACCCCAGATTCATTAGCATGTCTATTACCCAGAATTCAATGCTGTTTAGTTTTTTCTTCTTTTCAAATAAAATTTCCATACAATAAATTCTAAGTGTATGAGTCAATGAGTTTTAACTTGTGAAATATACCTGTGAAACCCAAAGGAAGATATCAAGATTTGTAAAACATTACCGCCACTCCTAAAGTTCCCTCAGGCCTCTTCTGACTCAGTCCTTGCCCCGCCCCACCCTCTCCAAAGGCAATCAGTCTTCTGATTTACTTTCCTTGCCATAAATTAATGTTTTCTGTTCTGAAACTTCGTATAAACAAAATCATACAATATGTGATCTTTTTCCTCTGGCTTCCTTCACTTAGGGTACTGTTTTTGAGATTCATCCATGTTATTGCATGTAGTATTATCTCTGTCATTTTTGTTGCTAAAGTGAATTGTCATTATCTCATGAATGTGTCATAGTTTATTTATTCACCTGTTGATAAATACTTGAGCTGTTTCCAGTTTATGGCTTTTATGAATAAAGCTTCTATGATTATCTGCCCGTAGGCCTTGATGCAGATCTATGTTTTTATTTCTCTTAGGCAAATATCTCGAACTGGAATTCTATCATAGGATAGGTATATGTTTAGTTTTATAGGAAACTGCCAGATCTTTTCCCAAAGTGGTTGTACCATGTTTCATGCCCACAACGATGTATGAGGCTTACAGATTTTGAACCAAAGAATAAAAACACAAATTACAAACTGCTACTAATAATTTTCATCTGAAGTTTTTAAATAATTAAGTTCATAACATTCTAGCTAATAAATGTCTGCCTTGACTACACTCTCAAATTAACAATGACTTAAAACGAAGGGATGACTCTTTTATGATTAAAAAAGAAAAAAACCACTTAACAAACCAAGAATAGAAGGGAACGTCATCAACCAGATAACTGCCATCTATGAAAACCCACAGCCAAAACATACTTAATAGTGAAAGACCAAATGCTTTTTCTCTAAGATGGGGAACAATATATGGCTGTCTGCCCTCATTTCTATTCAACACTGTTCTAGAGGTTCTAGCTTGGGCAATTAAGCAAGAAAAATGACAGGCATTCAGATTAAAAACTTAGAAGTAAAACTACCTCTACTTGCAGATGACATGATCATATATATAGAAAATCCTAAGGCCTAAGGCGTCCGCTAAAATGAGGTGGTCAATTTTACGACACTGTAGAAGTCTGGATTTCCAAGATTTCCAAAAATTTAATGGCTGTCTTCAAACTGCCTCTTCCTTTATTCTCATTTTCTTCCTTCCACCTGTGACAAAAATAAGCCCAACTCTTTTTTTAAACAACTTCTCACCTGTTCTCTCCATCCCACTCCTCCCTAACATTTTGCTCCTGTAATTATTATCTTTCGACCTGTCAACGAAGACCCGTTTCTATTTCTCTGCGTTCCCAGGCTCATCCCTTCCTCTTGCACTCCCTTCTAAATTATGCTACTCTCCTGCTCAGTATTTTAAAGTAATTCTCTACCACCTGACTTCTGTTTGTACGTGCATGCTTTGTGACTAATCTTAAAAACATTATTGAAATGTAATTTACGTATAAAATTCACTCATTTGAAGTGAACGTTCAATGATTCTTACTAAATTTACTTAATTGTTAAACCATCACCATAATCCAGTTTTGAATATTTTCATCACCTTGTAAATATCTCTCTCCCAGGCCCACCAAAAGTTTACCTACAACATAAGATACACAAACACACACACACACACACACACACACACAAGATAAAAAGGGAAGGAAAAAAAGTCTGCCTACAAGCGTCGTGTTTGGAAGTTAGGCCCGAGGGGTTTGGGATTCTGAATAAGTCTAAAGCCTCCAGGCAACACATCAGCGAAGGATTGATCTTCTGCCCCTCCTCCTTTTAAAAAGTGAAGTCTTGGTTGATCATTAAGCCAATCATATCTTGAAAGGTTAAGCTGGCCCATATCTCCATTTCCAACCAAGCAACTCACCATTTTCCTCTCCACTTACTCTGAGAGGATACTCCCCTACTGGACTGAGGCATTTTTCTTAAAAGAACTTTATAGCTCAGAGCTCCTCCCAAGACTAGCAAGCTCCTCATCAGTAATGCCAGCCCCAATCCAAGCCCCCACATATCCATGCTCCTGATCAAGAAACATTTTAATATGTGGCCTTTCTTTGCCAATTCCATCTCTGCAACCCCCATCGCACCACAGGGTCCTTTTCTTCCTTTCCATCTCTGTCAGCCTTGTTTCCTTAATTTCTAGACAAATCCCTAGCCTGACTCCTCCTCTCCATCCTCCCCTCACTCGCCGGGTCATCACTTCCCAGACGCTGGCACCTGGGACCTCAAAAGCGCAAATGCCAAAACCAGACACGTTGACGCGCCTAGAAGAGGGGAGGGAGTGTGAGGGCGTGAATGTAAGTGTATGCGCTTGTGTGTGGAAGAAACCAACAGAATCCACGCCAGTGTTCATCTTCTGGAAATGCCAATAACGCCAGCCCGAGAAAGCGAGGATCCGGTACTCAGTGCTCCCCAACAGACAGTATTCAGGGTTGTGGAGTTGAGAGGGAGCAAGGCTCCACCCTGGACCCCGGCCCGGGGAAGGTCCTGCATCCCCTACCGCACAGCGCACCCCCACCCCCGCACAGTGGTAGGACCCGGCGGCTACGTCACCCATTGTTTACAAATCAACCCGAGCCGGTAGGATTCCGGCTCCCGCGGCTGCAGCGCGCGGCCAGAGTACCTACCCGGCTCCTGCTTCCGTGTCCGCCCCAGCTTCAGATTTGGCCTAAGGTCCGCGCCCGGCTCCGCCGCGGCCCACAGAGCTGCCAGCGACCTCCGCAGAGCTCCGGGTGCCTGGGCGGGGGGCCATGCCGTGCCGGAGGGAGGAGGAAGAGGAAGCCGGCGAGGAAGCGGAGGGGGAAGAGGAGGAGGAGGACAGCTTCTTCCTGCTGGAGCAGTCGGTGACGCTGGGCAGCTCGGGCGAGGTGGACCGGCTGGTGGCCCAGATCAGCGAGACGCTGCAGTTGGACGGGGCGCAGGACAGCCCGGCCTCCCCGTGCGCGCCCTCGGGGCCGCCGCTGCAGCCCCCGCGGCCCCCGGCTGCGCTGCGGGTTGACAAGGCCGGACCCCCCAGGCTGCCGCTGCTTCAGCCGCCGGGACCGGCCGCGGCGGTGGGCCTGGCGCCCCCTGGGGCCCTGCGCGGCGCCCTCGGAGACCGCGGCCGCTTGCGGGGCCGGGCTGCGCCCTACTTTGTGGCGGAGCTTTCCACAGGTCCTAGCGCTCTGTCCCCACTGCCCCCTCAGCCCGGCCTAGATAGGGCTCCAGAAGCCTTCAAACGGGGCGCCCCTCAGTCGCTGTCTGGCCCGTGCCGGCGAGGATGGCTGCGAGGCGCCGCCGGTTCCCGCCGCCTGCAGCAACGACGCGGGCCCCAGCCGGAAGTCCGCACTGGCGACGATGACCCGCACCGACTCCTGCAGCAGCTCGTGCTCTCGGGGAACCTCATCAAAGAGGCCGTGCGAAGGCTTCATTCACGACGGCTGCAGTTACATGCAAAGCTTCCCCAGCGCCCGCTCCTGAGGCCTCCGACGGCCCCGGTGCACAAGCCCCCTTCGCCCCGCAGCCCTCGCGCGGCCTGCAGCAACAACTCTGGTGTGACCGGGAGGAGGGCGCAGCTCCGAACTGGTGACGGCGTTCTTGTGCCCGGCAACTAATACCGCGGGAGTGGCAACAGCACCAGTCTCTGCCTGGAGGGCAAGGGGTTCATCTCTACTCGACTGGTGAAGTCGCTTTTCTGGAAGCGGGAAAATAAGCTAATGAAGATGATGAATTGAAAAGTTGCGAATGTTTTTGCGGGGTACTGAGGTCAAGAGCCTTGATGTTGAAAAACCGGACTTGGCCCTATTTAACACAGGTTACAGAGCGTACCCCAAGCTCACAGTCGGTAGGACTTCTTATTTGGCGTGACCAATCTTGGAGGCACAGCTTCCAGTTTCATGTACCCTCTCTGGGTCCTCCAGCCTGGCACCCATGTGGCCACAGTCCACGCATCTCAGGATTGCAGAGCGCCCAAAGGACAACGAAGATCCCAGTTACTTGCTTTACCTTTTCAAGGCTGGTTCCTGATCCACTTTTGAGGGAGGGGAATACGAGTACACGACCATTTCAGGGAGTACCTCAATCTGCCAGATTTGAAAATTTACGACACTTAAAAAAAGAAACAACCCATCTCGTGTGTTTTGGGGTTCTTAAAACACGCGGTACCATGAAAGGACCTTTTTGGGAATTGAATAGGAATAACCTTTTCTCTGCTCCCGCTTTGCAACTGGCTGCTGTTCTCTGAGTGGGGATGGGAGGCGGGGGCGGGCGCGGCTGGGGATAGGGTAGAGTGAGGCGTCGAGGGAACCCTTGGTCCTCTCTAAAGTATTTTCACAGCCAGCCCGCCCCTCCTTGGGTTCAAGGTCACTGTTTCCAGGGCGCACATGGGGTTGCGGGGCTCCAGCCGGGGAGAAAAGTATCCCGGTTCTGCCTGCATTCGGAAAAGAGCGCAGTGTTTTTGCAAGTACTGGAGTCTCCTGAGGACACCGGCACCGCCGCCAACCGCGGGTGAAGAGAGGCAGGGACGCGGCTGGGCGCCGGTGCCTCCCGCGAGCGGCCGCGCCCTGGGTTTTCACAGAAACTGGAAACGTGGCCTCGGGTCCATTCTCTACCCGCCTGGCTCTACTGTCCTACTGAAGAGTGGTGTTGGTGCTCCTGGGGGCCCCGGCTGGGGGCTGGGGAAGAGCCACGTGACGGGCACTCCAGGGAGAAACTGCCTCGCATAGCAGCTTATAATGGGCTCTCCGGGGCCATTTGCAATAACAGCTGCAATTCCCTGGATACATGAAGTTGATTTCCTCCCTCCGCCCCTCCCCCAGCCATGCCTGTTCGCCTTTGTAAGAGAAGGAAACTGAGTAGAAAATGTGACCCTCCAAATAGAGAAGCTGCAGGTTTTGCCGTTGTGATCCGTGGTGAAGTTTTTGTAACATGCTGTTCAAGGGATTTAAGACCGTTTAGTTGGTGTTTTAGTTTTATAAGATTCAATGGCTTGTTCATCATCCAGATGTGGCTATTGACAAATCTACACTTCGCAACGGAGTATCCGAAATTGTTGCTATCCTAATTATAGGATTTTAACTTAACTGAAATTCCTGTTTTTTAATAAACGTGTTGTGTTTCTTGTTTGGTTTTATTTTATACTTGCTGTCATTGGGAAAGAGGCACAGAATACGTTTCTTTGATCTCCATAAACATGAAAACACTTGAAATCCTTGTCAGCCTCGCTTGTGGATGGTAATTAGAGCGCCTTTGTGTCTGAGCAGCTCACTAGTTAGACAGGGTCTGTACAGCTGGGTGTGTATTGGTGATGGTATGAAATTAAATGAAAGTGAGGTCAGGTTTGAACCAATCCCATTCACCAAAACCTTAGAGCCTTTGGATTACTTCTCAGTGATAGAGGTGTTTTATGAAGCTGCCTCTGACTATTTTAGCAAAGAACAGATCAGTCACTGCAGACTGAGAGGCTTATGGGGTTTTTTTTGGTTTTTTGTTTTTTTTTCTTTCTTTCTACTGTGGTTATTAAGTGGACTTGTTTCCACAAGGTGACCCTAAGGCTGAGCAACTCTTGGTGAGGGGTTGCTCAGGGTGCAAGCCTATGGCGGGAAAGCTGGCTGGGAGTATATTAAAGGACTCCTCTCTCTGCCCTTGGCACTTGGCACGTCTCTATCCCATCTCTATTACTTCAGTTACTTCAGTCTGTTCCCTCAAGGAAGAAGCCAGGCTGGGGACAGGGTATCCAAGTTCAAGTCCACTTATTAAATAGGGACCTTGGACAAGTTGCTCAACTGTGAGCTTCCGTTTCCTCATCTGTACAATAGGTGAGAAGTGAGCTAAGAAAAAGAGTTCTTGGTGACTGGCAGATACTGGAGAGGAACAGTCTAGTCCCTACCCCTTCTTTCCCAGGGCTGTCCCTAAGTAGCTAAGTGACTGGACCCTCCATTTCTCATAAAACAAGGGCATGTCACGATTCCAAAATGCTTTCTTGATCAAGTACTATATGATTAAAGTCCCGACTTTCTAACTTCCTTTTCGACTCAATGCCCGTTGTCTCTACCTCCCTATTCTCTCAAATACACACGCAGACCCTGATGGTTTCTGAGAAGTACCTCCAGAACACACCAGACCAGCTCAGAAAGGGATGTGGGGGGCTCAGTCCAGTGCCACCCAGCAAAGGAAGGGAGATTATGGCAGTTCTAACAGAAACAGGAAGGGGGCCTCCAACCGTGCAGTGGGCTACCACCTCTGGGTATGGAGCAGCAGGGGGAAATGGTCAGGTGATGACTTCCCCTGGCATTGGACTAGCCTCGAGGTCCTTAGCCCCACTTCTTATTTGGGGTGGGATTTCCCAGAGGTCAAAGGGTTAGGAGCAATCCAGGGCCAAACATGATGATTTGATGCCACTGCACCAACTGTGCTGCCTTTTTATAAAGACTGCTGAAAGCTAGACTCAACCATAGGGCTCACACAGTACAACCCCCTCCTTAAAAAAGGACGACTGAAGAAAACTAATGCCTACTATCAGGCACTTTCAATGCACTATAATCCTAAAACTGTATACCTTTTTAAAACTGCAAGGTCTTACTAGTCACTCAAAAATCCTTTTTTGGAATAAGAATTTACATAAATGATTTTTTAAAGTTATTAGACCATTTTATAGGTGGAAAAATAGTCCATGAAGGGGCAGGTTAGGTTGACCTACCAGAGTCATTTTTTTTTTAAGTCAAAGGCCTAACAGAGTCTCAAACCCAGGACTTCAGGCTCCCAGTTCAGGCCTCTTTCCAATAGCCTCATACCATCATTGCATACTTCAATATCGTCCACTGTACAATTCCACACATACACTACAATGTGAATAACACCTCTGCAATTGTCCAAAGTCATGGCCCTGCTATTAATACCCTGGAAAATCATGCCCCAGACCCCTAAGCCAAGCTAGAGAAAGACGGGTATGCTGTAACCATTTTCTTACAAAATGTTCAGCACCCTATGAAGACAGTTGGCCACAGAAAATGGCTTGGGTGAGGTAAAAGACCAAAGCTATAAACCCAGTGGGAAAAAAATACAAAATAAACAAACATAGAAATTGGCAAATAATGAGTGATTTGGAGAAAAGAACGTCACACTCCACAAAGAACTCCAGGATTTCATTATAAATTAGGTGTAAATGCTACAATATTTGGATTCAATTTTTACCCTTTTTTGCTCTCTCCTTTTCCAGCTCAGAAGCAGAAACAGAGCGAAGATCAGACACCACTTTCTATCCACCAAAGTCTGTGTTCTCTTCCTTCCAATCAGGAAAGAGTTACCCTGGCAACCAAATTACTAACTCACTCAATTAGCTCCCCCCTCTTCCACCAAAGCTCAGTAATCACAGAATGTCAGCCCCAGGAGAGCTCAGCCTTTGGTGGTCCAGTGCTACTGCCTCATTTTGAGATGGAAGCCCAGAAAGGTTTCCACGCGGAGCTGCACTCCATTTGAACACCGTGAAGGCTGGTGCAGAAAAGGGGGCAAATACTCTCCCGTGCAGCTCTTCCTCTTGGTTTTCCGTCCATAACTGGAAGGGAGAATAAGTGACCTACCTGTAACAGTGTTTACCAGGAGGCATGATAGTTAAGAGTGTGGGCTCTGCAGGCAACCCTCCATTGCTAGCCCTGTGATTTGGCACAGGGTCTTTCACCTCAGTAATCTCAATTAACTCACCTGCAAAATGGAAGATAAGAATAGAGCCTACTTTGAAGAACTGGGTGAAGATTAAATTAGATAACTTATGGGAATAGCA
This sequence comes from Pteropus medius, assembly GCF_902729225.1. NCBI lineage: Eukaryota > Metazoa > Chordata > Mammalia > Chiroptera > Pteropodidae > Pteropus > Pteropus medius. The sequence continues at coordinate 22,794,825 of NW_024344378.1, read as the reverse complement.
AATAATAAACATTTAAATAGTAAAACATTGTTTCTGGAAGCTATTGCATGAAGGGCACTATAAGTCTTTTGTGGGACGTCCTACCTCTTAATGGTTTCTACAAATGGTTTCTTAAAAGGCATAAACCTGTTTCCTCTGAAGATCAGACCAGTTTCTAGAGCATACACTCCTATTATATAAGTAAGCACCCAGGGAAGTATGCAGGAAGAAAATAGTCTAGAAGTGGTTTAATCAGAAAAGCATGGAGGTCCCTTTCAAGACAAACCTTGACAGCAGCTCAGGATTGGGACCGGTAGAGGAAGGGCAGCAAGGACTATTATAGGGTGTGTACTGAGGACAGCCTAGAGCCACAGCTCTTAAACTCCCCTATTTCCTTTCAGAAAACCCTTCCCCTTCTAATTCAGATTCAGTGCTCAGCTGTGGTTCTGCTTGCTTAACCCTGTCCACTCCCAACTATAATTTGTACTGAGAAAACTGTGCAATTTTTTTTTTTTCAGGAAGTGATCTTTGAGTTCATTTTGTTCTCATTTTATTTACTGTCATTATAGGGTTATCTCAGGAGCTCATATGTGAATGTCTCCTTTTCCCAAAGAGATTATATATTCTTTGATGACAGAGGAGTGACAAGATGAAGAGGATGTTTTAGGCAGATTATCAGGCTATGGTGTGGGGGATGGATGGAATTTGAGGGTGAACATTTATGGTCAGCCAGATCAGTTGGATGGCTGTTAAAACATCCAGGCACCAGGTGATAAGGGCCTGGGTGGGAAGAGAGAGAAAAAGACAAGAAGAGACACATTTTGAAAAGAAAACCATAGGCCTTACCATAGTACGTGCGTCACCATCCTGGCTCTTTCCTTTAAAGATCCTTCCTATGACTTTGCCCAGGTCACTTCATCTGTCTAAAATCATGTTCCTCATTCATTAAGTTTGATAATAAAGTCTCTGCCTCATAAGGTTGAGAGGATTCATTGAGCTAATTCTAGTAAAAATGCTTAGGTCACTGCCTGAAACACAGCTGCATTTAGTAACAACGCCTGGGGATTGGCATTTAGTGAATATTTGCAGAGCAAACAAATGGGGCAATTTCAACAGACTTGTGGAGGCGAAGGGAGTAGAGTGCTTGGGACTGAGATGATGACTTGTGGTGCCTGCAAGTTTGAAGAAGATGGAAAAGGAGAGACAGCAGCTAAAAACAGAAAACAGGGCCAAAGGAAGGATTTTTACTCAACCAGGAGAGACCTGTGCTTGTCTGAGTGCGGATGGAGGATATGCAGAGGGAGAAACTGAAGGGAAAATAAAAAACAAGACTCCTGGAGGAGATAGGAAGGGATGGGATGCCCAGACTAGACAGGTTTAAGGGTGGATGTCCTATGTGACAGCATCTTATGTCACAAACTGTCCTACCACAGAGAAGCCTAGGACTTGAGGTTAGGCTGTTGAAACAACCTTGTCTAACCTTTCATGCCTGGGATGGCTGAGTATATTTCTGTTATTGTGTGAATGAATCCTTCAACTCTGGACCTTATACTACAATAGAATAAAAACTAAATCTGATACCAAGGAATTTTTCAACTGCTCCCTCTTATCAATTAACTGACTCATAAGAGGTAAAATTCACTACCCCCAATTGATAGGTCGTTCAGACAGTTTGTTTGACTTATTGATTTGGGTTGGTTAAAAAAAGTCACAGGCCGGTTATTTCATTTTGTTACCTTTGCCCTGCCTTTTGCCTGTTTCTTTTTTATTAAATTAAACAGCCTAATGTGGGTAAAAAATGGTTTCCCAGGTTTTTTTGAAAATCTTCCCCAGACACTGGAGTCATAATTATCTTTGCCCAGATATGCAATAAATTATACTTTTCTTCAGGTAGGTTATGGAGAAGACCTCACAGTGCAGATGTTCAAAATGCACCACTTAATGGTGCTGATAAAGGGAAGTTGAATAAATTCAGAGTTTGAAAAAGACAATGAAAGTCACTAAGCAAGATTTGATTTCAAATAACCTGGACATGACCACAGAGGACATATAAGGAGATAATATAGATATAGCTCTGTGTTCGTGTGTGTGTGCCATGAGTGTGTAGACACAATCATATCCACCATCCCTCATAGGTCACCCTCCAGCCTTCCTCAGTTTCTCTTGGTTCTATTCATTCTCTCTGATCCTTTTGTTTACTCTTCTTCCTTTCCCAGAGATTTGATGAGCTGATCTTTGTAAAGTACTTAGCACAAGGTAAGCACTCTACACATTCACTAGTTTTATTATTACTTCCCAGCTGACAGCATCTCCCAAGCTCCATCTATTCCTCTTAGCTCTAACTGCCAAATCTCTCATCTTCAGCCCTGATCCCTCTCCAAATTCTAGTCATTTATGAGGCATTAAGCTGCTGTCCCTGTAGCTTCCCACAGAAAACTCTTAATCAACCCCCACCCACGCACCCATCCACCACACACGTGCGCGCATGCACACACACACACACAACCAGCCTCTCCTTGCTGTTTTCCTATTGCTCTGGTCCTTCTGGGCTCAAGACTTGCAGAATGTTACCAGAGAAACCTAGGCCTGGGCCCCTTCGTTAGGTGGAGTTGTCTCAAATCTGCCCACACCTGTGCCACCAGTTCTGTGCCCATCTGCTCCAAGAAGGTAGGAATAGACCAGCCACAATCATTCCTGGGCCTAGGAATGGGCTATCCCAAGCTGCGCCACCTTGGAGGTAGCCATTGTTTCCTTGACACAGACACTTCCCCAGGTCAAGGGCCAGGACTAGTTTCTCTACAGCCTTTGCAAGTGGCTGATCAGTAGCAGGGGCTGGGGCTCACGAGGAAAGATGTAGGTAGGCTCAGACAGGTGGCAAGAGGATCAACTTAAGAGCCATGAATTCAAATTCAGTTCCTGCTCTACCACCAATAATTCCTACCTCTCCCTGTTGAAAAGCACCATCTTGTAAAAGGTGCCTGTAGAGTACCTGCCCATAAGAGGACTCAGTGCCCTTTCCTTCTCCCTACCTTGCTTCTTAGGTCCTGTAGATCTTCCCCCCTTGTTCACAGTCACCACTCTCACTTCATTCATGAGTGCTGTCTGGCCATTCTGCAGACCTACAGGGCATTCGCACTGGGTGAGACCTCACCATCTTGGCCCTATATGCCCTCATATTACAGAACACTTGAGATTCTAAAAGAAGCAGCCATATATACTATTTGTTATCTGTGATTCTCATGCAATTCCTACTACGTTATGTGAATGTTTTGACCCCAGACCTGCTTGTGGGTTCTTTCAGGATGTCCGAAATCCTGGCTCATCCTGGATTCCCAGCACCTTGCATATATGTGGCTGGTATACAAGAAAAGTTTGAGAATGGTGTTGCTATTGTATTGAGGTATTTAGTGTGTCAAGGTTTGTGGGATGCTCTTAAGAACTTTAATAAATCCAACATGAGAGAAAATGGTGTTAAGAAAGTCTCATTTACGTAGTACAGTATGCTTGGACAGTCTGGTTGAGGGAAGGAGAGCCTAGAGCCAGACTGCCTGGGTTCAAATCCCAGCTTCACCAGTTACAAGCTGGTGACTTCAGGCAAATCACTTAATCTCCTGGGCCTCAGTGTCCTCATCTAGAAAATGGAGAAAATAGTGCCTACCTCATAGCAAATAAAGCCATGACAAAATGATTTAAGCATCCAGAACAGTACCTGGCACATGTATGCTCAGTAAATGCTACACACCAGAATGATGAAAGCAAGAGAGACAGGCCATTTGGAAGGTATGTGGAGGTAGCCTTCCGGAAGTTCAGGAAGAGAGACTTAACAGGGCACAGAAGCAAAAGAGGCGGTAACAGCTTGTGCTCATGGTAGAAGAGAAGGGGTGGCTGAAGTGTTAGTGAGGGCGAGTGGGACATATTTAGGAGACAGAAATGGAACCCCTGAAGGAAGAAAGGCCAATGGTGATACATAGAATTAAATTACCTATCAGTTTTTGAGCACTTAAGTGTCCCAGACACCTCAAGTCCTCATTATACCCTCCCAACTACCCTATTAACCCAGTTCCCATTTAGGAAAAAAAAAAGTGCAGCTCGTTGCCAGTGTTAATATCACACGTAGGAATGCTGTTTTCAAGGATTTGACATTTTCAGTGATAGAGAATTACTATATTTTGTAAATGGAAAACCCACTAAAAACAGGATGCTATAAATAGAAGATGTCATTTGTTTCAAAACAATGAGAAAAGAATAATAAAGTGAGATGTTTTGTGGCAAACTTTGGGGGTAAGGTTTGGGCTGTAATCCGTGAGTTATCTCCAGATAAATGCTGCAGCCTCAAGCAGCGAGGCGAGGCGAGTATTCTCCGGACAAACGGGAAATGGGTTAAGTATTATTGTTTTACAAATGAGAAAAGGGAAAAGCACAGAGCAATGACTTGTCCTGTATGACACAGCTGGTGAGCAGCAGGGATGACTCAAACCAAGTCACGGAGCACTCACTAGCCTTCCCCGGCAGCTCCATCATGGGAGGCTGCAGGGCAGGCTGGGGGGCAGGGGGAGAGGTGTAAGGTGCTAAGCAGGAAAGGTCCCCCAGGGGACTGGTTAGCAGAGCTGGGCTGTCCCAAAAAAAGGCTTCCTTGAAAAGAGCAAGGTAGCAAATAGGAAGGGGTTCTGCTGAGCTCCATGCCTGGGGAAGATGGGGCTGTGGGCAGGAGAACAAGTAGGGGCTGATTCAGTTAATTTAACCCCTTCCTGCTAAACTGAGGTGTTTTACAACTACTAAATACATCACTATAAAACCATGTTTCTTTCCATAGGCTACAGCTCAAGACTAGGTCAGTCTCCTAGGGGAAAAAAGGCTGGATTTGCCTGTGTCCTCCCCATTCTTCAAACAAATAATTCAGATGAAAACGCTCCCTCAACCCCGCTCCAAACACAAGTCCCTTGGCCTCCGCCCTCCAACCTCCAGTGTTTCTGGAATATGTTCTTATTCCACAAAGGGAGTGGAAGCCCATCTAGCAGTTTTTAAAAATCTGGACCTAATTTTCTGATCTTGTGGATCATCGACCCAGAAGCACTGAAGTCCTGCAGCTCTACCAGCTGAGCCTGGGTTCCCTGAAGTGCACTCTTCATTATTAAAAGTATCCCCACGTGCTTCCCCGCCCCCACCACCACCAAAAAGCGAAACCATGCTCCACAACAAAACAAAAATAATTATTCGGCAAACGTTTTAATTAAGGAATCCTATAAATCAGGACCACCACAATTTCAGACACTCCGGTGCGAAGTGTACATCAATAGCTACATCTGAAGGATGAACAAGCCATTGAATCTTTTTTTAAAAAATGGGGTGAGCTACCTTATAGTCTGGGGGTGGCACCTTACTTAAAGAAGCCATCAAGTTTCACAAGGGTAAAGCTAGTGGTTTCTCCTCTCGGAGAGTCACATTTTATAAACAGTTTCAGTCACTCACAAAGAAGAGCTAGTGGCAGGAGGAAACTGTGAGGACCCATGAAGGTTCAAGACGCATGGATCCAGAGGGCCAGAACAGAGCAGAAAAACAGCCAAGGTCTCATCCACTAGAGCAGACACCAGAAAGGGTGGAACAAGAAAAGCGGGATGGGAGGACAGGAGAGACACTCAAGAAATTGTTTATAACTGTTTCTAAGAAAGCTCATGGCATGGCCAAGAGGGGCCTCATGGGAAGAGGAGGAGTTCTGAAAAGAGCAAAGCACAGAAAAAACAAATAACTCTCCCCATATGTCTCTCTGCCCGAATCCCAAAAGGTAGGAAAGCACAGACAAGGCTCTTCTTGGAGCAGGAGAAAAAAGGACATGGGAGTGAGTTAGCTCTCCCAAGAACCCCACAGCCTTCCAAGCACAGCAAACCATGACCTTGAACCACAGGTGGCAAGGTTAAGTCATTTAAAAGTCCAAATTCAACTCCAACTCTACCCACCTTCGAAATTCACCTCCCTGCGATCCCCTAACTGGAGTTCACATCTCCCACCTCTATCAGCCACTGATTAGGTGGCAGAAAGGGAGCGATGCCAACCCACCCACGACCAATCTTTTACATTCTTCTTCCCTGCGGAATTTCTTTGCACAGCAATTGTAGCACCATTTTCACTAAGCTCCTCCACCGGAAAATAAAGAAAATGTATTCGTGTCATTAAGTTTTCAAGTATTGTTATAAAGTCCTCACGAGTCGCCCCCACCCCCTTTCCTTGGAGTCCTATCTTTAAACAATCCAAGCACACGACGCCCTCAAGGGCTAAGTCAGGTACAAGCCGATGCAAGTAGCTGCCATAGTTCTCTCAGTTTATCCCAAGTCCTTGGCCCCACGGTGGCCGAGGAAATTCTCATGCGGCATGGACGCGTCCTGGCCCGTGCATTTCTCCACGTTCAAGTTTTCTCCAACAGTTTCGCCGGGGCCGGTAACTTCTCCGCTTGAGGTTTCTCCCCAAACACCTCCCCGCTGTCCGGGCGGTCGCTCCCTGAACGGCGACAGCGGCTTCAGCTCAGGGTTGGTGAGGGCAGGATGCTGATGAATCTGCGAAGCGGCCTCCTCTTCCTCCTCCAGGTGCCCCAGGTTAGTGCAAGGCGCCGGAAGGCTGCAGGACGACGGGGTCCGGTCCGCTGCGGCCTCCCCCAGTCCCGGGGGCGCCCGCAGGGCTTGTGGCTGCAACCGCGGCGACAGCTCGCTGGAGCCTCCGCACAGCCTCCTTGATGAGGTTCCCCGAGAGCACAAGCTGCTGCAGGAGCTGGTGCGGGTCGTCGTCGTGGGCGCGCGCCCCCGCTGGGGGCCATCGTCGCTGCTGCAGGCGGCGAGAGGCAGCGGCGCCCCGCAACCATCCTCGCCGGCATGGCCCCGGCAACGCACCAGGGCCTGCGGTGAGCTCCACAAAGTAAGGCGCAGCCCGGCCACGCACGCGGCCGCGGTCCCCGAGGGCGCCGCGCAAGGCCCCAGGGGGCGCCGGGCCCACCGCCGCGGGCGGTCCCGGCGGCTGAAGCAGCGGCAGCCTGGGGGGTCCGGCCTTGTCAGCCCGCAGCGCAGCCGGGGGCCGCGGGGGCTGCAGCGGCGGCCCCGAGGGCGCGCACGGGGAGGCCGGGCTGTCCTGCGCCCCGTCCAACTGCAGCGTCTCGCCGATCTGGGCCACCAGCCGGTCCACGTCGCCCGAGCTGCCCAGCGTCACCGACTGCTCCAGCAGGAGGAAGCTGTCCTCCTCCTCCTCCTCCCCCTCCGCTTCCTCGCCGGCTTCCTCTTCCTCCTCCCTCCGGCACGGCATGGCCCCCCGCCCGGACACCCGGAGCTCTGCGGGCGTCGCTGGCGGCTCTGTGGGCCGCGGCGGAGCCGGGCGCGGTGCTGAGGCTGAAGCCGAGGCCGAGGCCGGGGCCGGGGCCGGGGCCGGGGCCGAGAAGGGAACGAAAGCCGAAGACCAGCGAGCACTCCGGCCGCGCGCTGCAGCCGCGGGAGCCGGAATCCTACCGGCTCGGGTTGATTTGTAAACAATGGGTGACGTAGCCGCCGGGTCCTACCACCGCCCCAGAGCGGGGGAGATGAGAGAGAAAGCGTCGTGTCGCGGTCCGTCGGGGACAGGGGAGGGCCATGGCGGGAGTATTCTCTGTCTGCGCTCGGTGCCCGCCTATGAGGGGATCGCGGGAGTGGGGAGACCTTTGTAGGGCCCTGACCGGATGAGCAGCACAAGAAAGTGAAGACCCTGAGGCAGCCTGGGTTGGTTTCTCCCACTCGCAGACACACCCACCCACACGCCCAACCCCTCCTACTCAGAGGCTTCCTCCCTCCCCACGTGTGGGCAACGCTTGAGCCCGTCCTGCCCCTCCCCCGCGCACCCGCAGTCGTTCAGACCCCGGCGTGGTGGGCGGACGAGTGTTCCCGCAGGCTATCCGGCCTTAGAGAGGTGTGGGTGCAGAAACGGGGAAGGGATTGGAGTGCCAAGGGGACATCGCAAAGGAGGGTGGAATCCACCTGAGGTGGGCTTTCTGAGCCTTCCCTCTCTGTTCAGTCCTCAGGCCCCCACACACAGAGCGAGAGAAGGACGCGCCACTTCAGCGCTAAAGAAGAGTTGATTTTGTTCATTTTAAAAAAAGATTCAAAGACAAATATAGGGGGATGAAAAAATTTCATAATCATAGAACTTAAATATGGTTCGCATTAAAACTTTTTTTTTCCTTTGTAGTCTTTTTCTATGTTATACAGCCACACATACAATGTTGTGCACTTTTCCACTTTGCATTATACCTTAAACGGTGTTTGTGTTACTGCATGCACTTTGAGAACATATAATGATCACGTAAGTTTCCATCAAGTGGCTGTACCATGAATTATTAAACAATTCCTTTAATGTTTACTGTTCACCTAATTTAACTATTGTATGTGGCTGACATTTTTGTGCACAAAACTTTCCATGTTGATGACTTTCCCTAGAACATATTCCCAGGAATGGAATTTTAGGTCAAAGGGTATGGATATTTTAAGGTTTCTGATAAATGTGCCAAATTGTTTTACAGTTAAGTAAATTTACTTCCCCATCATTAATGAGCATACATTATTCATTGCACTTTAACTAGTATTTGAGTACTCTAGTTAATTTTTTTTTTTTGCTGATTTCATAGGTGAAATTTTTAACTCCTTTCAAGTTTTTCTTTGATTTTAGTTAGGTAGAGCAGTTTTCTAAATGTTAACCACCTGTACTTCCTTTTTTGTAAATTGTTCCCTAATAAGTGTTTCCTATTGACTTTTTCTTATTTGCATGACTCTTTTGCATACCAGAAGTTAACTCTTTTCATAGTTTGCTGTGAATATTTCTTCAGGTTTTTGTTGGCCCTGTATAGTCATTTTTTTTCATTAAAACTTAACAAAGTTTAATGTATTCGAATCTATAAAATCCCCTTTCTGTGAAACTTCTAATACAATGCTAAATTTAAAGTCTTATTGCCTTCAGAAACCTATTAAATACTCAGTTCAATTTTCCTTAGATTTTTTTCTAATACCTTGATTTTTTTCAAATCCATTTATATTAATTTTGGTCTTTGGTGCAGAGAGATGATATGAAATTTTTTTTTCCCCTCAGAGAGCTTGCTAGTCAGGGCTGTACTTTTTCATTAGGACAGAGGTGTGTGGGCAGTATAAACATAAGCTCTGTCCTGGTGAGCTTCCAGCTGCTGGTTAAACTGATGATTGTGAGGACTAGGTGGGGCTGGGAATATTTTGATCAGTCTGGTCAAAAAAACCCTGAACAGGTTGTACAAAGACCTAGATTCAAGTCTCATTCCTGCCAGGTCTGGGTGTGTGGCTCCTGGCAAATCAGTTTACAAGTGTTTTCACTTGTAAAATGGAAAAAGTAATCCCTGCCCTGCCTCCCTCTGAGGATTGTTTTCAGGATCAAATGAGATAATGGGAACAGGCTTTGTCAGGCATTACACAAATGTAATGTGGGATTAGGTCCAATGGTTTACTAACAGAGGCCTGGCTCCATTCCAGCGATTCCCCAAGGGAAACAGCTAATATAGTAATGATGAAGGATCCCTCTTTGCAGTCCACTAAGTAAAACATATCCTAAAGGCATTGCTTCCTTGAATTTGCCGGGTCCCTTGTATTCTGTCTCCCTCTACCCTGACCTGGGATTGTTTAAGGCCCTCTTGAAGTCAGCCCAGAGGCTCCTAAATCCCAAGGTGTGTCACCACAACTAGTTCTGCAGGTTTTGGTGACAGATCCTTTCCTGACAGGCAGCCTTCCTCCTCCATCTCTGTGGAGGGCTCTTCACACACTTTACTGATGAGGACTGGAAGCTATTCCTCCCAGAGTGATTCTCATTTTCATTCTGATGATACTTACTGGAGAATTTCAAGGAGAATGAAAATTAGGGGAGGGCTTTCAGCAGACTTAAGTAGTAATTTTTTTCCTCCTCTCTGTAAGATGATGCCTGCCTGTAAGTAGAGAAAAGCAGTTTTATGCTCCATTGACTTTAAACATTAATGGAGCTGGTGTAGCTATTGTCTCTAATCCAGCATCCCTGAAAGTCGATTTTGTCTTCTTGTCAGGGTAATTCCCATAGTGTTCTTAGTAGTATAGGAAATGAAGCTTTGAGATGGCATTCTTTTAAAAATCTCCCCTTTGTAATGTTGCTTGTGTGTGGAGATTGCTATGTAAATATGCCTGGAACTTGGATATTATACTATTCATTATAAAGATGAATTCATTATAGAAGACAAACTCCATTTTCTGGGGAGCACTTCTCCGGAGAGCTCTGAGAGAGGGAAGTGCCGTGCTAGACTAGTGGAGGCAGAGAAATGCCCTGGATTAGGAATCAAAATACAAGATGCTGGAGAGGCTCAGATGCAATTAAAAGTAATGAGAGGGTATCAAAAAGGGAAGTGATGAGAGCTGTGTGCCTGGCACGCTGGCTGCCTGCCTGGAAGGAGACACAGGGTATTCAGAATCACCAGTGGAAGGACACAGAATTCAAGGATATTCTGCATTAGTTTAGACTAATTAGTTTAGATTTCTGCACTGAAATCCTTCTCGAGGAGTTTGCTTTCCATGTGAACTTTGTTTTCAGTTACCTGCACTCAGAGACACCAGCTGGGGTGAAAAGGGATGAACATTAGGCTTGGAATCCCACTTGGATCTGGTTGCTTCATCCTTCTGTGCCTCAGATTCCAAATCTGTAAAAGGGGGTGGGGAGGAGGAGGGATGTGAGAGGGTGATCCCTTCCTTAAAAAATTATTATATTACATGAGAACATGTATGAGAGGGCTTACCACATGGAACCTGGGGTGATATTGAGTTAGGTTTTGGGGAGCAGAAATAGTCCTAGTGATGTTCAAGTCCAAAACAACAAAAAAAGGCAAATTCTATGCCATGGTCCATCAGTGGATAAACGGATACACAAACTATGGTATACCATACAATGCAATATTACTCAGCCATAAAGTGGAATGAAGTGCTGATATGCTACAACATTATGTTCGAAAACATACTAAATGAAAAAAGCCAGACACAAAAGGTCATTTTATATAAATGTGCTTCCATTTATATGAAATATCCAGAATAGGTAAATCCATAGAGACGGAAAGCAGATTGGTGGTTGCTTAGGTCTAGGGATGAGAATGGTGGTGGTAGCGGGGGAGGAATGACTGCTAAAGGATACAGGGTTTTCGAGTGCTGAAAATTTTTTGGAACTTGATTGAGATGGGGATTGCACAATTTTGAATTTCACCTCGCTAAGAAAAATGCTCTGCTATACCTGGTATTTGATCTAGTTTTTACTTTCTTTGTAATTGTAACTGCCATCTATTTGCTCATGTGAAGTAATCGCATCTTCATCCTGTTTCCAATGCAGGTGGCTGATCTTTTTCAACTTTGAGATCACACTGAAAATGCCAGGTCACCTGATTCTCTCATGTTTATTACATGGTTTTCTGGCCGAGGTGAACTGGGTTGTTGTTTTCCCGCTGCATGGAAGTGAAGGCTAGCCCCGAGGCAGCCAGGGGACCATGGTGGGCCTAAGGAAGATCTTCAATAATCCTTCCCATCCCAAAGTTTTCTTCTGGTCACCTGCCCCTCTTCTTTGTGCTAAGGATGTAGGTCGGGGAAGTACCTACAATACAATGCATAAAGGAAAGGGGATTCTTTTTAATAAAATTACTACCTAGGTAATCATGATTAAAATTTGCCTTGGATAAAACTATAGCTTCAGATAACACACCAGTGGTTGCCATAAGTTAAGGAGGTGGGGGAGGCTGCGACTACAAAAGAGAACATAGGAGAATTTTGTAGGGGTGATGGAACTGTGTCAGTATCCTGACTGTGGTGATGGTTACATAAGTCTGTACATTTCTTAAAACTTAGAACTATAGACCAGAGGTCCCCAACCTTTTTGGCACCAGTGACCGGTGCTCCTATGAGAATCTAATGCTGAAGATCTGAGGTGGAGCTGAAGCAGTGATGCTAGCGCTGGGGAGCAGCTGCAAATACGGATGAATTTTCTCGCTTACTGACCTGCCACTCACCTCCTGCTGTGTGGCCGGCTTCCGGACAGGCCATGGACCTACCCGTCCAATCCATGGCCTGGGGGTTGGGGACCCCTGCTATAGACTGAAACAAAACAGACTATAAACATATGCACCATACATTGATTATGGTGGTGGTTACATAGGTGTATTTATTCGTCAAAACTCAATGAACACTTATAATGGGTGAATTAATTATACATAAGTTATATGTCAATAAAGTTGATCTTTAAAAATTTTCCTTGGAATATGAAGGACATATGCCCTACGAATTCTCTATAAATCACACCATTTGGGGAAGTAGGAACAACAACAAATGGGCTGCTGGCTGTGTGTTCAGACGAGGCTTCATGGAGAGAGAAGTCCTGGCAGGGGCTGAGCTTAGGAGGCTATAAATCCACTCATTCCATCACCCAGCACACTGAAGAATACCTGCACGATGCCAGGGACTGTGCCCGCTTCTAAGGCTATAGCAAGAAACAATGGAGACAGTCCTCACAAAGCTTAGCAGTCTCTGGTGGGCAAAATAATCACTCTCCAAAGATGTCTGTGGGCTAATCTGTGGAGCCTGTAAATATGTTACTTTACATGGCAAAAGAAACTTTGCACATGTGATTAAGTTAAAGATCTTTTTAAAAAAAATTTTTTTTAGACAAGGCAACCCTTGGTTGACCTCACCGATTACAAGGACCTTGTCAGCTTACAATCCCTTATTATTATTATTTTTTTTATGCCTACAGCACCTGGTCTTCCTAGGTGGCCTCCCATCCAAGTGCTAACCAGGCCCGACCGTGCTTAGCTTCAGAGATCAGACAGGATCGGGCTTGTACAGGGTGGCATGGCCATAGACAAGTTAAAGATCTTGAGATGGGAGATGATCCTGTGTTATTACATTGTATTATTGTATTATTACAGTGAATCCAGGTGGGCCCAATGTAATCACAAAGGTTCTTATAAGAGGAAGGCAGGCAGGTCAGAGTCAGAGAAGAGTGTAGAAGTAGAGGCTGGACTGAAGTGATTGCTGGCTTTGAAGAAGGAAAAGGCATGAGCCAAGGAATGTGGGCAACTCCTGGAAGGTGGAAAAAGAAAAGAAAGATTCACCCCTCAGGCTTCCAGGAAAGGGCATAGCCCTGCTGACACCCAGATTTTAACCCAGTAAGACCCACTTCAAGCCTCTGACCACCAGAACTGTGAGATAATAAATAGATAGTTTGAAGCCACTAAGTTTGTGGTTATTTGTTTCAGCAGCAATAGGAAACTAATACATAGTCTAATACAGAAAAATGTGTAAATAAGCAATTATCGTACCTACTACCTTATGCATGGTTATAATAGGATTGGGTACCAAGTGTGGTGGTTCAACCAAGAGGGGCAACTCATTCTTACCTCTCAGGCCTGTCCCTAGGCCTTGTGAGCTATCCATGGCCCACAGCCTTCCTGTGTAGTCCTGACCAGCTTTAGCCCTGGGTTAGGAGTTGGGCAATCTGAGATCTAGTCCTGGTTTCTCCAGTCTTCGGATGCTTGGAACAGCATTCCTTCCCTGCACTGGGCCTCGGTGTTCCCATTTGCAAAGCGAGGGGTTTGGACTCAATTCTTAAAGGCTCTTTTGGCTCTTAAGATGCCAGGTGAGCAGCTCGGCTGTGATATCCAGGCATCCAGGCCCATCATTTCTAGCCCTTCCTCATATTCCTCTCACAAAATCATGATGGCCAGTCCTGAAAAAGCTGACAAGAGGATGGGAGACTTCTCTGTGCCTTTTACTCTGTTTCCAGCTCTGTAAAATGAGCATAATAGAACATCTAACTCAGGAACTGCTCTCAGCAGAGAAGATCAGTTTCCCAGCCCCAAAGACACCGTGGCCCTACCCTCAGCCCAGGCCCACTGAATGCACACTCTAGAAACCTACCAGCCTTGATTTCAGGGTTCATCCTTTTCTCTCTTCTACCATGTGGTTTCAATATCTTCCTTCCCATCAGTCTTGCTGTATATTTGGCTTTTATTATATAAATGTGTAGATGTGGATGGACTATAAATTTAAATAAATAAAACTGCTGTCTCCCCCTCCCCCAAATAAACAATCTCTGCAACATTATATAAGAATGTAGGTAATAATATTTAATATTTATTTGTATTTTTACATGCCACGTACTGAGCTTCCTGTCAGTTCTTTGGAGAGGCCAAACTCTTTTTGGCTCCAGGGCCTCTCTGCACATGCTACTCCTTAGTCTGGGGCATGGCCTCAGAGGAGCTTTTACAGCACTACCCACTGATCCCAACCACCCCCTACCTACCCCCACCCTATCCAACACACACATATTATCTAAGTGAAAACAGTAAGCCTGGTATGCAAGAGTGTCAAGACAAGTTCCCCTGGCCAAGCGAGCCTACCTTCCAATCAGATCGCTGCCCTTAGGCCTGGGGATTAGAAAGTTTTGGAGCCTTGGTTGTTTAGGCAAACAACCTACCTTAAAGCCTGCTCACCCTTCAGGTCTTAGGCAAACATCTCTCACTCCAAGAGGCCCTCCCACCACGGCCCCCTCATCCAAATCAGGTCCCTTCATGGTTACCTGCATTTAGGCTTTGCAGCACTATTTCAATAGTTTTATTTTATCTGTCCCCTCCTCATAAACTTTGTAAAGGCAAAGATTCTGTTTGATTTACTTACTGCTTAATCTCCCATGCCTCACAAAATGTTTTTTTTTGGAAGTTTCATTCAGAATAAATGCACAGTGCAAGTGTATGTTTGGGTGGGGGGGGTGTGGGAGGAGAGGGAGAGATAATATGTGGAAGAATGACAGAAAGAAAGACTTGCAGGCCAACTCCATCCCCCTCCTTGAAAGGGAAGAGGAAGGAAGTGAAAGGAATATCCAGCAAGCTGCCCCACCCTGCCTTGCCCTGCCCAGGCACTCAAAGATTTGAAGAAAGTCAGTCCTGGAACAACTCCTCCCTCCTCTCACTAAGTGAAAAGAAACCAGTTATGTAATTAGTTTTAGTCCTAGTGAAGGGCTTTGGGGGTGAAGCGCCTGCAAGGTGATGAACAGGAAGGTGAACAGACTCTATGGTATCCTAACTGCATGAGGCATTTTGAAATTCACAGCCAAGCCTCTTTGCAACACCGTATTCTCCAGGGCTAAGTTACATAGGGTGCAACCATGTGGGCTTAAACTCTAGAGGCCTGGGTGCTACCTTATGCCACCTGCTTAACTTTGCCTTTGGGTTCTCGTGGGAATCAAAAGAGATGGTGCATATGAATGTGTTCGGTCAACTGGAGGGCTCTGGACAGCCTGAGTTGTCATCGCTTCTATACCTGCACAAGAGATTTGGATCTGGCAGGTGTGGATCATGTGTGACTATGCCCTTGTGTGAAGGGGTCTACGTGAGCCCCTTGATAGTCCTTGTGTGGGCAGGAAAGGGTTTTCTTAGAATAAATACTGGATGTCGGCTTTGCTGGCTTATTATTATTTGTTTTGGAGGTGTACTCCACCTACTTGCAAGGGGTTGAACTAACTGCTGGAATGAATAGGGCAGGCATTTTTAGATAAGTATTATCACACAATGATCCAATCAATGTACACCGCCATGTAAAATCTGCTTGGGTAATACTGCACCTTGTCATTTTTATGAGCGTTATTTACAACTGAGGGCTGGTTCCAGGTTATCAGCTCGGTATGTACTTCAGGCTCAGTGGCCTCAAGTCCAACATGTATGTTGTAGAAACCATTCTGGTTCAAAGCAACTTTTCAAGAGTTGGCAAAACCTGCAGAGGAGCCATAAGGTCTGTACAAGCTATTGCTGGCACCATTCACAAATCCATCTGCCTGTCATCAGTGCCTCAGATCCTCTCTGAAATTCTGATCCAAAATCATATCAGCTCTGTAATTGGTTCCTATGGGTCCACAGGGTGACATCCCTGGAAACTGGAAATCAAGCTGCCCTCTAGAAGTTAAACCCTTTAAGTTCACACATGATGGATAGGATACGTTATTTATCTGTACAAGGCCCCAGAGGGAACAGGACATCTCCTTGGTGAAAGCTGAAAGAATAGGTCTTGGAAATTCAATTCAGGCATGCCTGCATGTGAAGGAAGCAGGAGCCAAATTAAGGCTCAGAAAAGCTTCTGAACAGCAGGTAAGTGGCTCCAAAGAATCTAGAAGATATCAGAGGAAGGATCTGCCCCATTCTGCAGCATTAACCAGAATAGAGAGGGACCCAATGGACAAGTATGTCCCATCTACCCAGAGAACTGTTCTATCTCAATGACATTACTAATATACAGCTGGCATGATTCTCTTTGCCCCTTTTCATGCTCATTAAAGCTTCTGATTTTGACTTCCAATGCAGGGGAGGGTATGTACAGAGAAGTCACCATGACACCAAGTCTCGGGCTCTTTGTTTTATATATATGTAATTTCTCATTACAAATTAACAAATTTCCATTTTGACGAGGCTTCTCGGGAGTCATTTTTTCCTCTCTGAACCTAATCAACTCTTATTTCGGACTTGCAAAGCTGATATCCAGACCTCAAATCAGGAATGAGTATGCAGCCTGAGTGGCAGGCCACCATACCTTCCACCTACATTCTTAATATCTACTAAGTGACCACAGCCTTAAAATCCTGTTCTAGACTCTTCCATGACAAATCAGTGGGACTTGGAATGGGAGGCCTCTATTGCAGCCCTGGCCCTGAATGACATGGCCAACCTCCAACAGCTTGGTAAATGTTTCTAATGGTAGTATCAACCTTAAGTGTGATTTCAGGAATTGGAGAGCCGGCTTATATTACCCCAAATCAAAATTATTTTCTAGAATATTGTCATCTATATTTTCATAAGAATGCATATCACAAATAGAAAAAAGTCATCATGTCATTTTTTAAATATTGCTTTGCACATGATCCAACATCTAGTGATGGCTTTAAACTCCTGCATGCACCAAGAAGCAACATACTTATGGACTCAAAGATCCTTTGTAAATAAATTGAGCCAGGTCCACAGGACAGATGTTTAAGCCAGGCCAGTGAAAACAATGTTTTTGAAGTGTGTACATTATTAGAGTAAACACTTTGTGGTAGTCAAGTATAAATTTAGAATATAAACTTGTATTTTAAAATTCTATTTTTGTATCAAAAAAAGTCCTGCATGTAGGAAAAAAAAAAGAGATGAAATATACAGGGTTAACAATGAGATACGGTATGATTCTAGCCCTTGCTTTTACTTTTGTTTTCTCCAAATGTTCTGTAAATCTTTATTACTTTTATAGTGAAACATAGATTACATTCTAATATTCTAAGTTACCCTTTAAAGAAACACATGCAACTGAGAATAATGAAATTAGAGACTACGTGAATGTTTTAACTAATTTCCTTGCATGTTGCAAACAATACAGAAAAATCATGATTAAGCATGTGGACTGAGGCAGGCTTTCAAATAAGACAGTAGACCTAATAAGACAGCCATTGCCAGGAATGAACTGTGAGGAGTTACCTGAAGGCCTATTGCCTGGTGCCTGGGGTAGGGTTGGTTTAACCTGACCCATCTGTGTCCAGAAGTGTCACGAGCAAATTGCCTTTGCAAATCCCCAGTGTGACCAAATCCTTGGCCAACACAAGGGTTGCTGTTCTGGTGCAGTCAGGAAGGTTATGTTCTGCCTTCCATTTCTGAGAATGAGTAGAGGATGGACTCCAGAAAAGAAAGCCAGAAGAAGTCTCAGATTCGGACACTACCAAAAGCACAATGAAATTAAAGGAGTAAATCTGGATCTTGGTGGAGGCACTCAACCATTCCAGTTGCCCTGAAACTGAATGAACCTTGCATTGATGAACACTCCTGATTCTCCTTTACGCCCATGGTTGAAACAAAAGCAGAACTTTCATAACATGTTTCAAACACCTGAAGTTTCTGGGGCAGATTAACCCTTGCCTCTGCATAAAGATAATTAGCATTTAAAGTCTACTTCCAAGAGAATAAGGAGTTCACATCACTAACACCAACCTTTCTAGGTTACCTGCCCCTCCCACCTTTGAAAGAAAACAAAGCTCCTTGGAAAATACACTATAATAAGCAAATTGGCTTCAAACATTTTTTTAAAAGATGTCAACACTGGGCAATTGGCACATATTCATACCTCATTTACATGAAACTTCCTACTGCCTGTGGTTAAACTTCCTGAGAAATAGGAAAGGGCTACAGGTTTAATTTGACCCACCTTGTGTCCAGAAGTGTAATGATGAGGGTCAGTTGGAACACCTTTGCAAATCTCTAAAAGCCACCTCTTCTGACCACCTTTTTAGCTTGCTCTCCCAAATCCAGACTTTCTGTGAGAAAGGCATGCGAACAGCGCCACCTCTGGGCTAAGTGTGGTTCCTCTCAGCTTCCTAGCCCAAAATCAGGAGGAAATGCCCTAATTTGGGGACAATGGATCAAGTCAAGACTTGAGTTCCCTTAGAGAATGAGTGGAATGGTGTATAAAGACTCCTGGGGGCATTATCAGAACCATGGGCATTAAACTGGAATGGAAACTACTAAGAAGTGTGTGTGGAGGAGAGTCACATTTCAAATGGGGAGATTCTGAGATGAGAAAAGCTATCAATCAAATGCCAGGAGACAAAGCACAATTCCTCATATTTGGGGGTGTGGAATACCTGTGGGTTCTTTGCTTCTTGATGCCTACTGGCATCACTCTGGGCTGATGGGACAAGTGATATGAAGAGCAATGGGAGGTCTACACCACTCCCTTCTCTGCTCCAGACCAATAAAGCTGGACAGTGGGAATCACATTGCTCTTTGTACCACACAATTTGATCTACTTGTCTGGGAAAAAGAGACTGTGAGAGTTGAGCAGGTGGGTGATCAGGCTGTGCTTGGCAGATGGAGGGACTCGGTAAACACTGTTCAATCAATGAAAAAAGCAGCTGGGAGACACCTGCCTGTGCTCCAGCTCCCTTTTTCAGTCTGAGTCCCTGGTGTTCAACCATAGCTCCACAGATCAGCCCTGGAACATTCACTGCCCCTCCTGATTCTCCAAACATCACTTTGACTGGGCTTGTAAAGAGAAGTCAGAGAGACCTCATCACTTCTGTCCCTGAGCAAGATCTAAAGCCTGACCTAGGGCTACCATGCTACGCCCCAGAGTGGGTGCCGGGATTGGAGATGAAGGGGTCAAGCCACTGTTGCCAACGACCAGACACTGTTCTTGTCCCTGAAGGGGGCAGGTGATGAAACACAGTGTTTCTAGGAACAATGCATGGTGGTGCATGTTTATTCTACATCTGGTCACAGCAAATCTCACACACCCAGATGACAGCTAGGCCGAGAATGCATGTGGCTACCAGCAGCTGGAGGAAATGGAAAACCATCTATTGTTGCACATGGGCACGCTGGGCATAAAGCACAGCTGCCTCACTGGCCTACTCAGAGGCACTGAGACCACACTCCCATCTTCAGGCCCCAGGAAAATCTCTAAAAGGTGATTCCTGTTTGGAGTTTCCAAAGGTGATTCTTTTTTGGAGCTTCTAAAGTCTTGAGTGCCTGTGGGAGCCAAGCCCTAGTTCCAACAAATCATTGAGTCCAGGATCTGCCAGAGACTGAAGCATCTGGAGCTGGTGTCAAGGCAGCCTGGGGGCTAAAAAGAAGCCTCAGGCTGGGCCGCAGAGCAGCCCTGGGGTTCAGGAACGCCGCCGATCCTTTCTGCGGAGCTTGTGTCCCACCTGGGATCCTCGCTGAGCAGCTTTCACCAGGCCTTTGAACTGTCCCTGCAGCTTCACCTTCTTCCTGCAGGTACAAGGAACAGAAGGGACACACCTCACTGAGAACAGGTGATCCCCCTTCCCATTTCAAAAGATGGCTCCCTCCACACCAGCAGGAATGGGGGAGGAGTATTGCCCAGCAGTGGGCAGCACGTGATCTGGGCAGACCATGTGCTACCTATCATGTTTAAAAGGGCAGTTCAAGTTAACAATACCTGTAGGTACCAAATACATAAAGGTGCATTCTAAAAAGTAAAAACAAACCAACCCAGAAGTGACCTGAGCAACTGAGTTGAGAGTAATGAGAATAAACCCCTCCAGAGCACAGCTCCTTGCCCCATGACCCACCCCTGCACAGCACTATACCTGCGGTTGAGTTTCGTTCTGTTGAGGGGTATGTAGGCATAGGGGTCCAGCCGACCTTTCTTCTTCACGTCACCCTTTGCTTTCTGCTCATCCAGAGAAACAGAGTCAGCTAGGAATACGGGGTTCCCCTTCCACCCACCCCCTCTGATTTGACGGGCCTCACATCCTCCCTTCCCCTTATTCTCTGCCTTAGGTGGCGCCAAAGAATTTCCGTGGCTCTGGAAGGTCATCCAACAAAGGCCTAAACTTCAGATGCTAACAAGACCTCAGTGTGCCCCTCAATCTGGCTCCATAAAGGTGCCTCTCCAGGACAGTGATGGGCACAGCTACCCTGCCCTTTCTCAGATGCTCTGCCAGGAGACCCCTTGTCCCCACCTGCAACTCTTACCTTGGCCTTATATTCAGCCCCAGGTGTAGTCTTCTTGGCCACAGGGCGATGGATGCCAGAGCCTCCAGCTAGAGAGGGAGCACAGAGGCCATGAGTCAGACAAAGCCAGGGCAGCTCCTCCTAGGAAAAGGCAGTGGGCACCTTCTCTTCGGAGAGCTACTGGGAAGATGGGTCATGACTTCATGACCAAGGACAAAGACGTTTTTTGAGAGGGGACTATACATTGATCTGACAGACCACTGGGTTCCTCAGACTGACCCAAATCCACAGAGACCTACTAGTGATCTCTGAAAACATATATATTCTCCACTAACATAAAATACCCCATACTTGTCAAAGCGAAATCTGCTCCATTTGTTCTAGGAGAAAGAACCCAGGCTTTGAAGTCAGACAGACCAGATTTCAACTCCCAGCTCTAACTTCAAGCAAGTCTCTTAACTTTCTGGAGCTCACTTCACACTAACACTGTGAGACAGAATGGCAGCTCTTACCATACCATACAGATGTGAAAACTGCAGCTTAGAGAGATCAGGATGCTTCCAAAGTCAGTGTCATTTCCAGCCTAGACTTCAACAGAGTTGTGGATGGAACCCTACAATGCCAACTCAGGAGGACTGAGGCGACCCAGACAAACCCTTTATAGGTGAGAAACTAGAAGCTCAGAGAAACAGCATAACTGAGCCAAGGTCACAGAGCTAAGAGCAGAAGGGCAAATAGTCTTGAACCCAGGCCTCCTGGCTGCATCGTCTGGTACTACTGCTTCTGTACCACACCACCTCAGAGAGAATAGGTGAGCTGGGCCCTGGCCTGTGGGGCCACAAAAGGAGGAGCCATGAGGCTCTCTAGCTGGTTTAGGATGCCATGGGGCTCAGAGGACACATGGGACCCTGATTCTGGAATCAGGACCTTCCCATAGGAGCCCTTGGACCTCCAGATGCATAACAAGGGCTCTACTACGAGGCCTTGGGGACAGGGGCCCTGGAGGGCTGCCCTGGGGGGAAGGAGGCAGAGGTGAGGTGATAGATGCCTCCACTGGCTTTGGGTATCTCTAATGGCTATTGTGGAGAGAGTAACGGCCCGGGGCCCAGGGACAACTGTATAGGGGAACCCTCCTAAGCAGGTCCAATACTAACCTTCCTAACTGCCACCTTCGACACAGGCCAAACATGGCCTGACTCAGGGCCAGACAAAGGAGGCAGACAGCTCCCAGGAGAAGGGGTGGCTGCAAGGCTCACAGAAGGCCTGGGTGTGTGGGGACGAGATGAGGCTCAGGGACTCCCCAGAAAGGCTAGGGGTTCTAAGCACGGATCTCCTAATCCCCAGGCTCTCCCTTGGCCCCTAGACCCAGTCTTAAGTGACTTATCAGCCAATCTTTGCTGGTGCCAACTGAGTGCAACCAGGTCATGCAACCTTGTGGCTCTGCCTGCAACAAACCCCGCCTAATGCTGGTGACAGGGAATAGAGTTCCAAGAGAGAAGAAGGGAAGCCTCACCTTGGTACTGAGGGGGCATCTCCAGCTCCTCCTCGTCAGCCTCTTTCTGATGCTTGAGCTTCTGGTGTTTTTTCTATAATGAGGTAAGCAAAGCTTGTGAACAAGGAGACATGATTACTATTAGTGAGAACAGTAATAGTAATGGGAAAAGCAGTCATACACTGCATTAGCAGGAAAGGCCCTCTGCCGAGCACTTGATCACCTACTCACAGATGAGGACACTAAAGATCAGAGAGGGCAAGTAACTAAGATCACACAGTTAGGCAGTGGAAAAGCAAGATTCTGAGCTTCTGTTGGCTGCTCCACTGCTCTGTCTTTCCACACTAAACTCTCCCACAGGGCTACAAGTGCCCATCTGGCATGTTGATCTTCAAGGCTTAGCAGGGAAAATGAGATTCTCAGCCTCCTTGGCGAGAACAGATTTACCAGTTCTTTGCCTCACATGAACTCCACTCCACTCTAATAGTCAAATGCTCACTGACCCCCTACTAACTGCTAGGCCCTGGGGACAGAGAGGATAGGACCCACTCCTGTGCTCCAGGGGCTCTCAGGCAGGTGGGAGACCCCTGCACATATCAGTCATTATAGCTCCTCAACAATGCTATTATTCTAGAAGCTGTGAGCACAGGGCAACAGGACAAGTCACCTTGCCCAAGTATATCCAACAGAAAGCAATTCAGCACTTACTACATGCCAGCACCGTATTAGGTGCTCCAAGGGGGAGGGGTGGGACTGACAGCAGCCTAGCCTGCTGGGAGTTTTGAACCTACAAACTGACAACCAGGCCAGGCAAAGGGGCATTATGTAGATCTGAGATCACAAGGCTGGCCGCCACACTGCGCATTCCTGAGGTACATACTCCTCAGGGCAATCCTGAGGCAGGGGGCCTTCAGGGCCCCATTCTGAGAAACATTCACTGGCTTAAAGGCCAGGTAGAGGAGAAGGTGTGCCAGGTAAAGGAAACAGGCTGGAGCACACACAGGGTGTCTGGGGAATGGGAGCTCTCAGTTCCATTGGCCGAGGCCCAGTAGAATGGGCTCCTGGTGGAGAAACAGAAACTGGCTGGAAACGGGACTTTGGCTACATCACAGAAGGTAACAGCTCTGCTCACTGGCAACTGCAGTTGTTGCTTGTACCCCAGCATTTTAATGTTGCTCTGTGGGCAGGAGTGGGATTTAGCAACTACCATGTGAAAAAGCTTCCGGGGATCTTGACAGCAGGTGATGATTTGCCATGCGCCAACTATAGAGTGTGGCCACCCCAGGTTTCTCTCTGTGCCTTGAGGCAAGGCACCCCAGTCCTGCTGGGCCAAATCATAGGGGCATTCTTGGAGGGCCGTGGTCAGTTCCTCCTAGCCAGAAACAAGAGTAGGCTACAGAGGAATTGCAAAGCCACATATGAGGATGTGCTAAAGCAACCAGGGAGGCCATGGCCAGAAAAATATTTCCTGGAAAAATGCAATAATAATAATACCATGCTACTTACTTAATGTCACTAAGTGCCATACTTTACATGTATGCCAGGATTTGGGTTCAGGCAGTCTGGGCACAGAGACATACATATTAACAACCCCTAGGACCTTGGGCAGGTTACTTATCTTTTCTGAGCCCTTCTGGAAATGAGGATAACAAAGAATCCCCATCTCAAGTGAGGATTAGAGAGAGCCAAGCCCCCTCCCTTGCCGCAAGGTGGTCAACCATGACGTTGTCTCCGGCGTGTGCACACCACACCCCATGGACTGCCGGCTGTGCACATCCTTGAGGCTCAAGCTGTCAGGACCAAGGCTTAGGTCTGAGGCCCCCAGCCCTCCGTCAGCAGGAATTACTCACACTTCTGACACCCAAGTCTTCCATCAGGTCAGCCATCTCTTCATCCTCCCCTGGAGCCAAAAGGAAGAGAGGCCTGTGAGTACTCAGGGAGGTTCTCCTGTTTTCCCAAAGCTCACCCAAATTTCATTCTGCCTCCTGGCTCATCAGGTTGAGGGAGCTGCCAACCCCAGCTCCAAAAATCCTATGGGAGACAAAACCCCTGAACACTGACCCTTTCCTCTTCCCATCCTAGGTCTCAGGGACAATAGACCCTCAAAGAAGTGGTGATCCCACTTCGGTGGTAAATAAGCTCTCTTTGCAGTTCTAAGAAAGCCCCAGGTTTCCTGGGGAGCCAGGCACTCCTGTAGCCCCATATATTTCACTTTGCCGGGAGGACTGCTTTATTCTCCTACCTGAGAACCTCTGCAAGATGAAAAGAGTTCTGGAGATTAGCTGTACATCAATGTGAGTGTATTCAACAGTAGTGTACTGTACACTTAAAAATGATTAAGACGGTAAATTCTGTTATGTGTATTTTACCATAATTTTTAAAAAGCTATCAGTGTGTGTGTGTGTGTGTGTGTGTGTGTACATACATATAAATAAAAGTATGAAACCGATCAGTTGGAAAGAAGACAAACTCAAGTCAAGTCAATCAATACTCAGATGATGTCACAAGAGAGCGTATGACTAATTGCTGAAGACTGGTTAGTCTCTGGGCTTGCCAGGAGTTCTGATGGAACAAGGCCTGAAGGCTAAAGGGCCAGGGAAAGGCCTTAAAGAAGGACTGGAGCTGAATCTTATAAAACAAGGAGGGTTTAGAAAGGTAGAAGGAGAAGGGAGAGGCGTTTTTAGCATCAGGAAGGGAATAAGGAGACAGGAATTATCAAGGGTGAGAGGGGAGCAGCGACGAGACCAAATCAGGAAATAGTGTCATCAC
>NW_024344378.1:22521725-22769627 GCF_902729225.1 Pteropus medius | reverse complement strand
AAAAAAAAAAAAAAAGGAGAAGGAAAGAACACAACAGAATAGAAACCAAGAAAGTGCACTGCGCATGGTAAGCAGAAGTATTGCATTTTGAAAGTTTTGTTTGAATTATAGAACTGTATAAATGGCTTGGTTACAAAATTAAAAGATTTCTTAATGTGGTCAAAAAAGAGTGAGAAAGTTGTCTTAGTTACGAGCTCCTTATATCTGTTTTTATCTATGCTTCCTCAACAAATGCTCATGGAATGAGTGAATGAACAACTAAGCAAATGAATGAACAATAGAGTACAGCTCTGGTCCAGGCCAGGAGCAGCTGCATTCCCAGAGTGGGCAGGCGGCCTCACCTTTAGTGCCTTCCTCTTCCTCCATCTTGCTGGTGGCAGTGTCCTCGTCCTCCTCCCGGATGATCAGCCGGCCATCGGAGCTCACTTTGAAGCCATGGTCCTTCTTCTTGCCTCGCCCAGGCCCAGGCTGTGTGGCTGGCATGGCAGAGTTAGGCAGTGAGGAGGTGGAAGGTCAGTCACACCCTCATCCTAACCAACAAGCCCAGGTCTGTGCCCTGGATGGGTGTCCGAAGCACAATGGTGTGCATGTGTGAGGGTGAGGGGCACCCACTGGACTTCAGGGAAGTCACTCCCCACCCTGAACCTGGCACTAAGGCAAGCCTGTTTCCTGAGCCTACGGGCCAGCTGCTTCTTGCTTACCTAGGACTCGCTGGGCCACCTTGGGGTCCAGGAAGTTGAGGGGCTCATCCCCGCCACCTTCCTTCAGCCATGCCCGGCTCTTCTGCCTGGTCAGCCTCCGCTGCTCCTTGCCCCGGCTCCTTTCCTCCTCCTCATTGTCCTCATCCTCAGAGTCAGCCAAAATCTCCTCAATGCTAAGGACAGAGAAGCCCCAAGTCAGGGCACTCCCAGGAGAGGCAGAAGCAGCCAGGAACTGGGTGGACTCTGGGTTGGGGAAGACCAGGTCCCCAGGACCCTACCACTGGTCTCACCTGTCACCTTTGCCCTGGGCAGGCTCCTCCTCCTCTTCCTCCTCTTCCTCCTCAGCCTGGCTCAGAGCGCGGTGCCTCTTGGCACGGGCCTCAGCTTTCCGGATGTTGACCAGGACTTTGTGGTACTCCTCAGGCAGCAGCCCCTTCACTAGCTCAAACCTGAAGGGCAATGAAGCTCTGTTGATGTGCACTGGCCAGAGGGCGCCACCCAGTTAGGAGGTGTACAGCCAGAGCCCTTCTGGCCACAGGGGAAGGACTTGGTTCTCCTGCCCAGCTTTTTCTCTGTTGGGTCTTGAAACCCCTCTACTTCTTCCCTGTTCCCCTGTTCCCCACATTCAGAACACAGACCCAAACTTGCGGATGAACTTGGTGAACAGGTTCCGAAGCTTCATGCGGAAGTGCCGCCGCATATCGTCTGATAGCTTCCCGATGGCTTCCATCTGCAGGGTGGAACACCAGGGTTTCAGTGGGAGGCTGCCTCCATCTTGCCTGCCCCAGATGAGGGACATAGGAGGACCAGGCTTGGCTAAGAAGTGAGGGCAAAAATGGCCTTGTTCCTGGCTCAGCCCTTGGTCCAATCAGCCTCTGCAGTCTGGCAGCCCCCATTTTTCCCCTAAACCCTCCTTTATGACAATCCCTGACCACCCTGCTGAGATTACAGCTTGAGATCTTTCGAACAGGGTTTGGTACCTTACATGCATTATTTCATTGAATCCTTAGAGCAACACAGTGAGGCAGATAATAACACCCCCAATTTACAGATGAGAAAACTGAGGCACAGAGTTAAGTAGTTGCTAACTGGCCACAAAGGAAGGAGTTAGCCCAGGTCTAATTTCATGGCCCACACATGGTCTCCAACTAGGTTTCTCTTAGTTCCATATGTCTCTTCTATCATCCTGCCTTAATCTCTGGCTGGACTCTTCTCAAGCCTTCGTGTGGCCTGGTTTGGGAAACGTGGGTGGCTCGTATTATCTGCAGTGTCTTTCAGTGGGGCTAAGGATAGGGCCCCACTGATCCTTTGAAGGGCTTTTTATAAATTCTAATAACTCCAGAACAGATCTCTGCTCTGGTTGTTCTCCCATCTTTGGTCCCCAGTTAGGCTGTAGGTGTTGGAGGGTGGGCAAATTATCCTGACTCTAACCTGCCCCTTCTCACCTTGACCCAAGGCCAGGTACAAAAATTATAAGCAAGAGGAACCTGGAGGTCTAATATGATTCAACCCAGCAGCAAGCAGGAAACTGAGGCAGCAGGTACAGTGGACAGAGGGTTTGAAAGGCATCTTGCTGCACACTTTATGCCTGGCTGGAGTGGGCCAAGAAGCCAGTACTAGAGGGCTCTTTCTGCAACCCAGCAGGGACACCCAGAAGAGCCTCCTCAAACTCCAAAGGTCAAAATGTAAGCAAGAGAAAAAAGTGAGATGAGAGCCGTGCCAGGGAGAGCCCAGAGTCTCAGTCCCGAGCTTTGGGTTCTGTTCCTAGGACTGCTCTCAATAGCACTGTGACCTGGGGAAATCTCTGGCCTCACTTTCCTCATCTATAAAATGTGGGTGGCCCTGCCCACTGGCCTTTGCCCTGCCAGAGCCCTTGCTTCTGTGGAGGAGCCAAGGGGGGTAACATGCAGCACTATGCCCCTTCTTCAACTCCACCAGGTTGGCATTCTCCTACTGGTCCCTTCCAGGGCACCTGCATGACCTTCTGTTGCACAAGATATCGTGTAGTTAAAATATGTTGAAATTTTCTGGCCTTGCGGCTCATTGGTTCCATGATACCAGCTTGGAGGCCACGTTACCACTAAGAGGAAAGTGGGTACTTACCACCAGCTGTACATGCTTGGCCAGGTGTGCCACATCCATGACAACCACTGCCACCTTGATAAAGCCCAGCGCTGATTTGACCACGTCACGTGTACGGGAGGCTAGGAGCAGGCACACATTTTCCAGCAGCTGCTCTACTGTGCTGGTCCCCATCAGACCTGTGATGGCCAGAGGGCCACTGTTAGAGATACCTAGAACTCCACCCAAACCTGAGACCTTGCCAAGTCACCAGAAGGGGAGCTTCCATGTGCCTAGCATGGTTCTGATCACTTTCCATGGAGTATCTCCTCTGGTTCTTCAGCCACCCTAGGAGGAGGTGCCATTTTTCACTTCTATTTTTAGAGGCAAGAGAGTCAGCTTCCAAGAGATTCGTAAACATACTGGTAAGAGGCAGAACCAGGACTAAAATTGGGGAGGGGACCTATCTCCTCAGATCCACTTGAGAATGGGAAGTGAGGCAGCTGTGGGGAGGTGGGAGGGCCAAGCTGGGGGGCAGAGGAGATGGGAGGTGGCTGGGCTTGGCTCCAGCTTTTCTTCCTCCCTCCTGTGACCTTTCCTCTAGCTAGGAGCCACCCGGCCCTAACCTTCTGGGCATTTTCCTACTCTGAGGGCTTCCCAGGCTTTCAAGGAAGTTGCATTTACCTTTAAACTCGAAAAGAAGGTGGGTCAGGGCCAGGATGCTACAGCTGACCATCGTGACGGCACCCACGAGGCCGGGGTAGATCAGGATGAGGTAGCGCTGCAGGGCCTCTGGGAGGATAGAGGGCAGGACAAGTTGTACCAGGGCAGAGCCCAGCCCACACACTGCATCCTGGGCCCACTGGGGAGGGGGATTATGGCCAGAGAGGAGCAGCCTGCTCAGGTCCAGAGCCAGACAACACTCCCTGCCTTTTCTCTTTGACCGGTGGTTTTGAGGGGTACTCCCCCGACGCCTGGGAGCAGAGTGTTCACCCCAGCCCCATGTCACTTGGGCCTCACCTTCTTGGCTCGGCCCAAACCGAAGGAAAGCGTGGCCCATTTCCACCAGCAGGGCAAAAGCATTCTTCCGAGCACCCACTGACACCTCTTTGGTACACAGGATCACCTGTCCAGAGAGCCCCATAAGCACATACTCCTGAGCTAGCCACCTTGAGGTTGGTGGCATGAGGCAGAGGGGCCAGGTAAGTGCATCCATGCTCCTGGGCAGTATATCAAGCCCACCCCCAGCCCCAATACTGCCCTCCTCTGATCCCGACAGGCCTTTAGGAGCCACACTCCAAGGAACCCCCAAAACACCCACTGCCCTAAATCCCTTACCTCCGGGACAAGGGCTGTGATGAACTCCTCATGCTCCGCTGTGAGCTTCTTCACAATATGTATGAGGCATTTCAAACGGGGCTACAGGACAGAGGGGACAACAGTCAGAACCCCTCAATGCTGCCCCAGTCCCTAAGCATCTCTACTGTGGTCCTCCCCTTGGGCAGAGCAGGGCTGCCCTGGAGTCTTCACCCTCTTGGCAGGCGAGGAAGTTGTCCGCAGAGAGTCCAGCAGAGTCTTCTTCAAGTCGTCTAGGTGGCTCTGCACGAAGTGGGCCCCGGGGCCCTGGGGACTAGCACACACCTCCTCCAACACACGGTAGGCCTTCTTCTGTACTCCATGGGCCTTGCTCTGGAAGGGCACATGCAGAATAGAGATGGGTGAGGAGGGTGCACTGGGGGTCCACCACCCATCTGATGACACTCCCAGAGTAGTCACCGTTAACTGTGGCCAGTACCAGAGGGGATTCAGAGAAGCTGGTCCTGCCTCCTGGACTTTATGAAGTCTGATAAGAGGGGCAGCGGAGTATGGACAACAAGAGGCTAGCTCTGCTATGTGGGGATGCTGTGGGGAGAAAAGCCAACCCAGACCTCCAATTCATTCCACTAACCCACTTCTAAGCAACACTCATGCCAGCGGCATGAACTCACAGTGCCTGGAATGTGCCAAGACTGTGAGCCCGCTCATCTTTCTACCGGAGTACTCTTCTCTTTCTTTGCCTAACTCCTTGCTGTTCCAAAGGTGCTCTCTGTCACTCCTCCCTGGACACCTCTCCTGAGGTTAGGTGGCCCTGCCTTGG
This sequence comes from Pteropus medius, assembly GCF_902729225.1. NCBI lineage: Eukaryota > Metazoa > Chordata > Mammalia > Chiroptera > Pteropodidae > Pteropus > Pteropus medius. The sequence continues at coordinate 22,764,728 of NW_024344378.1, read as the reverse complement.
ACTCTGGGTCTGCCTGTATGTTCCATTCCAGAGCACTTCTCACACTATTGGATAACTGCTTATTAAATTGTTGCCGTGGTGACAGTTTTTAGGGGGTCACTGCTGGCCTGAGTTTGCCTGGTGGACAGAGGATCTCGCACGAGCAAAAGGGACCATTATATCTGGGACTCTTAAAACAGCTTAATGAGGCCAGAGTGGCAGTGGGGGAATAAGAGGGGACAAGGGGGGGATGAGGTGATAGGAATGAAGATTAGTCCAGGCTACGATGGCCCAGTGAGTGAGCCAGGCAAAGGAGGATGGCCTTGGTTCTACGGGAGGCATCTCAGCAGATAAGGCCCGAGAGCGGCTGTGCATTTCAGTCATTTTGGCAGCTATATGACAGATGGGCTAGACACCATGACAAAGCAGATAAAGACTTGATCTTGGGCAGTAGAAAAGGATGAAGACAAGACAGGCCCCACCTTTCTAAGGGGCCCCTCCCTCCCCCTAAGTGTAGTTGTTGGGGCTCCTGGCCCCGGGTCTCACCTCTAAGTAGGGCCTGATGTTGGAGTACAGCTTGCTGATGGCAGCTTCATCTACATGAGGAGCCAAGGCGACAACCAGGTCCAGGACAGACAATCTGCTCGGAGGACAAGAGACCAAGAAGGAGCTTAATGAAGGCTGAAGAAAGGCACAGACTGTCAGTGTCCTTATGTCTACTGGGTACAGGGAAGGTGGGGGAAGTCAGGGTGAGGAGGACAAGGGGCCTTGAAGAAGCTCATGAACGATAATCATAGCTTGCATCTAATCAAGTGCGCATCAGGTATCAGGCACTGTTCCAGGTGCTTTACCAGAGTTAACTCCTTCAATCCTTACAGCAACCCTGCTGAAGGTAGTTAGTACGTCCACCCTACAGATGAGGGCACAAAGGCAGAGTGAATAAGCAACCTGTCCAAGGTCACACAGCCCGTAAGTGGTGGATTTGAACCCGGGCAGTGAGTCTCCAGGGTTCTCATTCTTACAGCCCTAGCAGGCTATAACGCCTCTGAAGGAAAGGGTCAATCAGGCCTGACAGTAGAGCTGGAACATTCACTATCTCAAGTCTTTCCTAAATCATCCCAGAGATAATCCGCAGGCTTCTGCTAGACACACACTCTAGCTCCCTGGGCTGCCTCAGCTCAAGTGGCGTTTTTTACCTGGTGAAGTCAGAGCTAGCAGGGTCGAGCACCTTCTCACTGGCTTTTTCCAGGAAACCATTCGCCAACTGGCAGCCCCAAAGGGATGAGAAAGAGGGAGTTGTTGAAGAGAGAAATACAGAGCAGCAGCAGGTCTCAGAACTGTGCCCTCTTCTCTATCTCCCTTCACCCCACAGTTTAGAAACCCTGAGGCCAGCCCAGCCGCCACCACTGGTTATCTGGACCCCTGTTCTCCAGCTGGCAGAGGCCCAAGTGAGGCTTGGTGGTTAGGGTCTCGGCCTTTCCAGTACACCCACCCAACAATCACTACCTGAGAGCTTTCCTCTTCATGTGTCAGCTCACCTGAGGCTCGGTAATGGTGAGATAAGTTTTGATGGTTTCCAGAACAGCCCGGCGAGGGGCTGGGGTGTCCCCAGCTGCGACAGGCTGCCCATACAGGTTAAAGAGGATTGGCAGAAAGTTCTTGGCAAAGCGGCTCACTTCGGCACGGTCAGCCTCTGGCAGAAGGACCAAAGTTTGCATAAAAGGGGCAGGAGTTGAGTCCACTGAGATGCAGCCCAGAGGCATCCTTCTGAGGGACCTATGACAGGACCATGGATGTGGGGCTTCTCTGGGACAGGAGAGGTTGAGGCCACAGCACAGAGAACTCGGTGCCACCGTGGTCTATGCTCTCCCACAGCTCCTGTCCTGGGGCCAGCAAAACCCTGCAACACTGACTAGATAACTTCTCACAGCCGTCAGCACGTCGGGAATAAGGAGAGAAAAAGGGCAGGTTTCTGTGTCTTTGGGTCTCCAGCAGAAGCCCCAGGTCCTTGCAGAGGGTGAACTATGGCTCAGGTAATGAGCCATAACAGGTCAAAAGATGGGGTCAGGGGACCCATGCTGTTGCAGCTACCCTCCCACTAGCTCCCAACCCCAGAGCCCACATGCACCTGCTTCACAGCCCTTGGTGATGAGGGTGCGCAGGGCCTGGCACACGGTGACTCTCAGGTCCGGGCGCTCACTGATAGCTGTACCCAATGTCCGCGCCAGCCCTTTGAAGGAGGTGGCCACATCTGTGGGCCTTGTGCAGAAACCAGGCAGAAGGGTCCAGATCTGGAGGGAAACAACAGTAAAGGAGAGTGACACTCGGCAGCCTGCACCCCCGCACTGTCAACCCACATCCCCCCAACTGACCCTTTACCTGCCACTGTAGTGTGTCATAGATCTTGGACTCTACCGTGCTGCCCGCCTGGGCCAGGTCCATTGCTAGAGTGTGACACAAGGACATAGTATGACCCTGAGCACCCTCCTGGCCACCAGGCCTCATTTTCACCAAAACCAAAAGCCCAGTGATGAGGACAAGAATATGGGTGATTCCCCTCCACCCCATAGATTGAAACTGTTCCTTCTAAAAACCTAAAATGACCTGTATAAAATAGAAAAGGGGTGTCTCCCCATAAGCTTACTCCCCCAGGTTGGCCACTCTCTCTTCTTATATTTCTTTAAACACACATACGTTTTAAAAAACATAAACAGGATTTTACTATACATAATTGTTCTGAAACCTTGTTTTACGCGACAATTATAATAAAGTTGGTAACACCTATTGAGCAATTTCTATGTGACAGGCTGTGTAATGGGCACTTACATGATCATTTCTTTTAACCTTCACAATGTCACAATTATCATCCTCATTTTACAGATGAAGAGCAGATCCAGGAGTTGAATAAACTTGCCCAAAGCCAAAATGGTGTGGCTGAGCTGAGACGGAATCGAATCTATTCGTCTCACCATCTACTAAACATGCCCATGTCAAGTCTCTTTTTTTCTTTACAATGACCCCATTGTGTCCCACAGTGGGCTTTACCAGAACTAACTTCACCGAAACCCTATTGAGGGACGTGTCAGTTGTCTTAGTTTTTGGTAAGGACACCTCTTCATATGCATAAATCACTATGTACTTGTCTAATTATTTCCTTAGTGGAAGAGGAGACCAAAGTCTGCCTGCCACAGGGCAGGGACCTATAATGGGGAAAGGCCAGGCTATGCCTCAGAGCAGAGGGAAGGTACAGGCCCACTGAGTTAGGCATTTAAGCACTGGCTGGCCACCTGTTTGGCAGAGGAAGACTATCAAGTGGGGTGGGGTGCTGGACCAGAAGTCCTTCTCGACCCCCTTCTAGCTGAGGTTCCAGGACTGCAGTGGGCCCCATACCTTTGCTTTTCAGAGTGGTAGCCAGGGGCAAGAAGTAGGCAGTGAAGAAACCAAGTCGTGTTTCCCGGACATTGTCCCGGATGACGGGCAGCAGCCAGCTCCGTGGGAAGTCCAGAGTCTCTCTGGGAGGAGACAGGGATGGCCCAGTGAGGAAGAGGTGACAGCTTGGAGGAGACAGCATACCCAGAAGGTCCCCTGAACTAAGGAGCAGTGTAAACCCTGCTCCGACCTCTTGATGACTCCTGCACTGCACAGAGACTTCACCCAAAGGAGTGTACACCCTTCTGGGGAACAGCAAGCTGTCTGACCCTCTTGGAGTTCATACAGAAACCATCTAGGGTCACACTTACTCAGAGCCATCAATTTCCAGAGGCACAGCCTGCAAAACCACCTCAGGTCCCATGCTGGCCACTGCAGCCCCCACTGCCTGGTCCAGAGCTGCTGTGTGGGGAAAATGTGGGGAGAGGCGCAGGTCACACAGGGACTGGAGGCACTGGAGCAGAAACGAGAGATTATACGTGAAGAGGTGCTCACAGGGGAGGCACCCGTGGCTAAGTGAGCCAAAGCCTATAAGACAACGAGGTCAGGAGCGTGGGCCCAGGTTAACCTCTAGGTCAGAGTTAACAAACCAATAACCAAATGTAACCCACTGATATGTCTGACCCCTCCCCGATGCACCAGAAATTTTTTAAATTCTGTATTTATTAGTAACATGTAAAAATCAGGAAATTTTACATATGAATATAGATTTCCAGTTTATCTTGAAAAATGAGAAGGTCTGCCAAAGGCCAACCTGCCTGTGACAACTAGCAAATTAGCAGGCACTGAGGAGCGGCTGCCCCTCCACACAGAGCTGCACTGTCTGGTTCACCACAGCCCCGGAGGAAGCCATTCCTCCCAGGAGTGGCTGGCTCTTTTCTTCCAACCAGCAATGACTACGGGGGAGGGGAGTTGTCAGTGAGGAAGGCGCCACAAGGCCGGGAGCTGCTCCATCTGCCTGTCCTCAGGCCCCGCCCTCTCCCAGACCTGAGGAGGATCCCTGATGGTTTAACTCTGGATTGCAGTCACCTCCCTGAGACCTAAGGCTGCTTAAGACACTATTCTCACTCAAGGAAAATTTAGAGAATTAAAAATGAAAAGAACAGGTAGGAATGAGAGAGAATCATTGAACTGGTTCCCTATTCAAAACCATCAACTCCAGCCAACACTAGTGGGCAGGTAGAGGGGCGTTCCTGCCCCTCTTCTTGTTCCTCCCAGTCACCTTCATGGGGACACAGTACTGAGCACCTGCTGTGGGCACTATGTGTGTGTGGGGAGGAGTCAAAGTGCAGAGATAACAGAGATCCCTAAAAGCCCGAAGTCTAAAAATCCACCACCGCAACTCACCTTCTTCATCACAGGATGGGCCTGCCTCCCACATGCCTCGAAGAAGACACACAGTAATTGCAACACAGAGCTCCATGCTGCATGGAATTTATACGTCAGGCCCTCCTCCACTGCCCTGCCAAGGGAGCAAGAAGTCAGGGTCATGGTCACACCCCCAGGCCCCAACCGGGATGTCAATGGCTGCCACCACGATCTACAGACCACCAAATGGCCATTAAAGGCAGGGCCCCAGGAAAGGTCAAGGAGAACTAGCATTTATGAAGTGCTCACATTGCTCCCTTCGCTAAGAGTTTAATTTATATAATCTTTACTTAAAGAAAAACCTGTGAGGTAGGTTATTTGTTCTATATTCAAATGGGGAAACTGAGGCTCAGAGAGATGAAATAACCTGCCAGGGTCACTCTGCTAGGGGCCAAACTGGGCCTCCAAAGCCCAGGCTTTGTCACTGTCCCACGCTTTCTTGGCCTGACCCGAGATGGGATGGTGGGGTAAGAACAGGCGGTCTGGGCAGAATTGCACCACGGAGGGCTGGCTCAGCAGTGAGCCCCTTCAGCATGTGCACACCTTGGTCAGCTCCACCTCCCAAAATTTAGGCCCCTGGGGTTTTGGGGCTAGAATAGCCAACAGGGGTCAGTATTGGAAAAGGGGTGAGCAAGGGGTGGGGGCAATTCTATTCCTATTTTACTAAAACTTCATTCTGGATGTACCCACAGAAAATAGGCCTATTTCCTCATAAGAAGCAGTACCCAAAGCATTATACCTTGAGGCTCAGCAGAGAGACCCAGAGACACCAAGGATCCCAGCCCATTTCCTAGAACCACTCAGTGTGCTTGGGGCTGCGAGGCTCTTCACCGCCCACCAGGATGGTGAGGATGGGTCAGTGGCCATGTGATTAAGAGTGGACTCTGTGGTTAGGCTGCCACTTATTAGCTGGGTGACCTCAGCCTGTCCATCTATAAAATGAGGCCAGTACCTATCTCTTAGAACCATAGGGATTACTAGTAGTTTCTATTTATTGAGTGCTTAACTACATGCCAGGTACAGTTCTGAGCACTTTACATATATTACTTCCTTTAATCTTAACCTCTATTAGTCAGTCCCCTTTGACTGATGAGGACCCTCAGGTAGTGAGAAGTGCAGGAACTTGCCGCAGGTGACTGGCCCCAGAGTCCACATTCATGAGCACCATATTATGGCACCTGGAACGTGGCCGGTGCTCATACTGACAGCAGCTGCTCTGGCATTGTGTGTACACATGGCCCAGAGTAAATGACAAGTGGAACACTTGTCATTATAAGGAACTCTCTACAAAGTACACTTTATTCCTTCCTATTGCTATCTATGCTATCTATGTTCTCACCTGAACATCTTGGCAACATACTGGGCAGGGCCTGAGGCTGAGGTGGTCACGAAGCCAATGTCGGCCATGTGGGGAGCAACACATTCCTTCAGGGTCTCCTACAAAAAGAAGTCACAGCTGTCTGGACCCAAGACAGCCCCCCAGTGCCACGGAGCCCTCCCAGGTCTCTGTTTCCTGAAGCTTCTGGGAAGCCTATTCCTACCACAGAACCTCCTCCCAGGATACAGCTGGAGGTCTTGGGCAAGCCTAGGAGAGACTGAGCAGCTGGCAGAACCTCTTGTGCTCTCTGCTCCTCCCACTAAAGCTCGGGTTGGGGGTGGGGTTGCGGTACCTGGAGGCTCTGGGTGGCAGCTGTCACGACCTGTGAGTGGGGGGAGAGGAGGCATGTCGTCGCAGTTCCAAAAAAGCGAGGGAGGTGGCCCAGTCCCAGGTCCCGCTGCAGTCTGTCAAGATGAAAGAATTCTGTGGGGTCTGGGCCTCAGGGACCTGGATGGCCCAGATCCGACAACAGCCATTGATCTGCAGGTGCCTACGCCACCCTTCTGGTGGGCCATTTTTAAAGAAATTCAAACAGGTCCTCAGAGTACAAAATGAAGAGCATGCCTTCCTTACCACACCTTTCTCCTGGACTAATCCTTAGATGCACTTCCCAGGGGGAAATCAAGGTTAAATTTCTTAAGTACTCTTCCAGAAATTTGTATGCATAAGACACATACAAAACAACAGCAATTGCTAACATTTATGTAACACTTATCGCATGCCAAACAGTGATGTAACAATATACATCAATTCACTTAAACCTTGAAAAAACCCCCCAAAACAGAAAAACAAAACCTTGAAAAAACTGAGATTAAGTCCTACTACAATTCCTATTTTAAAGATGAAGAAACTGAGGCAAAGAAAAGTCAAGTAACTTGCCCAAGGTCATCCAGCTAATGGGGAGAGGTTAGGAGTCACACCCTGGTAGTTTGTCTCAAGTGAGTATACAAATAATCACACAATCTAAACCGTTCTGCACCTTGCTTTTTCTCAATATATCTTGGAGGTCCTCCCACACCACCGTGTGTACATCTACTTCAATTATTTCTAACGGCTGCCTATTATTTCACTGTTTGTATTTAATCAGTCCCCTCCAGGGGAATGTTTAGGTCGTCTCTAGTTTATGCACACAATAGTTTGTTTTTTTGCCATTACCTATGGTGCTACAACAAGTATCCTGGGCCATATACCCTGGCACAACTGTGGGAGTCTTCCTGCAGGATAAATCCTGAGCAGAAAATGTGGCTGTGTTGCCATTTTCTGGCACCTCCAGGTGAAAGGTGGTTTGGCACAGGAAGGACTTGGGCCTGACAGACCTAGGCTGCAGACCTGGCAATTCAGCCACATGACCAGCTGAATTGCAGGGCTTCAGTTTTTGGTTTATAAAATGGGCTAAGACCGTCCTCATGGGTGGTTGTGATCAGTGCAGTGAAACATGGATGCATAGCACCCAGCACAGTGCCTGGGGGAGCCTCAGGGACCTCAGAGACCTTCCCTCCAGGTAAAATGCAAATCACCAATTGATATGCTTATTTTCTTCTCAGCCTTACTCAGAAAAAGTAGAATTATCAAGAGGCTACTATTAAGTGGTCAAGTTGAATTGTGATTGTTATGACAGAGGCACAAACTATAAACTGGGTTTACAGGGCTAAGAATCCCAGAGGAGGGACCATTAACCCAAGTGGGGAGTCGGGTGAGCTGCAGAAAGCGGATGATATCCTCTGAGAAAGGAACCAACTGCACAGGATGACAGCCAGGGTGACAAGATCAGGATGGTACTTGGTCCCCACCCTGAGGGTAGTGCTAGTTGGTCAACACTCTAGCAGGAAAGGCATAGGCCTTGGCTAACACAGGCTATGCTACCCACCCCATGCCTCATAAAAACAGGAGGTGGCCCACTGTATATTCGAAGTAGAACTGCTGCCAACCCCAGGAAGCTGAACCCCCCGCAGTTTCCAGCTCACATCCCTTCTATCTGCACCACAGGGCAGGTAGCCTGGCTGGAGGCTCTCAGACGCCCCTCCACCTCACCCTACCTGACCAGGTTGATGTGGGCTTTCTCCATGACCTTCAGCCAGGCCAGCAGGGGTTGTAAGTCATTCTCACTGGGAACATAGTCATATAAGGCCTAGAGGCAAGATTGAATAAGCACACGTCTCACCAAGTGCATTTGGCAGTAGCCCAAAGACAATGACCCCTTCTATCCCTAGGCACCAGCATATCTCAGTAATAGGCCTACACAGTCCCTTTGGCCTTCCTAGCTCCAGCCTTTCTCTGCTCTGTGAAGCCTTTCTGGTTTTGCTTCTATGAGATAAGTCTCCAGGAGCAGTCAAGTATAACTTGGGTCACATGACCCATTGTGAACCAGACAAAAGCCACAGAGCCCTTCTCCAGAAAAATGTACATGAGCACATGCACACGTTTTGTAAACAATGTGGGGGAATTTATGTATCCTTCCCCAAATCCATCCATAGATCTTTGAGGTTAAGAACTCCTGCTGCAACAGTATCTGTTAATACCATGAGACCATGCTGAAATTGTTTATTAACTATCACCAAGTCAAGAGTCAGGGCCCCTAGCTCCTGTGGATGCTGATGAGGCTTTGGTGGATCGTCTCCTAGCTGCCTGTCTAATGGTCTCCTACATTGGGGCAGCCTAGCTCGCCCTATTTAATCTCACTCTGCAGACAAGTAACAGGGCTGCTCTACCTCACCCCAACACAGCCATGCCCCTCCCAACTTCCACCACCAGGCCTCACCGTGATGATCTGGGCATTGAGCTCTGCAGGCAAGGTACCTGGGCCAGGCTTGGCATGGAAGAGGCTGTGAAAGGCCTGCATGGCACAGGCTGTCACCAGCTGGAGAGAAGACATAAGCTTAGTGGGGGAACTACAAAGCCCACAGCTGCCTTGTGCTTCTCAACCTCCTACTCCAGCCAGTGGGCTGGTGGGAGACCTGGGCCCCCTGAACTTCAAACATGCCCCCCATACCTGGACACTCAAAGAACTGTCGCTTTAGCAAGTTATGGCAGCCACCAAAAAAATTTTACATGATTTAAACAAAGACAATGGAGAAACATGAACAAGATGTTTTTAACATAATGGGCTAAGAAAGAAAACAAGATATAAATGGTTTGTACACTATAATTAGAGTTGTATTTTCACGTTTTTATGTATGTTTACCCAAAGAGAAAATGTCTGAAAGGATACACAGCAAGTTGTTTTAAATGGTTTTTACCTTTTAAACAATGATAATCTTATTTATATAGTACTTTAAAATATGTATGTGAACTAACACTACAAAAGAATATAGAAGGATTAGGAGAATTGTGCTAGGATGACAAATGCAGGGGACAATTTTTATGTATCTTTAAAGTCACTTACTGATTTGTTAGTTAAGTAAACAAAAGAAAAAATAAAAGAAGAAAAAAAAAGGAAGGAGAAAGGGAGGGAGGAAGGAAGGAAGGAAGGGAGAAAAGAAGGGAGGAGGAAGAAGAAAAAATGAAGTAGAGCTTGAGGTAGGGAAAGGACAATGTTTTATCAGCCCCATCATGGCTCTATCCTGCTCTGCCCTGATCTCTGAGGCCAGCTCCCAGCTGGACCAGGACCCTGAAGACAGCTCAGTCTTTCTGACATCAGGGATGAGCTGCCAGGCCTTGCTTCTGGACTGATCAGGGAGTTCTCTGAGCACACAGCCATGCCCCTACCAACCTGGAGGGGTCTGGGATCTGCAGCTTTGCACCCACCTCCCTTGGCGTGCCCCCACCCAATGGCTCTTGAGGCCTGAGCTCACCACATGGCTCAAGGTCATGACCCTGAGGAGAGTCTCACTGCAGCTCTTCACCAGGCCTTCCGGGAAGCAGGGCAGCAGGTCCTTCAGCAGTGTCAGCATGTGCAGTGTGGTGGTGGCCTCCTTGGAGCCTGGCAGAAAAAGGGGAGCTGAGGCTCCAGCCAACTCTCTGCAGTAGGCCCTGTCCTCCTCAGCCGGCCCCAGCCCCCACCCACCCTGCCCGTAGCCTGGCTCCCACCTCCAGACTTCTCAATTTCCTGGATGCAGAACTTGGCAGTGGAAACGGCAGCAGGATGATGGGCAGGGGCCTTCTCACCAAACATGAATTCACTGCCCTTGAGGACTGAGCACACTCCATGCTGGGCAGCTTTCCGGATCTGAGGGGCAAGGAAAGGGGGTCAGGTCCAGGTTAACATCTAACCAGCAGCTAGGGTGGTCTGCACAACCATCTGCCAGCAATCAGTGACCGCACACCTCCCGATGATATGCCCAAGGCTTCGCATGTAGATGCTCAAGCTGTGGAGCGAGACAAACCTCAGCTCCAATCCCCACTCTCCTCTTAGCCCACCAAACAGCCCTAAGCAAGCCAAGCAACTTAATCTCCGAGCTTCTGGTCCTCATCTTTACAACAGGGATTTATTCACTCATTTGATGTCAGCAACACTGAATGTTCACCAAGCCGTCACTGTTCTTAGTGCTGGCGGTGTGGAAGTGAACGGAGCAAACAACTCATGTTCTACTTAGGAGGCAGAAAATAAACAATTGTATACCAGAAGATAAAAGTACTCTGCAGACAATAAAGCAGGGGCTGTTACTTTTCATACGGTGGTCAGAAAAGTGTCACTTCATTAAAGCGACATTTCAGCCGAGACCCGAAGAAAGTGAGGAAAGACCACGTGGAGACCCAGTGCTCAACACAGGAGTGGTTACTAAGACTGTTATTATTATTACATGTTCCCTGCCCTAAATTTCAGGAGGAAATACAGTGGCCAACCACCACTTACTGAGCGCCTGCTATAAGCAGGAGCTGCGCCAGGCCTATGAAGAACGCCAGTGTCTTCCCACACCCTCGAAGCAAAGTTGGTATTATTATCCCTATTTCACAACTGTGTGAGACTCAGAGATTAAGTAACTTGCCTAAGGTCATGGCAAAACTGGAGTCCAACTCAGTTCTATGTGACTCCAAAGCCCGGCTCCAGCCTCACTCCTGCCACTGCAACTAACATGTCACTGCCTAGAAGGGCCTGACATCCCCCAAGTAGGAGGAGGAGCTGCCCCTTGCCTTCTGGAGCTGAGCAGATGGGTCCTCAGAAGCAGGAAGCAGAACCTCAGGGCAAGAGCCGGACTCCAGGTAAGCTCTCTGATCCCACTCAGTCAGGCCAGCCCAGCCCCGCCTCCTGGAGTGGCTTGGCTCTCTCCTGTATTTTGGGGGCTCAGTAGCCTCACCTTGGGCTTGGCGTGCACAGTGAAACTCAGCAGTCCATGGTACACCTGCAGGGTCACGGGGTAGCCCCAGGCCTCCAGGTCCTGCTTCCGCAGAAGGGTGGCCATGCACGAGAGGACCTTGAAGAGAAAAGTCAGAGTCTCTCAGCTCCACCCACTTCAGCCAGGTGGGAATAAAGCCCAGGTCCTCACTGACCCTAGAAAATCCCACGTGAGTGATGGAGTGTCCACACCCCTCCTAGGGAGCAACCAAGCTTTAGCCTAATCAGATGGGCCCTGGGAGATGGTAGAGGGGAAACTGACCCATCGGAGGGCAGAGGTGGAGCCACTGCTGGCCTGGGCTGACATGATATCCATGAAGGCTTTGGAGGTATCAGAGAACTTCTTAATGAGCACAGGGCTGGGCACTCTGTGGGGAGAGAACAGAGAAAGTCAGAACCCCAGAGGGGCCTCTGAAAGCAGCTGATGCCGCCCCCGCCCTGGTCTGGAGGAAGCTGGACAGAGGGAGGCAGTGCTGGTCTAGTCACTCAGAGAGTGAGCAAGTCAGGACAGGAGCTCACCCTTCCTGACACCTGGTCAATGAGCTCTACATGGCACCTGAGCTCCCTACTTCCTTCACCTTCTCCACTACCCATTCTCTATACTACCCAAGACGGGCCTTTAAAACTCACCCCAATCCTCTCTCCACCTTTACCCTGGCTGCAGACCCCCAGATATCCTCGCGCCAACATCCCGCCCTATCCATCCAGTCCCAATGACTGTACCTGGGCTGTCTCCTTTTCAGGCACCAGCACTCATTTTGTCTACAACATCCCAAGCCACCCCTGGACCCTGATGTTATAGACTATCACCAGATACTCCAGTATCTTTTCACTCTTTTAAACAATTCCCCGATCTTCCTCCCATCCACACCCTCTTCTCTCCACAAAGTGCGTTGGGATTCAGAAAGGAGCTAGGACTCACCGCTTCAGGACAAGGTTCAGCAGGTAAGCAACAGCAGCCAGAGACTCTGGGGACTCCACTGCTTCCATGGTTGTCATCTGAGGGCCAGATCACCAAGTGTGAACAGGAAATGTGTCACACTGGGCACATGAGGTGCTGGGGGCACTTCATGTGCCCAGCAAAATGGTTATGACCAAGAAGCTTGGTGTCAAAGTTCAAATCCCGGCTTTGCCACTGTGCGACTTTGGGTGAGCAACTTAACCTTTCTGTGACTCAGTTTCCTCATTTGTAAAATAAGGATAATAGTTCCTTCTTATAAGTTATGAGGTTTAATTGAACTAATATACGTGAAACAATCAGAATACTGCCTGGCACATGATTAAAACCCTGTATTGCTATCTATTTCATTATTCTGGAGCAGATTAGTAAATTTTTATTGTAAAGGAATAGATGATAAATATTTAAGGCTTTGCAGGCCAGATATCGTCTCTGTTACATATTCTTCTTTGAGTGTTTTAACAATCCTTTAAAAATGTAAAAAGTACTCTTAGCTCTCAGGCTGTACAAAAACAGGCCACAGGTCAGATTATGCCTTTGTTTTGTTTTGTTTTCAGATTAAGCTTTTGGGCAGTGGTTTGCCAACCCTATTCTATAGTAGTGATTCTCAAACTTTTACACCCTTAAAAATTATTGAGGATTCCCCAAAGGCTTTTTGTTTTTGTAGGTTACACCTCCTGATACTTACCATATTAAAAATTAAAAGTAAGAAAATTTTCAAACACAAGAATATGCAAGCACAATTCCATTAGCTATCAAAACAATGTCATCAGACATCACATAACTTCCAGAAAACTCCAAGGTACACTCCTGAGAGAGTGAGAGTCAAAGAGGTAAATGATGTTTGAGTACTAACATAGAAATAATTTTGACCTAGCCGACTCCCCAAAAGGGTCTTGGGGACCTTCAAACCACATTTTGAAAACTGTTTTTCTAGAGGATCCCTTGGGTTTTACTCAGCTTCACAGATCAAGGTAAAAAAACCTAGACTAATGGATTTTTGTTCTACACAAATAATGCAGCAAACACCACCAGCCTTACCAAGCCACTGGGAAATGACAGAAGCACTTTCACCTGTTCAAGGTTGTCCTTCTCTCCCCACATGCCAGGGACACCCATCTTCTTTCTATAGCCTGAATAACCTGCTACTCTGAACACCCGCCCCCAGTCACATCCACTCACCAGTGCTGCAAAGTACTCAGTCTCCGTCTCCTTCCCTCCCTGTGAGCGAATCACCTCAGTGACAGCAGCCAAAACAGCACAGATCTGTACATGAGGGAGAAAGCACCTATAACATCTATTTTAGATTGAACTCGACCCCAGGGTAACTCTTTTCTTTGCTCCTTCACAACTTAGTCTCCTCATAACCCACAGATAGACAAGAAAAGCAGTGTTCAGAGCAAGGGAACACACCACAGGGCCCACCACATAGGAAAGTCAGAAGATGTTTGTCAAAATTCCACCTCTAGGATGCTATCTCTTATAGAAATATCTATACAAATGTGCAAGCATTTATGCACAAGTGTGTTCACTGCAGCAACAAACTGTAACAACCAAGCAGCCATCAACAAGGGATATTATAATAGTATTATAATATTAATAATAATGATAGATTCAAATGCTATGTAACTATAGAAAAGAATAAGGAATAACTATGTATATTAACATATAAATGCTGTTCAGTGGGGAAAAAGTTGCAGAACACTGTATATAAAAATATAAATAATATTTAAAATCATAATCATGTTTCAGTAAACAAACAAAATGTATATAAAATATACAAAAAAGGCTAGAGCAGTAACGTTGACAAGAGGTTAGTGAGCACTTAAAATATGACTAGTGTGACTGAGGTACTGAATCTTTACTTATTTTTTAAAATTTTTTAAAATTTATTTTTTTTTATGGTGACATTGGTTAATGAATTCCAATAAGTTTCAGCTGTACACTTTAACAGTAAGGCATATATGTATCTACACTGTGTGTTCACCTCCCATAGATTTCTTTCTGTCACCACATATTTGACCCCTTTTACCCTGTCTACGTCACCCCCCCACCTCGGTACTGAATCTTTAATTTAAAATTTTTAATTAATTAAACTTAAAAACAAATACTTAAGCCAATTATTGGAAAACAGATTTAGAACAATTTAGGTATATGAATCTACTTTTCAACTGTAAGTTTTATGAACTCTAAATACAAATAAAATATTTTCAGTGAAGCTTTAGCATCCAAATGGAGATGTTAAGGGTAAAATATGGACAAGATTTTGAAGCTTTAGTACGATAAAAATAATGTAAAACATCTCATTATTTTTTATATTGATTATATGCTGCAATGATAATTTTTGTACACATTGGGTTAAATTAAATATATTATTAAGGTTAATTTCACCTGCTTTTTACTTTTTTTGTTTTTAACGTGGTCATTAGAAGATTTAAAGTTATATATGTGGCTTACATTATATTTCTTTTGGGACAGAAGGTAGATACACAATGACCCGTTAACAGTAGCTATCATGAAGAAGTTAAGTTGGGAGAAAACTTTCACATTTTTTCTACTTACATCACTTTGGTACCATGTATAATTTTGACATTTTTCATTTAAATGAAAAAATACAAATATATATATAATTTAAAAATATAAACTAAAAAAGGGAAATTTAGTTGTTAGATAAAACATTTCTAACCACTGTTACTCAGCATTAATTTACTCAACAAGTCTTTCTTGAAAATATTCTACGTAAAAAGTCCTGGGCTAGGTACAGTTAAAAAGAGAAATGTCTGCAAAACATTTCTACCCTCAAGAATTTTACACTTGAGAAAGAGAGATGTAAGAAAAAGCAGAAAGTGGAACCTACCCTAGGAGAAGTTAATAAGTAGGAGACACAAAGGGGAGGAGAGGTGACACAGCATCCAGCAAAGCCCGCCTTGGAATAAAAAGCATGCGTCTGGCCCCTCTACACTATCACATGCCATCCTGACTCTCCCCCTACCTCCTTATGAGCAGCAGAGTTGGAATCCCAGAAGCGCTGCACTTTGCTAAAGGTGACATTGGTGCAGTCGGAGAGGCCACTCAGGAAGGTGGCCGAGGACTTCTCCGTGAGAGCCGGCGCGTCCTCTTCTTCCACAGCCATTTCAGAGGCTTCACTTTTGCCCAGGCGCAGGGCTCCTGACTGCAACTCATTATGCAGCTTTACAGCATCAACTGTTAGGTCGCTCTTTCCTGAAAACCAGAGCACAAGGTAAGACCACCCCCCGCCCCCGTAACACGCGCGCGCGCGCGCGCACACACGGACTTCTACCCCAAACTTCCTTTTGGCCAAAAAAGAACCTCTCCTACGAAACGAACCGGCAGAGTCCAGGCCCCCAACCTGAGAGGCTGAATTCTGAAGACGGTCTACCTCATCAGCCCAGAAATGGAACCCTGCAGGTAAAATTTTCTGCTTCCCTGTCCTGATGGCGTAAGTGCCAGTGGGAGTTGACTGGGGGCTGCACTCAGGGAATATGGGAAATAAATGAAGGCGAAAGCTCTTTGAAAGCCACCAGGTTACTTATAGCCATAAGTCCCAACACTCACACCTGTGGTCATTTCCTACCGTGGACTCAGGTTCCGAATTTGTTAAATGGGGAGGGTAGCCTTTACGACAGCTCCAGATCCGACACTTCCCAAGAGATGAAAGGTCCAATGTCTGGGCCACAGAGGGCCAGACCCATACAGACCCAGGCACGCCCAGAACCCTGCCGCAGACCGTGCCCGGGTTTCGATCCTACTACCTGAGGGCCGGCTGAAGAAGCGGCTGCGGGCGGCCTGGCGGTGGCGGCAGATGGTGGGGTTGCTGTCGCTGCTATGGCCTTTCTTCCAGCGTTTCAACTTGGCAGAGACACCAGAAGGCAACTTCCCTGAGCGACCCATATCGACTAAGCTTAAAAGACTGGCTTCCAGGGACGCAGAAACACGCGCAGAACCCACGTGGGTCCGCAGTCCTCTTCACTTCCTTTTCCTCTGGCGCCACTTCCGGATTCGCGTCCGTTGCCGTGGTAAAACAGTCAACATCCGGTTTTACCTTTTCTCCAGGCTCAAGATCACTGCCTTATGACAGCACTCAGTTCCCTTTTGTTAATCTCGTCTAATTTCACTTGAGAACCAGCAACCAAACCAAAGCTGATTCCCAATTTCCTGCCACAGAACCCAAAACCTTACAAAAGACGTTTTCCTCCCTCACTTCAAATCAATAAATCTGATTTTGTCAGACTAAGGCTTGATCTTGGTGGGTTTGAGCTGATTAGGCTTTAAACATTCATTTTTACGTTTTTTAAGCTCTTATCGATAAGACACTTCGGTAAGTCAACCTTTTAAATGAACCAGAAGTCGACAAAATTTTTGCATACGCTTCTTTCATTTGATATAGTGTGAGTTTTCCCCCTTACTATGATATAATGTGTCCCCCCCAAAATTCACGTGTTGAAATTCTGACTCCCAAAGATGAAGGTATTGGGGAAGTCTTTGGGAAGTGCTTAAGTCTTGAGGGTGGAGCCCTCATGAATGGAACTGGTGCCTTATAAAAGAGAGCCCAGAGAGATTCCTAGCCCCTTCGACCAGGTGAAGACACAGTGAAAAGGCACTGGCTATGAACCAGGAAGCAAGCCCTTATACTGGCACTCTGATTGCAGACTTCCAGTCTCTGGAACTGAAAGAAATAACTTTCTGTTATTTATAAGCTACAAAAATGACAAAACTGAAGTTACCCTACTTCAGGCACATCCTGAGAAGGCAGAGTTCTTTGGAAAAAAATACTGGAAAAAATAGAAGTCTGCAGGAAAAAAAGAAGACCAAATATGAGATAGATTGACTCCATAGGAAAAAGTCATGTGCAGGAGCTGAGCAGGGCTGCTGAGGACATGATTTTATGGACATCATTCATTCATAGGGTCACCATGAGTCAAAGTCAGAGCCAACTCAACAGCACGTAAAACACACATAAGCTACCCAGCCCGTGCTTTTTGTTATAGCAGCCAGAACAGATTAAGACACCTCTTGTTCTTAAATATCCTGCAACAAAAGTTCTTTGAATAATAAGTATATGTGTGTTGTAGAGAGAAAAGGAGGGACTAAAATAAGTGCACGAATGATAAAAATTCAAGAATAAATGTAAATACCAATAATTGTGATCAGTTTTTATTTAGTCAAATTGAGATAGTCTTTCATTCCACAGTTAGAAACACAAAGATCAAAACATAAATTTCTGAGGGATTTAAGAGGTACCAAAGAATGATTTTGTTCCACAAAAAGCTGGGAATGAAGAATAAAGGGAAGGCTGGAGAGAAATTCATGAAACTACAATGTTGGTGCTGGAAGCAGACCCTTGAGGGGTCATCTAGATCAAAGGTCACATGCTGGTTAGTGTCAGTATTTTTACTGTTCTGCAGTAAAATAAGTACAATATAATGATGCTGGTGTTCAAAGCCCTTTCTATTGAGAATAAATGGAAGGTTTATTTCAAACACTATTATTTACCAAAATAAAGAGTTGCCGACCTTTTGTCATACATTCTCCTTAAAAACAAGTTTACTAATGCGTGAAACTTCAAAATATCTACAAACCAACTCTTCATTTGAATATCTGAACCAACTGTTCATTTTGCCAAGTCCAAAAGGTGAAGTGATTTGCACAAGTTTCCACAACTTGGTAGTTTATTCGATGAGCCGCAAAAATCGCCACCCATAAAAGAATAGATTGATAAACTGGAATACATTAAATGTAAGAAATTCTGCTCATGAAAAGACATCATGAAGAGCATTAAGAGGTGAGCCAAAGAGTAGAAGAAGAGTCTATGGCCATGCCACCCTGAACATGCTCCATCTTGTCTGATCTTGGAAGCTAAGCAGGGTTGGGCCTGGTTAGTACTTGGATGGGAGACCATCTAGGAATATCAGGTGCTATAGGCTTAAAAAAAAAAAAAGAGTAGGAGGAGATATTTGCAATAAATATAACTAATGAAGTACATTAGAATATATTTTAAAAATCCTACAAATCAATAAGAACAAGGCAGACAATTCAATAAAAAGAGTGAGCAAGAGGCATGAGCAAGGGGCACTTAACAAAAGTGGATATCCAAGTGTCCAATAAACATACAAAAAAATGCTCAATCTCATTAATTGACAGGGAAATGCAAATTAAAACCACAATGAAATGTCACTGCACACCCACCAGAATGGCTAAAATTAAAAAGACTAAAATTAAAAAGACTAAGTGTTGGTGAGGATGTGGAGCAACTGGCCACATGTGCTACTGGTGGGAGTACGAACTGATACTATCACTTTGAAAAACTACATGCTATGGGTGGTGAATGTACAATGCAAAATATATATGACTTATTGTTGAATTGTACACTTGAAACTTACTGCATTTCGTTAACCAATGTCACTATAATAAAATAAAATAAAAAGATGGAGCAAGAAGAAAGGAAAAACTGCGTGGTAATATCTACTAAAACTGAATACACTGATTATACTTCGTAATCCAGCAATTCACTACAGGGTATGTACTCAACAGAGATGTATACATAAAATACATATATGATAATGTTCATATTAGCCAAATAGTGAGAATGGCCCAATGTCCATCAACAGTAGAATGGAGAAATAAATTGTGGCATGTGGATATAAAGGCATACTATAGTATTCAGGTGGATACAGCAATGCCACAGCAGGTATGATCTAAGTTGAGTGAAAGACTCCAGACACAAAAAAAGTACATATTGCATGATTCCACTTAGATGAAGTTTCAAAAGCAAGCATAACTAATCTAAAATATTAGAAGTCAGGATAGCAGTTACCATGGTGGTAATTCTCAGAGCAGGCACAAGAGTGGTAATATTCTAATTTTTTATCAGAAAGGAGTTTACATGGATGTATTTGATAATTCAGTGAGCTAGGCACTAATAATTTGTGCACTTTTCTGTATATATTAAACTTAATTGATTTACTAAAAATAAAAAGTGGTTCTCACACACAGAGCAGAGAGAGTATAAAGACTGTTGATGTGAGAAAGCGTCTTTGCAGAGAAGTCAAAGCCCAGCTCTGACTTAGGCCCCAGCCACAGGAGTCAACACCACTACCCTCTGCTCCTGGGACACAGGCTGCGACCTGTGCAGTAAGACTGAAAAAGGGGAACTGGTGGCTTGAGGAGGAAGAGGAAGGTGATTTTGGAAGCTGTTGTAGGAAAACTGATGTTCATGCCCAGAGGTCTAGATGTGGGGACAGTTGCTGAGAGAGCAGAGAAAGTGTTAGGTTTGAGTCTGTAAGTACTTTACCACACACACTGAGCAAGGATTTAACCTCTCTGAATCTTCTCTTTATATTCTGAAAGTGGTAATAATAATACTGAACCCACTGGGCTACTATGAGGATTCATTATGAATGTATGTGCGTGTGAATATGCACAGTTCCCAAAATGATAGTGGTATATTGCAAAGGATGTGGTCATGCATCTTTGCCACCAGAGGGAGTTCTGCAAACAAGTTAAGGCTAAAATCCTACAGAGGGGCAGCCATACCTGCTGAGGCGGCTGGGATTTTGCAAATCAGTTGGGGAGATGAAGAGGGCCAGGGTAGTGGCAGCCTTCTTATCCTTTTCCTTGGCCATAGATACCTCTGACTAGATAGAGCCCCTGGATGAACCCCCAGTCTGAAATGGACACTGGAGGAGCTACAGAACATCTGCTGATCCTCCATCCTGAGGCACCTTGCTCAGAGCCTCCTATAGGAGGCATGTGGTGCCAGGAGAGGGGACAAGAGGCATCCAGATGGCCAGAGCACACACTGTCTCAACCCTACAACCCCCCAGGGTTCACCTTTTTGGTGAAGGACCAACCTCTCAATCCCTGAATTCCTGCAATGTCTTCCATCCAGAAGCATCAGCCATCTCCATGATTAGCCACAGTACATATAGCTAATAAGGACCACTCACATCTGTAGGATAGGCCCTGTAGTTATACTCTCTGGGTTAAAATCGAAGGACTAGCACTAGCTGTGTGACTTGGAGCAAATTAGCTTCTTCTATAAGCCTCAGTTTTCCTCATGTAAAATGGAGATAAGAATGCTTACTCGTCTAGATCCATGCTACCCTGAATGAGCCTGATCCTGTCTGATCTCGGAAGCTAAGCAGGGTCGGGCCTGGTTAGTACTTGGATAGGAGACCACCTAGGAAGACCAGGTGCTGTAGGTGTAAAAAGAAAGAAAGAAAGAAAGAAAGAAAGAAAGGAAAGAAGGAAGGAGGGAAGGAAGGAAGGAAGGAAGGAAGGAAGAAGAAGAAAGAAAAGAAGAAAGAAAGGTTGAAAGAAAAGTTGAAAGGAAAGAAAGGAAAATAGATGGCAAGCCGACAAGGTCCTTGCACTGTGGATCAACCAAGGGTTGCTCTTCTTGCCTCAAAAAAAAAAAAAAGAAAAGAAAAAAGAAAAAAAGAGAATGCTTACTCATAGGATTTATGAGAAGTAAATAAGACAATACATGTAAAGTGCTTAGCTCACTCCCTGGCACACAGTGAACAGGCAATAAATGCGAGCTAATTATTATCCAAAACATCTTCCCACCCATTATGTACATGAAGAGGATAAAGCAGTTGTCCTCATTTCACAGATGGGGAAACATGATTCCCAGGAATTCAGTGATACCCCTAAAGTTACACAGTTGGTCAAGGGGCAGGAGCTGAGACATCCAACTCTTAGCTCAGGAGCCCCATCTGTAGCCACTACTCTTAAAATCATCTGTGAGACACATGTGGAGGGAACAGGGGTGCTGCATTCAAAGTGCTGAACCCAAGGGGAACAGGAAAGCCATTTTTAGGTCAGCAAAGCTGTAATCTGTTATGACACTGGGTAAGAGGAAAGGGAAGTGGAGGCCTAGCTTATTGCTCAAACAAAAAGGAAGTGGATGGACTGGGTGCTTAACTTAGGGCCCAAGTTCTGGGGGAGGGAGAAGGTCTTTATCAACCTGGGCAGTCCATCATGACCAAGGCGTGGAGCTGCAGCTGCTCTGGAGGGTTTTCCTAACTTCTAGAGCTGTGTTAAAGCCCTGACTTTGGACTTAGGCAAGCCTGCATTTGGAGCTACATCCTAGATGTGACCAGGGGCAGGGGGCTAAACTTTCTAAGCCACAGTTACTCACTTAAAAATGGGGCTGCTGTTCTGAGGCTAAAAGTAGTTAATGCAGACAGAATGCTTAGCACTGTGCCTGGCACATCACTGCTGCCGAAGACCGAGTGTCTTTTGGTTTCTGGGTCATTACCATTCTATTTGGCTAAGAACATTTAGCAAGAAGAGCTGGCTTCCTAGAGTAAGTCTAGGGGAATGAGCAAATGGCCTGGTGTGCTAAAGAGGAAGCATGTTTCCTTTCCAGTGCGGAAAGGACTAGAAACTGGGCATGGGAGATGCACTCCTGTTCAAAGGCAGGGACTGTCCTCAAGGAGGAGTCCACCCTTTTTTCCCCACAGTATCCATGACTAGCAGAAGAGAGTCTGGGTGAAAAGAGACAGCATGATCATGACTCTAACCTGGAATCCTGATGCCCCAAAATTCATTCTTACTCCAAAAGTAAACCTTTCCCCTCTTGCCACTTCAAATCCCTCTGTATTGGTAAGGAACCATGTTCAGCTGTTGTAACAGAGACCTGGCTACAGTGGCTTAAAAACACAAGGTTAATTCTTTCACACCCAGGAAATAAAGAGTTAGGTGTGAAGTCCAAGTTGGCATGGTGGCTCCACAGAGTCTTTAGGATCCTGGGCTTCTTCTACTTTTCTGCTCCACCCTCCATGATGTGTGACTTCCTTCCTCAGTGTCACCTCATGCTCCAAAGATGGGCTGCAGGAGCTCCAACCATCATATTCACAACCCAGACTCTAAGAAGAAAGGGAGGAAGAGCCAAAAGGCCTCATCTCCTGGCCAAGTCATCTCCCTTTAGGCCAATTCCACTTACACCTAAATGGTCAAAGATTAGTAATTTTTGGTTGAATTTGGCTGCAGAAGGGTTTGGAAATGTAGTCTTTTAGTTTGGTACATTGCAGCCCCTCTCCCTCCTAAATTAAATCTAGTCCTCACTGGGGCCTTGTTTAGAAGAAAGTTTGGCCTTTTTCTAATTCGCCAATCACATCATAGAAGCTAGTAATAGTCCTAGAAGTGAGGATAAATTATTCCCAGGAAGGTACTATTCCAGACTCTGAGTGTGTCTAAAGAAAAGATCACTTCTCGATATCTGAAACAAAAAGCTGAATCTATTACTTACTTAAGGAAGGCAGAGCAATGCCTCTTAGGTACAATCTCTTTGAGTGGAGCAGGAAAGTGATCTGTAAGGTGCTGGGAGGTGCGAAGGTCAGGTTAGGGTTTGGTTGGTGAACCAGAGTGTGGCTGTTGCTAATTGACTGGCTTACAGAAGCATGCCCACTGAGGCCTGTGGTTGTTCAGTTAAACCGAGATGAGTTGTCATAGATTAAATGATTTAAAACCATGCGTGCGAGGGGGTTACTTGTTGCCATGGCAATAGGATAGTCTTTCCTTGGGTATGGTAGCTTCTCTCTTCCTTCTTACTGAAGGTTTAATTTTGGAGTAAGAATGCATTTCTGGCATCAGGATTCCATGTTAGAGTCGCTTCCTTCATCCTTCTTTCATGTCCCTCCATTGGCTCAGCAAGAACCATGTGTGCTTACCCAACCACACCCCTGAGGATCCCCAGTGGAGCTGACTGGGAGCTGCATCAGGGCTAGCACTAAAAGCAAGCTTCAGCAGTCATTTTAGAGTTCCCTGAGTTCTTCACCTATACCCACTTCCCTGCCATTGGCTTTTGGTGGCTAGGTTCGTGTGGTTGGTTGTTTTTTCTTTTTTTCTTTTTGAAAAATAATTTTTAAAACTTTTTTAAAAAACAGCTATATTGAGATATAATTCACATACCATCCACTTCACCCATTTAAAGTATACAATTTAATGGTTTTTAGTAGAGTCACAGGTATGTGCAACCATTGCCATAGTCAATTTTAGAACATTTCACCACCTCACAGAGAAACACCATATTTTTTATTTATCACTCCCCAACACTCCAGCACTAGGCAACCACTAATCTACTTTCAGTCTCTATATATTTACTTATTCTGGACATTTCATAAAAATGAAATCATACAGTGTGTCACCTTTTGGGGGGAGATAAGAATGCCTCTGTCTGACTTCTTTTTTGTCTGACTTCTTTCACTGAGCATAATGTTTTCAAAGTTCATCTATGTAGCATATATCAGTACTTCATTCTTTTTTATGGCTGAATAATATCCCGTTGTATGGAGATACCACATTTTGTTTATACATTTATCACTTGATGGACATTTGGGCAGTTTCCACCTTTTGGCTATTATGAATAATGCTTCTATAAACATTTGTGTACAAGTTTTTGTGTGGACATATGCTTCCATTTCTCTTGAGTATACGCTCAGGAGTGGAATGACTAGATCATATGGTAATTCCATGTTTAGCCATTTGAGGAACTCATGAGTTTCTGATGATTGTTCTTTCTTTGTCCATGTGTCTGAGGCTGGACAGCACAGATCTGGCTCCCATTTGTTGCCTCTGGGAAACAAGCATTTTCCTCCACTGCAGTCAGAAATATAACAGCCACCAGCACCCCTGCTTGACCCCAGGCAAAATCCTTAACAGGCATATTGGAAACCTGGTCACCTTGCCTTTGGTTGACACGTTTCTTTAGTAGCTTTCCTCAGTCAATGAGTAGGTAGGGCTGACCTAAAAACATTCTGATAAATTTATAGAATGTACTTGTGGCAGCCATGAGAATACACCTCAAAGGTCTCATACAGCTGATTGACTGAAGGCCCCCACTGTGTCACTCTGAAATCCCTCATGGCATTTAGACAGAGGTCACACTACCCATGGGCAGTCCAGCCATGACTTAGTAGCCCCGCATCAAGGATACAAAGGCCCGGTCCTGGAAGATGAGGGACTCCTCTGAGGGGTGATTTTGGCTCAAAGATTCCCTGACAGCCTTGCTGAATTTCCCTTAGAAATGCACCATAGTCTAAGATGCTTACACCTGCCCATCCTTCCTTCCCTCCATCCTTCACATATACTCTGACAGTCTTGTTTTATTTTCTCTCCATTTCCTGTCTAAGGCATTTCCCTGAATACATTTCCTGCAAATCATGTCAACTGCTTCTCAGAGCTAACACACTATGAATCTCCCAGTCATTCTCTGAACATAGTATAAATTATTCCTAAATAACAAAGTGTCTGCCTGTTTTGTACTTAGAATTAAATTTAAAAAATACAGAGACTAGGAAAACAATTATATATGAAGGAAAGCAGAAGGGTCAAAAAGCTTGGCTTATTTCCTGGCTTTGAGCATTTTTATCATCATAGTTACCGCATGCAAGGCCTGGAGGCAGAGGGCTGGGAGCACACCTGATGGTTTCTTTTCAGAGACCGAAAGAGTTCCTTAATCCAGAGAGAGGGACCTGTACTATGGCTGGGCTGGACACTCAAGTCGGAAGCTGGGTTTGGAGGAGCAGAGAGGGTGCTGTCAGGGGCATCCTAGGAAGCCACAAGCCTGCAGCCGAACTCTCCTTTTACTTTTCTGGCAGCACCCGTTCCAGCTGTTTATCTTCAGATAATAACTTGAAAGAGCTGGAGCATGTGTTTTGCCCCTCCTTGAAACACTGTTTCCTTTCCTCAGAGTCTTGAGGCCTTAGCCACCATCATCTGGGCTCACGCCCTCTCCAAGGCAGAAACCCTCTCCTCCTCAGACACCAGTAGAACTGGGAGATCGGAACATCAGGTGATGAGTTTGCAAGATTCAACAAGTAAAGACATGTGGTGTCCTGACAGGGAGTACTGTGGGCTGACCAGCAGCCACCCCTCCTTCTGCTCAGCAGAAGACTTGGTTTACCCCACTGCGATTCTAAGTTGAGTCCTTCACTGAATGTTCTGTAATTGATAAGGGAGACACTCTTCTGTAGGAAAAAAAAAAGGCGGGGTGGGGGAGGCTGGAAGAGGCCTTTATTGTTTTAAGGGACAGTGGAGGGTGATAGGGGTGAGACCACTGATAATTCTAATCTGAGTTTTTGTAACTGCTTAACCAATGAGCTGGCTGTTTGAAAGCTATTAGAGTCCTCAGACATTAGAATTAGAATTTCCCTGAGGCCCGAGGAATTAAAACACTGTGCTAGAAGGGAGGCTGTCTGCCATAAGAAAGGGTTTAGAGGCTGGCTGGAGGACCCAGGCAGAGATGAGGGCTCACCATCGATGAATGCCTCTGGCCCAGGAGATGAGAGCTAAGAAGGATCTGGAGCACAGATGCCCACGCCCACACTCCCTGCAGAAAGTCTTATTGGCTACAGTTGCTCCCTGCAGAGCAGAGAAGGGAGGGCAGTGACCTGGTTAGGAGCTATGCAGTGGGTCTTTTAGGCTGCTCTGTGATCAGAGCCCCTCACATCTGCTTTGTTCTTGGACTGTGAGTGCATCCTGCATCTGCCCAGTTCTTTAGAAGGGCCCAGGAATCAGTTCTTGACAAATGTCTGTGTGTCTTGTGTTCAACAGAGATAACAAGATTTTAAAAAGAAAAAGTAGTGGCAGGCAAAACACACTGGTTTATCTTTACTCTTACTGACATTTAACAAATCACCTTGGCTTGATAGGCTCTAAACTTCACAGATTTGTGATGCTGTGATAGATGTCGAATAGACTCCAATCTCTGCCTAAGAATTCTGGTTTCGGGCTGCAAAGCCTCAACGGTCTTCACAATGGTCCTTCCTGTCCCCCAACTCTCTGTATTTCCCTGGGCTCCCCCCTTTCTTCCTACATAGCAAGCCCCAACTTTGGGGCCTTTCTTCATGGATCAACTGACTTCTCACTAATGAATGTGGTCCCCTGCTTATCTCCTGTTCTTTTGAATGGTTCGCCTCACTTTCCTCATCTGTTACATGAGAATTGGGGGGGACAGAAGATGGGGACTTACAGTGGAGGATTTTCAAGGTCTGTTCCAGTTGGGACACTCGGGGAAACTGAGGGAGTCTACCGAGGGCAAAGGCATCATGCTAAGTGCATGTGTGCATAGGGGATTATAAAATAGTTAAGATGTGGTGCCCACTCTCAAGGAGTTTCTAGTTGAGTAGATCTGATGCATACATTAAAAAAAAAAAAATCCCTCTGATGATCTGAGGTAGATATACCATAAGTGAGGTGCATAGTTATCAGAGTTCCTCAGAATTCCAAGGTGATGAGAGATTTCTTCCAGAGATAGAGTTGTTGAAAAGAATTAAGTAGGTTTCCTGAGCTCTTTTTCTAAAGCTAGTAGCACAGATTCCCTGGGCTTCCTGCCCAAAGTATCCTAGTTATCTGCCTAGTTCCAATTCCAGTGGGTAACTCATCCCTACCAGGCATCCTGAAAGGGAAGTCTGTCTGTGGAGCCCCAGACTCTCATCCTCTGAAATGGTGCCCCTTATCAAATCGTTTTTGCCTTCTTGATTACACTGCTAATGATATTTATTAATGTTAATAATATACTTGTTATATTTACGACTATTTGCTAGGCAAAGCCTAAGTGCATATTTAACTTCTCACAGCAGTGCTTTAGGTGGATATAAATGTCATTATTGTTCCAGTTTATAGATGGGGAAACTGAGGATGAGAAGTTGAGTGACTCATTCTAGGTTGCACAGCTAACCAGAAAGAGACGTATTTGAACTCAGATTTCTCCTTACTCACACTTCCTACTCAATGCAGAAGTGTGCGACCACGACTAGACAAGAGCATAGCAATCTTGAATAGAAGTAGAATTCAGGGGGAGGAGAAAGGGATATGACAGGAGTTAGACTGGGAGCACAGATTAGGACCAAGGCAGAGGGACAAAAAGTTCAGTCTGAATAAGCCAAGGTTAAGCTTTCTTTGGGAGGGCCAGGGCATCAGGATTGGGATGATAAGGTCATTTTATTACAACGAATGGCTAAAGAATGATAGCTATTCCGCGAGAACAGGGTGGCTCTGGAACACTCGGACTCGCACACAGGTCCCACCGCCGCCCAGAGGTCGCACCGCCCTCAGCGCTTACGTGCGCTCCGTGACTTCCGCGGCAGACGCGGGGCCGACTGCGGAGGCCGCATGCGCCCTGGCGTGCGGGAGCGCGCCCCCTCCCCGCGGAGGTCGCAGCGCCGGCTCGGGGCGCATGCGCACACACGGCGGGCGGACGGCGGCCTCTAGCGAGTGGAAAGGTTTAGGGTGAGCGAGTGCGTCGGAGCCGGGAGGTGGGGCGCGAGCGCGCAGGCGCGCGGGGGGCTGGACTGCCACTCCGGAATCTCGGCGATCCCCAGTGTGCACTGCACTCGGAGCTGCCGCCATGGCCGCCTACAAGCTGGTGCTGATCCGGCACGGCGAGAGCGCGTGGAACCTGGAGAACCGCTTCAGCGGCTGGTACGACGCCGACCTGAGCTCGGCGGGGCACGAAGAGGCGAAGCGCGGCGGGCAGGCACTGCGAGGTGCGGAGCGGGCCACGCTGTGGGAGGGGATGCGAAGGCCCCAGCGGGCGCCACTTGGTCAGAGCCATCTCACTCGCCCTTGCGCCCTCCGGGAGAGGGCCAAGACCTTGAGCTTTGTTTCACTAGCAGTTTATTTTGCAATTGAGAAAATGGGCCCAGTGTAGGGAATCGACTTACTCAAGGTCACCCAGTAAAGTGAGGGGCTGCGCCAGGAAGTGGACCCAAAGCTCATTGCGCTGTCCTCGACACCGCTTTGCGAAATGCTATTTCTAGTCTGAGCATTTGGTAACTCGGGGACGGGTTGTTAAATTTGATGCCCGGTGTCTTCCAGTAGCTGTAACCAAGCCTTCTCAAGAGGCTGCTGCGGGTCCTAGTGAAGCCGCAGGCCACACTGCTGTGGGGGGAGTGAGGCACTGGCGGGCCCGGCAGGCATCAAGATACCCAGAAATGCACGTGCTTGTTTGTGTAGGTCTTTGCTGCTCAGCAGCATTTCACAAATTCCTGTGCCCAGAATGCATCCGCAAATATAATTGAGTGAATGAATGAATGATTTAAGCATACAAATTTTATGCCCTTCCTTCTCAACCCTCCCAGGCCCTCTTTTATATTTGGGAAAGTGAGGATTGTAAAGATGACTTGTGCAAGGTCATATCTTCTTATTCCTAGGCCAGCACTTTGGCCATAAAGGGTATTATGAGGAACTGGTAGGCAGCTGGCCAAGGACGCTGGGTGAAGGTGGAAGTGGCAGTGAGATAAGCTTGCCTAGGCAGGATCGCCCCGCGTGGCAGACAGGTCTCTGTGATTTTGAAGTACTAATAAGGGAGCAGTCCCTGCTGCCGGCCAGTTGCAGAATCTTTGGACTGAGGAGGTGCCTTCACTTATGATTTGGGCACATCTGGCCCTGTGCTCCCTTCTAACCTCTGGACAAAAAGAAACTCATTTAAAAGGGTCACTGCTGCCTGGTTGATGTGGAACAAGTATTTGGCTCCAGGTTGCTCTCTGTAGCTTCTTGCCTTCACTGTAGACCTTTTTGAAATGAAGCTAAGGTTTGGAAAGTCTGGCACATGTAATCTTGCTGCAAGAGTGTGTGAATGTTTTGGGATGGCATGGTGTGACCTTATACTGTTTAGGAGAGCCAAGAAAGGGAAAGTGCTGGTAAAGGAGGCCATTTTCTCTCCTGCTGCCTGGCAGGAAGAACTGTGGTGGTTTGCCCATGATTAGCCCAGGACAAAGAAATTGTAACTGTCCTCTCAAACTTGTATCCTTTTAAAATAACAGCTCCTATTTCACTTAAATAAATGTTGGTAGCATTAGTTTTTAAAAATCCTTTTTAAAGCCTTAATATCTACTATGGGCATCAGAGATGATTATATTAAAAAACGAAAGACTAAAAGTGAAAACTGAATGACTGAATGATGAGGACCATTATGTGAATAATCTAATAATATAAAAGACCCAAAATCTATTAAATTCACCAGGGCTTTAAGTAACAGTAGGGTTTATCGATCTTGAATCAGATTTCAGTAGGAAGCTAGTGAGAACAGTTTACCCATGCAGTCTTACTCCTGGGGGAGGAGGATGGAGTCCACACCACACTGTCAGCCCCTTTCCTGGCAGTTTCCTAGACTAAGATTTTGCTTGATGGGTAAGTTAAAGGAAGAGGCTTTAGAGTTAAGAGTCCTAATGAGAACTGGCTTTTCTCCTTGGGGACCTATTTGTGTATGCAATTTGTGTATTCTATTGCAAGTGGAAATAATTGCAGTGAAACAACCAGTAGCTTCTCAGCAAGAGAGCTGAGGCTTGCACTATGGGTAGTTGCTTCCCAGTGACTCAGCCTTTTATTGAGGCATCTTTCCTTCCCTTTAGGTTAGGGAGGAGATGGTAACTGAGTCTACTAGGACATGTCCTGAGGCATACTGATGAGATCAGTCATCTTTTCCCTTGTGGGTGGTGGTGGTTTCCTAGTGATTAATCTTCCCTTCTCCCATTAGTGTAGTTCATATAGGCCTCATTCTCGACTGAATGACTGGCAGAGTAATTCACTTCACATTTTATTAATGACTGTTGGCAACCTCAATATGAAACAGTACTCAGAAAAGTGCTGAATTTCAAAGAGGCCTTTGTAGCCTTATGGAGGAAAACAACTGTTTCTTCTGGCTCACTACATAAGGGCCATCTCCCCTTAAAGTGGGAGGGAGAAGAATCTTTCATGAAACATGGAAATTAATCATTGTAACCTACTGGTTGGGCCAACACAACTCTTGACTACCACTCAATAACTACTGTGTAGAGGAGAGATTCTTTCATAAATGAATTACACAGTACATAGCATTGGCTTTTGCCAGTTAGTGGCTTCTCCTAAACTTGGTTTAACAGTTGGCCTAGGCAAGAGCGTGTGCGTGTGTACACACACACACACATACTCACACAAACACATTCCTCCCAGGGGACTTAGGAATAGGCTGGCACTTTCACTATAGCAGAGAGGAACTATGGATGAAGAGATTGTGATGTGATTTTTACACTATAGTGAAACATATAATTTCATGCAATGAACGGAAGTTTTATCAGCATCCTCTAGAAGTTCTTGCTGTGTCGTGATTGTTGGGAGTTCAAAATCTCACTTCCCATAGACCAGAGGTTTAGAGGACTGAAATATATTGGTAATTATCAATAAGAGGTGACAGTTTTGCTAGAATACAAACATCAAGATCTTTAGAGTTTAGGAAAATATGGAGGTACCTAGAGATGGTGGATAAGAGTTGGATTTTGGAGTCAGACACAACTGGATTTTAATCTCTCTCAGGTAATAGCTGTCTGTGACCTTGCATAACTTACCTAACTTCTCCAGTGTTTCTCATCTGGTAAGATAGGTTGTAAGGATCGTAACCTCATGAGATTGTTATGAAGACTAAATAAAACATATACGAAGTACTTAGTCCAGTGCTTGACAGATGGTAAGCTCTTTATAAATATTAGCTATTATTATTTATTCTTTTTCCTGCTATACAAAATTAAATATTTAGCTAAATAATTTTCATTTGGACTACCTGTACAGGAGATTTATATCTAAGAAGATTCTGGCTCTAGAGTGGGCTTGATTAGCTTCTCACTTTGAACTTAAATTTTCTAGATGCTGGCTATGAGTTCGACATCTGCTTCACTTCAGTGCAGAAGAGAGCAATTCGGACCCTCTGGACAGTGCTGGATGCCATTGACCAAATGTGGCTGCCAGTAGTGAGGACTTGGCGCCTCAATGAGCGGCACTATGGGGGTCTGACTGGCCTTAATAAAGCAGAAACTGCTGCCAAGCATGGCGAGGCCCAGGTAAAGATCTGGAGGCGTTCCTATGATGTCCCACCACCTCCGATGGAACCCGACCATCCCTTCTACAGCAATATCAGTAAGGTAAGGACATACTAAGATTTGGCTCACCCAGGACCAGGGGATTAGAATCTGGGCCTCACTCTTTAGCTTTTATTAGTGTCTGCCTAGTCCCACCGAATTTATAATTTAGGATATTTAGTTAGTTGTAACCCCTCTTCTCCAAGGAGTGGCCTTCACTTGTGAAAAGATTTAGTTGATCATTTATGTTGTTTATCTAAAAACAGTTTTTGTGGCCTTTATTTTATATTTCCACTGTCATAGTTTATAAAGCCCATCTGTAGCCCTAGGGCTGTCCTAAGCCAATTGCAAGATAAAGTAAATTGGGAAGAGCCTTGTAGCCTACTTTCCCCCTCTCCTTTTCTAAGTTATGTGTTCATTTGAACTGTTATTAATCTTCCCAGTAGTGGGTGACGGGGTAGGGAGGGGCAGGATAATAGTTATCCCATTTTTCAAGCTCTCAGCTAGCTGTATTCTGTGCCCAGGGAAGAGAGCGTTACCCATCACTTTGACCCCTGAGGGGATGAAAGGGAAAACAGATGCAACTGTTAATAATTGATGAACTTGGATGTTTTATTGTTTAGGATAGAAGGTATGCAGATCTTACTGAAGATCAGCTACCCTCCTGTGAGAGTCTGAAGGACACTATTGCCAGAGCTCTGCCTTTTTGGAATGAAGAAATAGTTCCCCAGATCAAGGAGGGGAAACGGGTACTGATTGCAGCCCATGGCAATAGCCTTCGGGGCATTGTCAAGCACTTGGAGGGTAGGTACATTTTTCAGAGGGGCCCTCAAGGGATAAACCAGAACTGCCACTAATCAGGGACTTACTTAGTAGGAATGAGAAAGGGCTGGACACATTGATAGCCTTAAAGATAGTCTACTTTTCTCAGTGTCTTCTGCAGAAGCAGAGGCGGCCGTTACCCTGGGTGCTTGCTATATATGCAGAACCTCAGGTCCCACTTCAGACCTGATTTAGAAGCTGTATCTGTCAACTCAGGTGATTCAGATACATATTAAAGTTTGAGATGCCCACTTCTAGACTAGGATTGCCAGTTGATAAAAATCCTCCTTAATCACGACCTGGTCCAACTTCAAACACGAACCTCACATTTGCATCTTAAATTGTTTCACTTGGCCTAGAGGCCCAGATGTGCTGATTTTTGGCTGGCTGGCTGGACTACATAGGACTTTTGAGATGTAAGTCTTGCTTCACTGTGGGCTTCTGGTCCCACTTGGAAGAGATAATCTGCAGTACACATCTCTCATACTTTTTTCTTGCTTTTTGGTGGCTGAGAAATAAGTATTGGGGGCATTCCTTGGGTGCTTGATTCATAACACAGATCATTAGTATTATTACAAATATTAAAAAGGGTGTTTTGGTTTAATTCCCACCAAAGCCGTTTGTCACCTGGAAGATAAATAGTAAACTGGAAGGGTGGTGTGGAGTCTTATCTTGCTTGGCTAATCATGATGGGTATTTTTAGGTCTCTCTGAAGAGGCTATCATGGAGCTGAACCTGCCAACTGGTATTCCTATTGTCTATGAATTGGACAAGAACTTGAAGCCCATCAAGCCCATGCAGTTCCTGGGAGATGAAGAGACCGTACGTAAAGCCATGGAGGCTGTGGCTGCCCAGGGCAAGGCTAAGAAGTAAAGGCGAGCAGGCAGACTACTTTCCCAAGGACACCCTCCCTGCCCATCCCATTCCTCTGTATCTCTCCTCTGCACATGTCACACTGACCACATCTGTAGGCATCTTAAGTTGTAGCTGCAGATGGAGACCAGTGGCTCCCAGTTTCATTTTAGCCATTTTGCACCCACTCCCTTCATGCAGTCTAGTTAGAATCTCACCCCTGGGGCATGGGTCCTCAGTCCAAGCGAGGGAAGACCTTATCCAAGAGAGCTGAATAGTAACTCCGGTTTTTTGCTAGTGCTTTATTACTAAGAACCTGCTTGAGTAGTGGATAGGGAGGAGTCATGCTAAGATGTGACCAATAAGGAGAGGCAAGAGAGCCTATTTGTGTTCCCAGGAGCCAGTCCTGTACTATTCCGTAGTTTGGTCACTGGGGGGCTCTAGTCATTCCAATGGAAGATGAATGCATGGTGATTATCGAACAAAATATTTCCTCCCTGACCCCAGAGGAGCTGGCTCCAGAAGATTGGGATCAATCCTGAATGTTTACATGTTGCATTTACTTTTACAAAAAAAAACAAAAAAACAAAACCCTTTCTGAGATTTCTAGTGGCAGTTGAAATATTCTCACATGTGGTCATCACAGAATAAGCCATTCCTCACACCAGTGTGGGATAAGCTCCTTGACTTGTAAGGTGTAGAAGTTCATCCTGCTGTGTTTTAGAATCCCTCCCCTGCCTTATTGTTTTATGGCAGTGAAATGTCTCTTGATCATGTCCAAGTGTATTTTTCACTGATTTCTGAATCATGTCCCAGTTGCTTGGTCCTGCCACTTGGGCCCAGTACACATTTTGAGCATAACAACTAAATCTTTTTTTCCAGATCAGTATAATAAAGGAGTGATGTGCAATATTTTCTGTTTGATGTTTAATATCTCATCTGAAGAAATCAGCTTGACCATTCAACTTGAAATGTCTCTCATTATCTAAGTCCTTGTATGATGGATTAAGAACTTTATGACAACCAGTCACACAACCTTATACAGCCTGGTCCAAAATTGTGTTTGTATCACTAGATTTTCCTCCTCAGGTTAAAGAGATGAGGGTCAGGGTAGGCTGGTCTTCCTGCCTGAGCTCTCTGTCCCTGTTGCCTCTCTACAGCTCTTGCTCAGTGGTGCTGGTTAGTGGATACCCCTTAACTGGAATGTCAAATTCTGAAACTATTATGTCCTCTTTAGAGTAAGGTAAAGGCTTGATCAGATTTTTCTAAAGAGCCAATCCTTTTCTATTAGTAACTTGTAGCCTTGATTCACACCTTTCTTTTTGGTCCCTAAAGTTTTAACCCTGTCAGTCAACTTACTAACATCCTCACAAATTACACAGAACCTCATACCATGACTTGATGTAGGAGAAAAGGAGTATAATTACATTATAACAAAATTGGGAAAAGGCACAGCTTGCGTTTACCTTTTCTGGTCACTGGAATGGAGTGTGAGAAAACCCATAAGGCCTTTCACTTCTGTAAGGAAGAAGTAACATCTATTAAGCTCTTAAGCTCCTCTCTGCCAGCCATTGGGTGAGGCATATTACATGCAAAACCTCTAATCCTGACAAGCTCTCAAAGGGCTGGTATCCCATTTACAGAAAAAGAAACGGGCCACAAAAGATGTAGAAACTTGCCCGAAGGTATACTACTAAACACTGAAACCAGATGAAGGATGTTAGTTCCACTAAATCAGGGTTTTTATTCTAAAATTTAAGTACTTTTAAGCATCTTTTCAGGTTTAGTTTTTTCATTTGCTCTACCCTAGGAAGTAACCCTAGGAAGACCTTTGGTAATTTAAGTCACCAACAGTCTGCTGGATGTTAGTTTACTTAGCCTGTACTGAATCTTAAACCTAGTTGGTCTAAGTTTTGTTTGAACAAGTGCTCTTGACCCAAGTCAGACTGGATCAGTTAGGATTAATGTTACTCTGCGTCCTGACATCTCTTGAGTTTACAGCAGTCTCCATTCCTTGCAGTTGGAAAAGTTCTGTCTAGAACTGCCATGTGGGCAGGAAAATAACAGCCAGCATCATTTACCATTACCACTAGGAGGCCAACAATTACCATCCCTCAGAGACAGTGCTTCTTAACCAAGAAAGCACATCAGAATCACTCAAGGAGCTGGGAAAAACCGAACCATCTGCTTTGGGTTCACCCATGAAATTCAGGGGCAGAACTAGGGCACTTGGTTTCTTTCTTTTTTTTTTTTTTATCCCTCCACCTTTAGAGCTTTATAGGCAGTTTTGAAGTTTATATAACCTAGGCTGAGAACCACTATTCCAAGGCACAAAGAATATTCTCCTTGCTTCTAGAACCAATTTCAGATTAGCAAATATCACTGTTACTAAACATCGCTGTTTTGGTATAGCTGTTCAGTCAGCTCTGAATGCACTCAAATTTTTTATTGAGCATTTTCTATGTGTGAGGCATTTTCTATGTGTGAGTCATAGTACCAAGAACTGGAGAGTCAAAGGTAAGAGAATCTTGC
The DNA here is from genome assembly GCF_902729225.1 of Pteropus medius. Classification (NCBI taxonomy): domain Eukaryota; kingdom Metazoa; phylum Chordata; class Mammalia; order Chiroptera; family Pteropodidae; genus Pteropus; species Pteropus medius. The sequence goes on along the minus strand of NW_024344378.1, from coordinate 22,729,278 downwards.
CCTAAAAGCTCAGGCTAGGAGGTGGGACAGGAACCTAACTAACTTGTAATAAACTATTGGATAGTTAAGGATGAGAACATCCAACTTGGCCTGCAGTAATCAGAGAAGGCTACAATCCAATTATTTTAAATGCTCTTCTTTATGTCTTCCCCCACTAAAATGTTAGTTCCACAAGAAAAGGATTCTTTCTTCACTGCTTTACCCCCTAGTTTCTGGAACAGTAGTGGGCAAAGTAGTTGTTCAATATATATTTACTAAATGAATGATGTTTATAAGCACTCACAATTAATGAACCATTGTCAATTTAGAAAGCCTCTAATTACATGCCCACCATTCTGTTCAATGCTTGAAAAAGGCACCTGTACAGAGAACACCTGGGCTTTACAGTAAGACAGACCTGGGTTTGAACATTTCTGCCACTTGATGTCTGTGGACTTAGGGCAAGTTAATTTTTCTAAGCCTTAGTTTACTTCTTTATAAAATGGAAATGATTGCTACTTTCCAGGGTCACTGTGAAGTTCCGAGATAAGTAAAATGGCTAACATTCTTGAGAGAATTGGTAGCATCTTTCTGCAAGACAACAGGGAGAATCTAACCAAAGTTTAAAATGTGCATATTCTTTAACTCAGCATTTCACTTCTAGAAATGTGTTATAGAAGAATCACAGGCATGCATAGATATATGGCAGATGGCTTTTCCCTGCAGCATTGTAAAAGAAAAATCTGTAAAGTTTTATAATACCTACCATTAGGGGACTGATTAAACAAGCTACATCTAAGTGTCCAGCATATGGTCTAGCATTTAGTAGGTACTTCATTGAAGGTAACCAGACATATAATAATAATAAACTACAACAATATTGGTATATATTGAGCATTTTTATGCATTTCTTCCTCATAATAATCTTATACGGTCATACTATTCCAGCTGAAACAAAGAAATAAAAAATAACTTGCTCAAGTATCAATGTCAACGTCCTGATTGTTATAGTATAATTTTGCAAAACGTCACCATTGGGGGAAACTCGGCAAAGTGTACAAGGGATCTCTCTGTATCATTTCTTAAAACTACAAGTGGACCTACCATTATCTCAAAAATTTCAATTAAAAAAACAAAACCACCTAACCTGCTCAAGGCTAGAACTAGAGGATGCAAATCTATTTGGGCTGACTCCAAAGCTTACCCTCAACCACTGTCACAACACAGGAGACATGGGCTCCTTGAATAACATCTCAAGGAGTAACATAATTCACTGTTCCTTCCATTCCCTTTGCAATTTCTCCATGCCTAACCCTCATGCCTTCCTCATTCTCAAACTTATGTGTTCATTCTTGCTTCTGCCCTTCATCTGAGCTTCCCTTTCTGCCTTGAATATATCTTCACTTTTCTACATTAATTCCTTTTACCTCATGTCACAAATCCTTGCCTGGCCACCTCACGTGATAGTGCTGTCCCTCTTTTCAATTCAGATTTAAAAAACGTTTCCTAGAGCACCCACTATATCAAGTTATACTGTTTACCAAGTTACTTTCAGAACTACTAAAATGCTACCTGAATCACCATGTGTCCAATGTTTTGCACTAAACCATAACCTCATTAAATGGGGAGGAAAAGTGCTTGACCCAGTGCCTGACACATATAAGTATACAATTAGCAGAGTATTTAAAAGAGAACATAAAAAAACAAAAAGATAAGAGATTAGGCTTTGTCCAGAGCAAGCAAGCACTTGACACATGTCAGTTAATGGGTGCCATCAGGCAAACCTCTGCTCCAAGTCATGACACAGTTTAGATTCCTTCCCCTACTCAAGACAACAGAAACCATAAAATCCTTTTAATAAAAAGGGTTTTTTGTTTGTTTTTTGTCACAGCAAAAAAATACGTATTTATAAGATTGTCAGAAGGAATAGGCTATTTCCAACATTTTATACATTTTGTTTATGGAGCCTCCAAAAAAGAAATTTTTCACTCAAGAGAATGAAATCCACTGAAAGGTTTACAAGAAAAATGTCTCACCTACATAGGAAGTCTCGGACTTTTCTAAAGGTGGTTGGGGGCTGACTCCAGATGTTTGAATAAAGACAACAGCACCTTACTGTAACTTTCATACATGTACTCTTGGAAACAGCTTACCCCTCCTTGGGGTAAACTGTGACTTCTTAGGTCTGCAAAAATTCAGGCTGTACTCGGGCCACTTTCCGGAATTCTTTAGTGTGGGTCTTAGGGCACTGCATCTCACACCAGCTGATGGGAACCATCTGGACACCTAAAAGGGAAAAGTTGGTATTGGAGCTGGTACCCCAAATATTTGCCTGAGATCATTCTCTTTTCAGCTGGGTATGAAGTGAAATGTCACCAAACTACCTAGTGAACCTCACCTCATACAGAAAAAAAAAAACTTGTTTATTCTACTGACTTATGGAGGAATATTTATAGATTTACATAAACAGAATCATTCTAATCTCAGTAGTAAATATATACATTCATACAGCTTCCTAAACAATTCTAAAACAAGGGAAATGAAGGAGAACAATGGATTAAACCGTAGCTCCCAACAATAGGTAAGCATGTGGAAACATGAACCAACTCACCTGATTCACTGTGGGCCACCACCACCCCTAGCTCATTTTCAGCAGTGGTCAGGAGGTAGTTGGACTGTGCGTCACCTAGGGAGATCTGGTCACATATTATTGGTGAAGGAAAATGAAGGGTTATAAGTCTTCCCTCCTACAGCCACTTCAATTGTTTCTCTACTTCCATTACTTCTTTTAACAAAGGACCACAAGTCTGCTGGGAATAAAGGATACCACTTTGGCCAAGACAATATCACCTGGGCGGAAACTCTTATAAATTTCAACCTGTAAAGAAAGAACAGGAATGTTAAGTGAAAGCTCTAGATCAGGTCTACCTGAAACTATTAACCCCTCTGGTACAGCCAGCCTACTTTCTAATACCAGAGGGTATAAGTCATCATTACTCAAGTCAATCAACAACTTCTATTGCTTTTAAAGCATCATCATATACACGAAAGCTTCTGGATCCAGTAATCTGATCAGGAATCTGACTTGGGCAAAAGGTACTATAAATGGCTCTGAAAGGGTCCAGAGTAAGTCTGAGGGAACAGCAATGAATAAATAACTGGCTTCAAAGCAAAGAGTAAACTAGCCCCACTCTGGTCAACAGAAGGAACAAAAATCATATGGAAAGTGACAGTGATGTAAATTCCACACTTTCCGGCAGGGAACACCTTCAAATTCTTTGGACTCTATTCCCACAGATCTTTGATATTCACTGGCATAATTTAAAAGGATTGAGATTCCCAAAGCCATGGGAAAAAAAAAAAGAACCAACTAACAACCTTGTCTTTTTCAGTAGCTCGGACATCTTCCTTGCTATAAAAAAAAAGAACAGAAAAAATGAACAGAAAAATTAATTATCTCTGAGAAAGAATTATCCTGAAGCCGCCCAGCAGACAAAGAGCTACAAGAGCAGAGAGAACAAGCTATAATTGGGACCCAGCTGTCGCTCAGAGGAGCAGGGTGGAGAAGCATCATCAGGCCTCAGTGAGAGAAAACCACATTTTCCATTCTTGGATTACACAGAGCAGCAGTATCAATAAATCTGATTACAGAAAAGCAGATCAGATTTGGTAAGAAAGGATAAGGAACTTTGTTGCCATAGGAGAGCTTGAATAGAAGCACTATAGAATCACAGGGAATCGTGAAGCTGGAAAGGGCCTCAGAAATTAAATTACCTGGCTCATGAAAATTGTCTCTTCTCAAAGAAGCCACGGGGGGGCGGGGGGGAGCGGCGGCGGGAATCTACCATTTCACCCATTAACCTTTGCAATGTCCTACAATCCTTGGGTTTAATTTATATTAAATTCGGGAAAGGAAGGTATTTCCTAAAATGCTATCTACTTTGATATGAATCATCCCACACTCCTAATCTCCAGTTTAGCTCAATTCTTTTTTGCTATATTCTTAAGCCCTATCTCATTAACTTTTCCTTTTGTCCTAACTCATATAGTATAGTATTTTCTTTAAATACTACCCGGGGTGAATTGAAGCACTAAGAGGATAAGCAGGAGTAGGAACTGTAATTATTCCTAAAAATTTCAATCTCATTCGGGGTACTGAGGCAAATTTGAACATAGGAACACTTCTTACCGAATAGTTCCTCGAAAAGAGTTCTTAAGTGGTGTGGACCCCACATATAGGATGTGTACTTTGGCAAAGCGCGAATTGATGCTAGAGACCTGTGGAATAGAGAAAAGATCATCATTAGAATGTTAGCAGTTGTCAGCTCAAGGAGGCAGCAACTCTGGGTGAATGACCAGGATTTTCACCCAAGCAACTCTACTAAGTATAGAATTTAAGGCAAGTTAACTCCTACTTATCCCTGCATAAGTGACAGATATAAAACAGCTAAGAGCCATTCTGGCCAACTGAGTTACTACACGAATTAAAAGAAGTAATATGGTATGGATTCTAAAAAATACAGAAGTCTAACATAAATAGACACAGGGCATTATAGCAAATCTACACCTTTAACAAAGTCCTGTATAAGTGGACAGAATTTAAGTCTACATTTTAGCTGTTGCATAATATCTGGATCATTCCCTCACCAGTTATTTTCACAGTCACACATAGATTTTCCACTGGAGCAACTTATAAAGAAAGAAACTAAGAGCTCCAAGTTAATTTAATCTGGGATGATATATTACAGTTACTGATCATTATAGCATTAATTTCTACTTCCCATGAAACGCCTTAAAAGACTTTACATGTAATAAGGATGCTATAATAGTAAAGTCTTTTGCTTCTCTGCAGAAAGAGGTCTCACTTCAGATGTTCAAAAATAGACCTCCATACCTCCCTTCTGTGCTTCTGTTTCCTAGACGCAGGTAAAACTACATACTCAGGGAACCAGCTCTGTGAAAAAACTATGCAAGACTGAACTTGGCTACATTCATCATTATCCTAGAAATCTCTAGATGAGCACAGTCCAGTAAAACTTTCTGTGATGACAGAAATGTTCCGTGTTGACCAATATGGCAGCCACTAACCACATGTGGCTATTAAGCACTTGAAATGCAGCTAGTGGAACTGATGAATAAATTTAAAATTTTAATTTGCTTAAATTTAAATGGCCCTATGTGGCTAGTGGCTACCGTACTGAATATTGCAGTTCTATAAAGATCATTTTAGCATTAGATGGTTGTCCTAAGCTGAGAGGTTAGGACTAACTTACCTTACAGGTTACAATAGCCCCCACATCTGGCAGTAATTGGGACTCTGTTTCTCTCATCACGGACACGACAGGAAGCTACAAAATTTAAAAAAAACAAACAAAAAAACCCAACGACACATGAGTATCCTGGCTAAGTTTGGGTACAGGTATTTGTGGTTTGAGAGTGATGTAAATGCTGTGGTCCGCAACTGAAGTCACGAGGACAGGTGGACTACAGACTCATTTGTAGCCCAGAGCAGAAAGCCTTAGAAATTTTAGAAAGTAGGAGGACCAAGGGGCCACAGGAAGAATACTGCTAGAAGACATAATCTAACCATTTCAGATTAGTGCTAACAAGTTTTTGGTGATTTTCTTTGGAATTTCTTGGTATACAACTATATTGCCTGTATTCATAGATAATTTGACTCTTTCTTCCAAAGCTATACTGCTTCTATTTTTTTTTTATAGTACAGGCTAGAATTTCCAAATAAATGTTATATAATAGTGTCCACACTTGTTTACTTCTAGTTCAAGAGAATACTTGTAGAGTTTTCTCTTTGAGCAAAGTATTGGATGTTGGAATTAGATAGTATTTTTGAACCTCATCTTTCATTAATTTCTCCTTCATTCACTATGCTTCAGTTCTCCTGGCCTTCTTTCAGTTTCTTCAACCCACTGAATTTCCTCCTATCTCAGAACCTCTGTTCAACCTGTTCTTTCTTCCAGGACAGAGCCCTCTCCACCCATCCAACTCTTATGTATCCTTCAGATTCTTGTTAAATGTCATTTCTGCTGACTAGGACGGATTTGCCTTCGATATGTTCTCATGATACCCTGTAGTATTCTTTTAAAGCAGTCATCTCCTTTGTAACCATATATTCATTTGAGCATTTACTTGTTTACAATTTGTGTCTGTGCCCCTTAATAGCAAAGACCATGTGTATTTGGCTCATTACCATACCCCTAGAGGTCAGCACTTAGCCTGGCACATGAACATGGTCAACAGATATCTACATCTATGAAATAAACAAATTTAGGAATGTTAAGGAAATTCCCAAACTGATTAAATAAAAAGCCTCTCATTTTACAGATGAGGAAGAACCTAAAGCCAGAGAGTTTGTTTCTTACTTAAAGCAGAATCAAGGTCTAGTTAGCCAGTACCTGTGTTCTCACTCTGAATCTTCTTTCTACTCTGCTACCTGTCCTTAAGCTGCTCCTTCAAAGACTGCTTATCTGACCCTGAGTTAATCCTAGATCGGCCTCCAGAACTAGGGAGCATAGTATTACTCATGCATTCAACAAACAATAACTGAGCAGTTATTTTGTGCTAGGCGCTGAAGGTATGGTGGTGAGGCCTGCTTTAATGATCTTGAGTCTAGTAGGGGAAGAGTCTAATGGGGACATACAACTGAGTGTTTAATTATATGCTGAGATAAGTGCTTGGAAGGAAAGGGATACAATTCTTCGTGAGTGTTTAACAAGAGAAACAATAAATAAAAAAACAAAACTCCTTTTCTCAACTAATAGGCCTAGGAGGTCTTCCCTGAGATGAGGATTAGGCTATCTGAAGGACAGGTAAAATTCAATGGGCTAAGGAGGAGAGGCGCATGTTCTGTACAGACGGCGTTCGTACAAAGGCTCTGTGGTAGGAGAGAACTTAGCGCATTAGCGACATTGAAAGAAGCCTGTATATAACTAGACTGCAGAGTGAGGTGGATTTTGGCCAATGGATGAAGCCAGAGAGGATTCAGACAGGATTCAGCGCACTGGAGGGCTGAGCTCGCCTCTGTTCTTCCTCCAACTTCCTCCCCTGAGTGTCAGCAACACAGCCGAGCGAAACCAACACAACTGGTCTGTGCAGGCTAAATAAATTCTCAGCAGCAGGGACCACAGCTGGATGAAACATAACAGACCAACTCTTCTAATGGTGAGAAACTAAAGACGCGTCCGCAGTATCACTGTCTAAGGACCGCGGAATCAAGGTCAGCCTAAGGGAAAGGCAGAGACACAGGAGACAGGAAACCGCCCTCTTTACCGCGCCGTTCTCGCTGCTCTTCGTCATGCAGCCAGCAAGCGACGAAAAGATGTAGCCGTGCCGGGTGTAGGTGCCGCTGCCCGGGCTGCCCTCCTCCAAGTTACACAGACGTTCGCCTGAAGAAAAACACTGCATCAACCACGGGTGCCCAGAAGCTGTTGGCCATCCAGCCTTCCTTCCTCTGTCCCTATCCAGGATTCGCTATGGGCACCGTTCACTTACCAGGGATGCAGTACCTCACGGGTGGCGCCATGACTGCCACCAAACGCCGAGAAAAACAAAGCCGACTTCTCATTGGCCAAAATCCAGTTCCTCAGTAAGAAACACGCCAATTGGTGCGCCTGGCACATGACCGCCGGCAACTTTATGAAAGGTAAACTACATTTCCCAGGTTGCCCTGGGGCGACTCCGGGGGCGGGGCTCCGGAATGCCGGCGCTTGCGCTTGCGCCTGTGGTTGAGAATGGGCTCTCGGCGGGTCCAGGTCTGCCCGCTGGTTCTGTGGGCGGCAGGTCATGGTTGGCTGGATTGAGCCGGGCCCGCCCAGGGCGCGGAGCTGGACCAGGTGGCAGTGAGCAGAGGTTGCGGGATCGATTTAGCTGATTGGGGAGTCAGCAGGCGGCAGGTAAGAGCGAAGCTGCGGCCTTTGCTCCCCAGTCCTGTCCCTTTTTCTAGGGTCGGGCCCTGTTCCGGGGCCTTATAGTGAGCCCAGCTTCCTGCTATCTGCTCGCCCAGCCCTGCGCGTCCGCGCCCTGCTGTAGCTGGGTAGAGTGCACCCTCCGGGCAGCCGTAACACGCGAAGATGGAAAGAGGCCAACCAACCCATCTCGCCCATTTCACAGATTTGCAAACTCAAATCCAGAGATAGAATTTAAATTGCCCAGTGTCTCGAAAATAGTTTAAGGTAGAGCGCAAAGAGGAGCCCAAGTTTTTTGACTTCCAGTCCATCGCACTTTGACCATGTCACCCATACTGAGAAACAAAACCTTTTTCCAGTTTTTGTAACTGCAGCTTCTCTTACTGTCGGATACTCTTCAAGAGTCGTGTGGGCCCATCCTTAACTTTTTCTTTTCCTAGCATGTTAGTCTGGAAGGGAAGTCTGCACACAAATAAAATGCTGCTCTTACTGATGACTGACACCTGCTGCTTGAGATTGCAAACATCCCGAGAGCAGCGTCTTTGTCCTAATGAGATTTGCTACGACTTTCATCGGTTTCCTCTTCTGGTGGCTTTGGAATCCATCCTTTCCTGTGTATGCCTCCACCCCTCCATCAGTTTTTCCCTTGGGAAACAGATGGTGACTTAGAGCCTTGGGAAGAGGAGAGTGCCATGGCCTGCAATCCGCTCTAATCTGGTGGCAGATGTCACTATGGCCTGTGGTTACTACTGAGGCATCAGAGTGTTCAGGGTTTGTGCTTGGGGTGATAGTGAAGCTGTGCTTTGCCCTGTTTCCTCTTCTGTTCACTCTAGTTACCTCCCCACCCCCATACATAGGTTTTCAAATTCTGCTTTACCTCAATTTCCTGAAATGACAGCTCCATATGTTCAGTTATGGCCCCACAGACTACATATCTCTTCCCTGGCTTCCCCATAGCCCCTAAACCTCACTAGCTAAAATGAGTGGGGGCTTGGCTTCAGACTTTGTTTACTCAAATCTGCTCTGAGGCTCTGTATCTACAAGCTTTCTGTTTACATGTTTGGGTTAATTTCTGATTAGACTTGTTTTCTACAATGCCTTCTAGCTCTTAAGTGCTGTCATTCTAACAACGAAGAATGATAGCAGCAGACACTTACTCAGTGTTATCCTAATGGCAGGAATGTCCTTGCTGTTATTGGTAGGACCGATAGACATCTGACCAGCCTCTCCACTTCTGCATCCCAGGTCATTCATTCAACAAGTATTTATTGAGCACGTCCATGAGGCAGGTATTGTGCTAAGCACTCTGTAAAGATTTCATTTATACTTTACCAAGTGTATGTGTGGAATCATAAAGGGTTAGAGCTGGAAGAGACGTTAACATTTATTTTTTATCTCCTCACTGAATGGTAACACAAGGAAATTGAGTCCTGGCAGGATCTGGTAATTTGCCCAAGGTCACAGAACCACTTACGGGCAGAATTGAACCCTAAGTAGTCAAGTTGTGGGGCAGATGAGAGTTGGTAAGTCTAGTTCTTGAGGCAGGCATTTTCTGTAGAGCTCAGGAATTCTGGAAGTGGTTGAGAACAATCCAGAAAGTGGAGAAACTGAGAAGAAAGATTTTTTTTTTGTAGATAGGACGGATACTATATAATTCACGTTTATGACATATGAGGAATGTGTCTTATTTGCATGCTATTGCTATAAAAAGTATTTTAGCAAATAGGAAACTATTAACCATAGTAAGGGAATGAACAGTGGTTTGGACAGTTGAAGTCACTTGGATTTGTTATGGGGTAAAATGTTTTGTCCCTCTCTTATATTTGATTGTGGTGGCTGTATACTATTTTGAAAATTCATACTTTAAGCTAAATCATGGTTCCAAACAATAGGGGTCCAACACAAAGGAGTTAGGAAGTTTGAACTTTTCCTTTTTCTCCCCTACTTAATTCTCTAGCTCCTAGGAGGTGATAATAATGGAAATGGCCAATTTCTTTATCCTGGTGCAGAGAGTAGGTTCCTATTGAATTGTCTAGTCTTTATCTGCCAGCCTTTTCTGCTGGATTTCTTTTTCCCTTAGGTCATTACAGGGCTTATGGAAGAAGATAATTAAGTGGGTTTTTTTGACAGGCCTCTGGTGGTGATGAGCCAGTTTGCAAGGAGATTACCTTGCTCCAGTTACTGAACTGACACTATCCCTACAGTGGAGCAGCCTCCTCCAGTTTCTGCTGGGTTTTGAGCTGCCTGTTAAATAAGTCAGTGGAGTTGCTGAGGACAGTACTCTGTCCTAGGGGAAAATCAGATATTTTCTTTTCCGCTAAGGACTTTAATCTGCAGAGTTGATGAGACTGTCATCGAAATAATCTGTGTTGTCTATGGCCATGCTACCCTGAACAAGCCTGATCCCGTGTGATCGCAGAAGCTAAGCAGGGTCGGGCCTGGTTAGTACTTGGATAGGAGACCACCTAGGAAGACCAGATGCTGTGGGCATAAAAAAATTTTTTAAATAAAGTATTGTAAACTGACAGGGTCAACCAAGGGTTGCCTCACCTTAAAAAAAAAAAAAGAATCTGTGTCTTCATTCATGGGCAGCTGACCTCCTGTGGCTGTTGGATGAGGTTGAAACCATATAGAGAAGATGAAGGTACTTGCAGAGGAACCGTGCAGAGGGCTAAAGAGCTGGGAAGGCTGGTTGGGAAGCTTGGGGCCAAGGGCAGCAACCACAGAGAAGGCTCTTGTGTGTTCAGCTAGAACAGGGCAGGGAAAACTCAACTGAGAGGGCAGGCCTTGTGGTCTTCATGAGCCCAGCATAGAGGCCCCTCTCCCACTGTTGGTAGTGTTATTCTCCTCTGAATACCCGAAGTTATCTTGGCTTCTGTATCCTTGGGATGTGACTGGGACTGGAATTGGAGAATGAAGCATCTTATGTCATGTAGGGAGTAGTTGAATTGTCCTGACAGGAGACAGGACTCTCATGCTACCAGATTGGGTCTGGTGGCCTATAACATCAGCCCAGAGGGAGTAGGAAGTATAAGTATCTTTTGCCAAGACTCAGAGGTAGGTGCAAGGTCCACATGCTGTGCACTCATTCCTGCCATCTGGCCTGTTCCTTGGTCAAGAGCAATTTTTAGGAGGTAGGTTGATGGGCCAGGACAGGTAAGGACCCCGGGAAACCTCTGCTACAGTGGCCATGCCCACAGAGACACAGTGGGCACTTTTGTGCACGTTAGCCATGCTCCACCCAGTGACCTGCCTACACAGACAACTCCAAAGACCTTACTTTGGCTTGGAGCTGTCTACCTCTCCTTCACCTTTTTGCTGTGGCCCTTTATTCTAGGTGTGCATCATCTTGGATTTGCTGTACAACCACGTGATGTAAGTATGATTTCTGCCCGCTCAGAACCTCCAGACTCTACCTCCTGTAATTGGGTTGAGACATTGGCACCACACATTCTATAGAGATGTGAAGTGACTTTCCTATTTCCCACAGCTGGTGACTGGCCTAGCTGGGCCTTAGTCTTAGGTGTTTGCCTCTAAACTGGTGCTCAGGCTCTCCCCACTGATAGGGTAGGGAGGGACAGGACCCAAGCTGGCCACTCACAATAGTGTTCTCTCTTAGGAGCCATGCGGGGCCAGTGGAGCCTGCTGCTGGGCCCCGCCCGCCTCTGCCTGCGCCTGCTTCTGCTGCTGGGCTCCAGGCGCCGCTGCCCCCCTCTGCTCCGGGGCTTGGTACAGCGCTGGCGTTATGGCAAAGTCTGCCTGCGTTCCCTGCTTTACAACTCCTTTGGGGGCAGTGACACTGCTGTGGATGCTGCCTTTGAGCCCATCTACTGGCTGGTGGACAACATGATCCGCTGGTGTGGAGTGGTGAGTGATGCCCAGAGAACAGGAAGAGGGATGTTTTGGGGTTTAGAGGGACATGTGTCTGATGAACCCATACCAGCCCCTACCCCAGGGACATTTTGAGTTACTCTGGGCATTGGCAAGCTCTCTCACTGCATCCACCTGACCTCACTGGTGTTGGCAGGTATTTGTGGTGCTGGTGATCGTGCTGACCAGCTCCATCGTGGCCATTGCCTACCTATGTGTCCTGCCCCTCATCCTTCGAACCTACTCAGTGCCACGACTCTGCTGGCATTTCTTCTATAGTCACTGGAACCTGATCCTCATCGTCTTCCATTACTACCAGGCCATCACCACTCCACCTGGATATCCACCCCAGGTGGGTCCCTACAGGGGTTTGAGGGAGGGAGGGCTGCAGGCCCTGGGAGCCAGTCTCACCCAGCAGTGAGGAGGGAGAGTGTCTTGGTATCTTTTGAGATATGAAATTGGTGCTGCCATAGTTGTCATGATGCCTTTGTCTTTGCACAGGGTAGGAATGATATCGCAACAGTCTCCATCTGTAAGAAGTGCATTTACCCCAAGCCAGCCCGAACACATCACTGCAGCATCTGCAATAGGTGGGTCTTGGTTTTGCTGTCTGTGAACCCCAGCTGTGGCCTTTTTGCTGTAGCCCTAGGGCAAAACCTAGACCTGGAGTTTGATAAGACATTTATGAAGCACCTGTCACATGCCAGTCACTGTGCCCTCTGTATCATGAGACCTGGTCCTCAGGATGGTCCCGTAAGTTAGGCATTATCACCACTTGTGGAAACTGAGGTTCAGAGAGATGAATTACCTTATCCAGTATCATGTAGCCAATGAAGCAGGGTTTAAAGTAAGGCCTGGCTCTCTTCAAAGTCTGTGCCCTTTCCACCTCAGCAGGATGCTGGTCCTTGTAGGAAAGGATTGGCACTGACATCTCAAGAACCTTGGCCACCGTAACAGAGCCTGTGTCCCTCCCTCACAGGTGTGTGCTGAAGATGGATCATCATTGCCGTATCCTTTTATTATCTCTTCTGCCTGAGGCCGCCTTCTTTAGCTCCAGAGCACTGCACAGGGTTAAGGGCCACAAAACTGCTTCTCACATAACAATACAGAGAACACTGGGTTCATGAGAAATTAGTGGAAGAGGAGCTGCGGGGGCTGACCATCTCTTGGGGGAAGCAGGAGGCTTACAGGTTCTCTGGGACAGATCTCCTTGGAGCAAGACATCTAACAGCTCTTTCTTTTGTAGACTGTCATGCTAACATTTATTGGATGGAAAGAGGTGTTCGGGCTTCAGTGGTTGTCCAATGAGTGTAGATAGAACCATTGGTCTCCTTCTGCTGTCCCATACAGATGTATGGTTAACCTCAACTAGGTTGAAGTACTGGCAGGTTCATTTTACTGATGGATTTCAGTTTTCCTGATTTCTTGGTGAGACTTGTGAGGACTCTGAAAAGCTTAAATACTTTCACCTCAACCTCTGGAAAGTCACGTTTTCTTGCCTTTGGAAAATAGTTCTTGGTGACTGGGAACCCTGGGCTTGGGTGATATAGTCACAAAGTGAGGACGAACCAGGAAGGCCTGAACACCCTGAAAGTCGTGTGTTTGATCTTGTCCTTAATCTTTCCCCCACCAGCCTGGCTAAACAACTGTGTGGGCCACTACAACCATCGGTACTTTTTCTCTTTCTGCTTTTTCATGACTCTGGGCTGTGTCTACTGCAGCTACGGAAGTTGGGATCTTTTCCGGGAGGCGTATGCTGCCATTGAGGTGAGCCCATAGTTAGGAGTGGGACAGCTCAGTGGAGCACTTTGGGGTGGAATCTGTCCCTAAGGAGTGGGGCTGGTAGCACTTCCATGCTAGAGGCCTGAGGGTATAACCAGCACTGTTTTCCATCCCCTTAGAAAATGAAACAGCTCGACAGGAACAAACTACAGGCGGTTGCCAACCAGGTGGGCTGTCTCCACCCCACTGCCTCCTGCTGCTCAGGCCAGGGGGCATAGAGTTGCTGAGGCAACTGGGGCCCACCTGCTGGTTGAGTTGTAGAGACTGGCTGAGGGGGCAGCTTGAGACTGGATCAAGGGTGTTCTGTAAGGCTGTCTGCATTGGGTAGACTAAGTGGCCCAAGGGCAAGCTGGAAGTCCCTGGTATATGACAGTTTTTGGCTCTCTATCCCATTTTCACCTTCTTTGGGCTGAGCAAGGACTCTGCCTTGGTGGTGGCCTGAGCAGCAAGGAGTCTGTGTTAGTCTGTGTACTGGGGCTCCAGGGGACAGATATCAAGCTTGGCCAGTCTGATTATCCTTTACTCCCGGTCTGTCTGCATCCGCATCTGGATCGTCCCTTCTCCCCATCCCTTGTAAACTCTTTATTCTGAGCAGATCTTGGGCTAATGATTGTATCTCTGCTGCTCTTTTGGTCCTTAGCGGAGCTCAGTCATTCCGTTCTAAGTTTGGGTCTGGTCCACACTCTTGGGGAGTGCAGCCACACAGTGAAGGACTTCTAGCTGGGAAGTGGTGTGGCTTCCCCTGGAGCCCCATTTGTGTTGTCAGATCTAAAGGCCCAGGGTCGGCTCCTCCTGTGCTTTGCCATTCTGTTCAGACCTGCTCTGCCCAGTGTTTGTTCACATGCCGCCGGGCATGATCCACCCATCTGGCTGCTACCCTGACTCCTCTGTGGCTTAACCCCCTATTTTCTCATCTTGGGCTTGGATCATTTCCCTGCCTGAAGGTGCTGGGGGCTCTGGTAGAGACCAACAGAGCAAATGAGCCAGACTTTGCTGTTTTCTTTTTTTAGACTTATCACCAGACCCCACCACCCACCTTCTCCTTCCGAGAAAGGGTGACTCACAAGAGTCTTGTCTACCTCTGGTTCCTGTGCAGGTATACAACTCTAATTTTTGACAGCTTAAGGGAGGGGCAACTTCAGAAAAACCTTTTTAGGTCCCCACAGCGACCTATCCCTGGTGTGAACTGCTGCTCTTCTTAGTCTAATTTAGGTTGGAAAAGAGTCAGCATTTCATTTTCTTTAGCATTTTGGGGCAGGGAACACTTAAAGGTATTGACATTGTTTGTTATGTGCCAAGATAAATTAAACTCCTACCTAGATGGCAGGTGACTACATTTTATAGATGAGGAAAACTGAAAATTAGAGGGGTGAAGTGATTTGTTCCATGATACACAGCTAGGAATGGTAGAGCTGGAATCTGAATTTTGTGCTGTCCTAAGCAGCCCTGGTGCTTTTACTACCCTCCAGAGTTTCTCAAATGTAAGTAAGTATTTTAAGAAATACAAAACAGTTTTATTAGTAATACAGACTTATTTCCCTACTACCACACAATTTCTTAGCACATGTTGATGCTTTTTCATTGATGCTTTTATATAGACATAGTGCAGTAAAAGTTCATCTAGGGTGAGTAGGCAGGGAGATTAGACTTAGGCAGAGAGGTCCCTTGCCAATCATTATTGCTCAGCTTAATTTCAAACATAGCTTCTAACCCTTTCTAAGCTACCCACCAATCTTTGTCCCCTTTCTTAGTTCTGTGGCACTTGCTTTGGGTGCCCTAACTATATGGCATGCTGTTCTCATCAGTCGAGGTGAGACTAGTATCGAAAGGCACATCAACAGGAAGGAGAGACGTCGGCTGCAGGCCAAGGGCAGAGTGAGTAGGGCTGAGGGCTGGGGCAGTGGGTGGGTAACTGATGCTGCCATCCTATAAACAGGCTATGGTCAGGGCCAACTAGGGCAGGCATCATAAAAAGCCAGAACTTTCCTGGCTGAGCTTCAGCTTAGCCAGTTTAGGCTCAAAAATTAGAAGGGGATAAAGTAAAAGGGTTTTGTAGAAACATGTTTTTCTTGGCCCTAGGTTTTTAGGAATCATTACAACTACGGCTGCTTGGACAACTGGAAGTTATTCCTGGGTGTGGACACAGGAAGGTAAAGTAAAACACCTAGAGCCACTAGCCAGCTACACGAGCACTTGAAATGTGGATAATGTACTGACAAGTTGAACTTTTTATTTTCACTAAAAATGCACATGTGGCAAGTGACTACCATTATTAGAGAGTGCACATCTAGACTTGAGGAATAGAGATCATTGCTCATTTTGAGCCAGAGGAGCTTAAGGCTAACACTGTGATTTAAGTAGCAGATAAGGCTTACAGGTAACAAAATAAAATTCCGAGGAAGCTGTTCTCAAGAAGGGATCTCTAGGTAGGGTAGGCAGCCACCAATCACCTCTCATTTGTATGGCAGTGTCTGGAGTTCAAACCAATAATTACTAGGATTGAAGTAATCTTTTTGTGACAGAGATACTAAAACAATAAATGAAGATAGCTCCCTCAGCCCAAGAGACAAGGGGAAATCATTTTTCAAATTGTAGTGACTGAGAAAGTAGGCAGCCATAAGTACTTGCCTGCTTCCTTTTCCATCCTCGTTACATTTCTGGTTGTCACTGTGCTTGCAGTGGCCCGTAGAAGTTTAGCTCAAAAACTCTAAAGACCTCCAAGGCACCAAAGGGTACTTTTATTTGACAAAATCAGGACTTGTTACCTTTGTGATTAATGCCAAGGTAGCTTCAGATACCTTGCTGTATTCTTGCTAAGCAAAGAGGATCAGGAAGCCCACGAACTTTTGAACTCAGAGACATTTCTTTCTTCTCTTGTAGGCATTGGCTTACTCGAGTGCTCTTACCTTCCAGTCACCTGCCCCATGGGAATGGAATCAGCTGGGACCCCCCTCCCTGGGTGACTGCTCACTCAGCCTCTGTGATGGCAGTGTGAGCTGGATTGTGTCAGCTACAACTTGAGCATCGTCCTGCTTCCTGTGTTGTCTTGAAGGCCTCCAAGGACAGCTTCTTGGAATCTTTGAGCAAAAAGAGCCAGTGGGCCTGCCTTAGGTACTATGCAGGGACAACTCAAAGACCTAACTCCTGGCCACTGCAGAAGCAAAGTGTGATGTGGAAAATCCTAGAACTGATGTCCCTTTACTCAGGCAAACAGAAGTTCCAGCCAAAGACTGGAGATTAGGCAGCTAGCAACCTCGCTGGGTGCTGACCCCAACCTCCAGGTTACAGTACTGGGGTTGTCCACCACCTCTTCCACTTGTCTGAGAAAACACCTGAATGGTCAAGCTGAGATCCTGGCTTCTCAACAGGGCAAAGATACCAGGCCTACTGCTGAGGTCACTGCCACTTCTCACATGCTGCTGAAGGGAGAAAAAATAAAGGTATTTGATTTTTAAAGATATGTAGCTTCTCACTCACTGCCACTACTTTAGGGCAGGAAAGGAGTAAGTCAGGGTCAAGGCCTAGTGAGTAGGTGTTCTGGTAATGCCTGCCACCTGTGCCCTACTTGGAGGGGTTGGGTGCCTTGAAGAATTCTTAGCTAATCCCTATCATTACTGTTTGAGCTTATACAGAGATGCTTCTGGTTACATGCTACTGAGGCATAAGTGTGTGGGGAGGGGAACATCTGACAGCTCCATTATCAAAAGAAATCTTTATTCTCCAGCAGTATACACACATGCACCATCCCTGGTCCTCAGGGCCACATCCATCTACACTCACCCCTCAGCAGCGTATCCTTTTCTGACATACAAATGAAAAGCCCCAAGATCCTTCATCAGATACAAGTAGTCTCACACTCACTTTACAAATCCATTAGAAATCAGGATTCTCATGTTTCTTGTATAGCCATGCAACAGAGGCCCAGCATTTGTGCTGTATCTGTGGGAAAGGCAGAGGCCAGTGGTCCCCCTGCCTTGGCAAGATGGCTCAATAGTTAGTAATTCCAGGTTAGATTGTCAGAACAGTCTAGACCAGGGCTGAGGGCTCAGCTGCCAGGGCTCCCCAGCAGAAACCTGTAGGCAAAAAGAATGTTGGCAGCATGAGTGGTGAAGCTCATTTCAATCTCATTTCTTCCCATGACCTAAAAACTCACCATTCTCCCCTGGCTGACACTGCTTCCTTGCGCACCAGTCTCTTCTTGTCATCCAGAGGTTTAGCTAAGGCCCGGATCACCTGTGGTTTGTACGGTAGCAGCTGTGGAATTAGAAGAATGAATCTTAGCCTTGCGCAACCAAGGCAACCAAAAGAGTTGCTTCTC
Organism: Pteropus medius; assembly: GCF_902729225.1. Classification (NCBI taxonomy): domain Eukaryota; kingdom Metazoa; phylum Chordata; class Mammalia; order Chiroptera; family Pteropodidae; genus Pteropus; species Pteropus medius. The sequence continues at coordinate 22,711,407 of NW_024344378.1, read as the reverse complement.
TGACTCTATGACTAATAACCTTCCTATTCGTTTTTAGTGATTCCAGAGGATGCTAGGTGGGTGGCAGGATGCCCAGTCTATTACAGGGTAGTCAGGCAGATCCTTGCCTACCTACATCTTGTAGTTCATACCTCAATCACACAACAGGGTGGCCAATCCTGCTCGACTAAGGCAAAAAGTACTTCTCAGGCTCTTCTTAGAAGTTTCCAGGCCAGAGAGGGACATCTGAGGTACTCACCACAGGGACGGGCAGGCGAGTGAGAGCGTGCATACACTGCAGCGCAGCAATCCGGACAGCCTGGAATAAAACCACAGGAGGTGAGAAGAAACCCATGAAGGAGAGCCAAAGGTACCAAAAGGATGCTGGGCTCAACGCACCATGGAAGGGCTAGAGCTGAGGTTCAGGAACTTGGTGACGAGGGTGTCAATGTGAAGACTCATAACTTGGGGTGCTTCCAGCAGAAGAGGCTGAAGGCAGCTGAGGGTGGAGAGCTGTACCACACAGTCGGGGCAGGACAGGGCCTCCAGCAGCAAGGAAAGCAGCTAAGGGGCCACAGGAAAGGTGAGGATGACCCCACAGATGATGAACCTGCTTCTCCTCCACCACTCTAGCCCAGCTGGGGGACAATGGTTTGGTTTCTTGCTTAGAGGCTCTGACTGCAAGGCTTACCGTGGGCAGCTCTGGCAAGAGCACAGGCTTGGGCAGCCTGTTAAGTACATGAGACAGACCCTTCAGGTAATTTGGCTTCACATCTGTGAAAAATAGAAAAGCTTAGGGGAAAAGCTAGGTTCATATAGAGCTTAAGAATTCAACTCAATTTCTGATGAAGCTGGGACATCAGCCTATAAAGAGCTTAAAAAACTCAAGCTCAAGATAAGCAAGATAATGCCCACCAAAGGAAAAGCGTGGGAGAACAACCCACAAGTTTAACCCCTTAGAGCACACTACAACTCTGAAGAAGCACTGAGGACCTAAATTATTTTAGAGAACATGGCCTGAGCAAAGGAGAGGCCTATATATTTGAGGCCTTTCTTTTAGACCGTCCTCACCTTGGGGAGCAGCATGGAAGCCCTGGACCAAAGCAGGCACATTATCTGTGAAGAACCGCTGGCGGAACATGATCCGCACTTCAGCATGGCCAGCACGAGTCAGTACGTCAGTGCAGTCAGACATGAGTAGAGAGAAGCCATCAGCTGCTGCTGGGCCTAGTTCTGGATCTCCCAGGAGGCCCATGAGCTGGACGGAGAAAAGAGAGCCTTTGAGGTACTTCAGGGAAGAAGCTTAAATATACCCAGAGGAGGATGGCAGTAATTTCTGGGACGCACAGGATCAACAGGAAGTTCCTGTTTAGGTCCCAGGTTCTCCTGTCTTCAGAATGGACCTACCCGGTCTGTAAGGCAGGAGCTGAGAGGATGATATCTGAGCACTAGGGCCTTTGTTACCTGTGATCAGAGAAGAGAATGGTCAGGACGTGACACTCAAATCCCAGAACCTCGAGAAACATGCTTATGATCCCAAAGTCAAATGGAGAAATTGCATTTAACTAGACAAAACTGTCTCTGTCTAACCAGAATCCATTCTGACTCCTTACCCAGAGAAGTAGTGTGAAGGCCTGACTACGATAGGGCCCAGAGCCCAGTCCAGCCTCCACTTTGTTCAAAGCCAGCTGTAGGAATTCATCCAGCTGTTGTCCTAAAAAGGAGGGAGGAAATGCTGATGCAAAGGCTATATAGTTCTCCCTTAATAACTAAGGATGTAAATTATTTCAGTGCAGAGCTCCCTGAGAAACCATTAGAAAAGAGCGATATAATTTGGCTGTGAACTTTGGCCACTCAACTCTGGGACACCAGCCTGAGAGCCTGGTATTCTCATAATGCAGGGGTGCTGGCATTTGAAAAGAGTTGTCTACTTTTAATAAAGAATTATCTCTAAGCTCCTTGTAGGGAGTACAGAATTAGATGGAGCTTGTAAGGGGGTACAAGCTCCACCTAGTTCTGTCATCTTCTTATCTTGTAATGCTTTGCCCAACTCTGGTTTTAACTTTTGTCACAAGGTCCCTTGGGAAGCCCTATTATATTAGCAAACTCCTTTAAAAAGAATGAGGGCTGAACTTCCAGATTTTATCAGTCGTTGATTTAGGGAGGCTTCCAGTACCTGTTGGATGCTTGTTGAGGAGTCCTGCAAAGCACTTGGCAGCGGCAGTGGAAGAGAAAGGGCAGCTGCAGCAGCTCAGCTCTAAAAGCTCTTGCATGAGTTGGTTCAGCTGAGGGATTTCCACCTACAAAAACTTGGTCATGTCATGGACCCAGAAGACACTTAGACTCAAAGAGATACCCAGTAGAAAGTGGCAGCAGGGGCCAGGATGGATGAGAACTAAATTCTCCAGTGAGGAAAGCAGAAGATCAGTGTAGTCTGTGATAATTTCAGCTCAGAAGTCACCTGGGACCCACCTCCCTTTGTCAGGATAGGGTACTCTTTAAATGTGTTCACTTACATTTCGAGGCAGGGAACAGACAAAGGCCATAAGCAGTGCAACCAGCCTCCTCTGTCCTGAGGAGCCATCCTATAAAGGAAGAAGAGCCTAATCAAGCCTGTCCTGACAGCAACAGGCTTGTCTGCCCCAATACTCAACCCAGATTAGCCCTAGAAATTTGGACAAAAATCCCAGGATCTTCCCCCATCTGACCATCAGACACTTACCTGGAATGGCTGGAATCTGCAAGGGAAGCTATTTTCAGGTAGGAAGGAGATGTTGCCATCCAAGAAGAGGGGCACAACATGGGCGACACTCTGGGCAGCTAAGCTAGGGGTAGAGCACTAGGTATCACTACAGAGCCAGAGTTGTAAAGCAGCCTTGGGGTTCCCATTAGAGTTACTGAGTCAATGAGCCGGAGCATGATCACTGACACATTCAACAATTACTAATTTAGCAATATATGACAGGAAGCATTTCAATTCTAGGCCCTGGTGATAACAGCCATGAGCCAGACAGATCAAATCCCTACTCTGCAGCTCATTCTACAGAAAGAACTCAATGTATAGGTTAAAAAATGCTCCACAGGTGATTCTTACGCACAGCCGCAGCTAAGAACCATCAGTCCATGGCTCATCCACCCCCACAGTCCATGGTGCTAAAAGCCCCTTCTTACTTTGCCAGCAAAACTTACAAATTAACTGCCTCCACAGTTGATTCTGGGTAGAAGGACAGCTCAGAAGGCAGCTACCTGCTGCTTCTTCCCAAGATTGCTATCCTCCCTGGGATCAAGCCACATCCATGATTATACTCACTCAGGGCTTAAGTGGGTGGTGGCAGTGCCAATGACAGACACCATGGCAGCCAAGACCTCATCCTCCAAAAGCACTTTTCTCATAACTGAGTGCTCCTTCTCTGCAAAAGCAAAACAAAATACACACATAGAATCACAAGGCCATGCCTATGGTTTAGATTAGGTCCTGTCATCATCAAGACTGGGGCTTGACTCTAGGCACAACAGCAGCGGTTTCTAACCTGTACTCTAATAGTGCTAGAGAACCAGTAAGGCAGCAGAAGCAGAAGTGGTCTGATGTGGGCCACAGGGAGGTCTCGAGAACTTTGTGCACAGTCCTTAGACTGGGCAGCAGTAGCAAACATGGCCAGCTAATATGAACATTCTTAACACCATAAATAGTTATAACTTTTCAAAAACTTAAAAGATAACATGAATTTATCTTTATGGGTCATTATTATAGCAGCTACCATACATCAAACTACAATACATACATACATACATTACTGTATTGCCAGGCACTATGCATTATTTTATTTAATCCTTAACGACTACCCTGTGATATAGATATTCCTCTTTATCTCCCCCTTACAAGTGAGGAAACATAGACTTAGAAAGGCTAAATTATCTTTACCTAAGTTAGCAAATAGTACAGTTGAAGATTAAACCTAACCAGGTCTACTTGACTCCAGAGACTAATTCTAACTAAACTAATTACACAGCAAGTAAAGGGGTAAAAAGTGCGCATTTGTTTGAGCGCTGCTGACACTAACGGATTTTGGTTCCTGCTATTGGTTAGGTTAGCACCCTTGCTTGAAGTGAAATCTCACTCTGGGAACAAAGGATTCAAAATAAACCTCTGCTGATACAAAATGCAATACCAGTGATACACCGGGGGTGGCAGTGCTGTTCAATATTAGTAGAAAGCCAAAACCAGAGAAGGGGTAGGAGGTGAGGCAGAGAAAGTTACCTGGCATAGAAGCCTGCACAGTTAGGGCAAGCAGGCAAGGTATAGCTGTCTGATGGAAATACCAGCAGCTCTCGGGGTCCAGCTGGCATTTTTCTGCCACTTGCTGGAGGCTCTGACAGACAGCAATAACTTCACTTGGTCCTGCAACCATATTCCCTGTGGTGAAAAAGTATTCTCTGTAAGGGTTTTCCTAAAAGCACTTTCAGGTATTTCAGATAGAGCAGATGGGAAGAACAATCAATATGAGTGACCAAAAGCTCAAGAGTATCTTATTAAAGAGACAAGTCATTTTGTTCTCTTAGATGTTCTTTTTCATTTATACAGATTTCGGCGCTCAGACATGTGCTGTGCTAGGCTCTGCAGCAGAAGCATTCACATACATCGTCTCATTTCATAACCCTAGACAGATCATTTCCCCCATTTTATAGAGGAGGATGTGGAGGCTCAATGAAACTGCCAGTGATTTTTCCAGGGTCACAGTAAATGCAAAGTCAGGAATCTAACCCAGGCCACACTCCGAGTCATCCAGATCATCCAGTAACACACCACCCACTGTCAACTGGATCTATCACAAGGGCTGGGCAGGGCAAAGCAGGGAGTTTAGGAAGTAAGTGAGGGCCCATGGTGAGCATGCAGAGGTTTACTGTAGCAATAGCTGCTGTCACTTATGCCTTGGAATAGTGCTGCTCAAACTAGAGAGTACACGAGTTACCTAGAGATCTTATTAAAATGTAGATTCTGATCAGTGCAGCCTGAGATGCTGCACTTCGAATAAGCTCCCAGATGATGCCCATGTTGCTGGTTGATGGGCCATATTTTGAATAGCCTGGCTTAGAGTGGTGCTTTTCAATTCTAGCTCCACATTAAAATCATCTGGCCACTCTTAATTACTGTCGCCCAAGTCCTATCCTTCCTCACAAACTGATTTAGTTAGACTGAGGCCCATCATCAGTATTTTATTTTAAAAGTTCCCATGTGATACTCCATATAGCCACCATTGGAACCACTACCTTAGAAGCATCAACTCTAAACTCGACTACAGCTCCCATTCAGCCCAGCTCCTTGATGATCAATCTTGGAAGTTACCTTTGTTTATCCGGCAGAGATGATGTAACAGCAGAGGCAGGGTCTCCTTGACAATGGTAGGATGTGTTGATACAGCCGACAAGGCTTGCAGACAGCGCAGATGCCGGGAGCATTTAGTGGGCCCATTCTCTCTAGCCAAATCCAACTCCCCTGAGTAACCCAGGAGACAAGGTTTCACTGTGTGATGGTCCCCAAACCTCCCTGGGAAGGGGCAGGCCACAGAGGTTCAGAGACACATACCCATGCACAGCTCCTCAGCAAGCTTGGATACTAGGTGGCTGCTGAAGGCCACAGGATAAAGTGTGGCCAGGGTTCCTGATGCTTCCAGTGCTGCCACCCTGCTGGGGGCACAGGGCAGATGAGCATTAGCTGAGCCTTGGCCCACCATTCTCTTGCTTAGGCCTGCCATTAGGCAGATTCAGGAGCATGGGCTCCTTAGGCCACTTTGCTGAAGAGCAGGCCTCAAGTACCTAGTTGGACAGGACTTCTTAATGCCCAAGAAAAGAGAGCAGTCCCACATCACCAACTGGCTGGCAGCCAGAGTCAAGCACAAGGCCCACCTCCCCTAGGGAGAACCAAGGGTCAGAAGCACATAGCCCCAGAACAGCTTGCTCTATCTTGCTGCTTTAGATTCTCACCAATTCTGGGAGTCCTCCTCCAGGAAGCTCAGTCTGTACAGGTGACCCACTGCTAGTTCCAAGTCCCCAGAAGACAGTAGATCTGTGTTAGAAGGGAACACAAACCATATCTTTCTTCTCCTGTAGCCACCACAACCCATCCAAAAGTCTCATTAGAAATCCCAAATCAACCAGAGCTGTATTGAGAACCAGGGAATTAAGACTGCTCTTCACTTAAGACAGAAAATCACAAGGAAAGGACAGGTACCCCTAATCTTTTTCTCCTTCTCTTAAGTGTACCTGGCTGGGCACCCAATACCGTGAGTGTACGGATGCCGACAAGCTGAAGCTGGGTGTTGAGGTCTGTCAGGGCCATGAATACCAGTGAGCACAGCTGGTCCTTGAAACCACTCAGAGGCCTTTCACCTGGGGAGAGACATTCCCAGTCAGAGGGAAGCCCTGACTCAGCAGTGATGCAAGGACAACGTGAGGCAGATTTAAAGAGCCTAATCCATTGGGTGCCCAGGAGGACAATGGGAAAAAAAATAAACAGGTCTCATTCGTTAAGTATTTTGTTATGCTATAATCTCAGAACGACAGGAACTGTCTAGACTACTTCTTCATGGCACTCTTTGCCTGCCATCCTTTACAGGGTTACAGTGCTCTGGAAGGGGATCTCACCCTTGTCTTCATAGCTCCATTTCTGTTGCAGCTTCAAAAAGCCCAGGATCATTTCAAGGATTGTCCGCCGCTGGTTGCTCTGCAATGTTTTAAGGGATATTGGAGTCAAGGAATTTTTAAAGAGTTTTAGTCCTGCTACTTTGGAAGTGGGGTGAATTATTCTTTTATGTAAGAGTGTCAGGAAAAGAGTGAATAAGGGAACCAGCATCAATTAATAGTAACAAAACCCAAAATTTACTATCTGGGCCCAAGCTCAATACTTAGCACTCTGTGAGAAAAGGATCCCAGCAAGGGGTTCCAGCATTTCCTCAAAAGATTCTGTTCCTTTACCTGACTGTGCTTGTGGAACTGTTCCAGCAGCAAAGGCAGTACGTTGCTGGTGATATGGTCACAGGCCCGGGCAGATGCACCTGCAGCTGCCTGCAACAGCTTGGCACTAGGCCACACCAGTTTCATGTCCGGTTCACACAGATGGTGCCTGCAGTCTAGAGAGGCAGCATGTCACAGACCTAGGAGTAGGCCACACGTTGCCTGATTTCCCTACAGTCCATAAAAGTTGGAGAATGAGACTTGGGACAGTTTGCTAGCAGTTATCACTGATATCGTTTTCAATTCAAAGTAGGACTCCAGTCCCCATGTCACTGAACATGGTGGGGCTACATATGAAAGGTCACTGACCCTTAAGGAATTTCTTTCTATCAGGCTCACTCCCCTTTCTGGCCGCCATGGCCCCGTTACCCTGTAGAATGTTGCTAAGGAAGGAGTCAAGGAGGTCCTCAGCATCAGCCCTCAGCACAGAGCGAGACAAACACGCAGTCAGGGAGTGGAGGGCCGCCAGGCCCTCGGCCTCCACCCGCTCACTTGCCGTCTGGAACACCTGTCAGGGAGGGATCCCATGGCTACTGAGGTGAGCCTGCACAAGGTGAGATCCCACCCACACACTGCCTAGTTTCTTGGGAAGCGGGGTGGTGAGAACCTTTAGGATACAGCAATCGAAATTAACCCTTCAAATGAGTTTCTTCTCAACTGGCGTATTCTCACAAAGTCCTTAGTCCCACTGGGACAGACACACATACTTTTTGAGAAACAAAACGCCAACACTGAGCAGTAGCTATTAGGATACCAATCCTATGTCTCTTCCTCGCCGCCTCTATTCGGCATGGTGCCATAGGCACCATGACTATGCTCCTTACTATGGAAGGATAGGAAGTGGGCACTGTGCAAAGGTGATCAAGTGCCATCACCAAGCAGCTGACTCTTACACTGGGACTCTCCTTTGTTGTTCAATTGATAGTATGCCCCATTGTTTGTTTGCTGAATAACCAGGTATAGCAACAGAGGAAAAAGCACAGAGTATATTATTTCTCCTGATGCCTGACAACTGGGAGTTAACAGTAGTGAGTTTATCTAAGTAGCACTCACCTCTCTGCGGATAGAAGCCCAAAGGCTAGGAAGGAAGTCCTTCAGTTCCTTTTGTCCGTACATAGCACAGCAAGCATTCTGCGAGAAAAGCACAGGTATCTACACACTCAGAATTCCTAAGATATGCAGGCACCTCAGCATAATGGTATCTGAAGGAGCCTGGCTCTCAGCAGAAAAACCAGCAGGATTTCCTAACAGTCCTGCCCAAGACACAGAAGAATAGTTCACCCTGACTGATGAAAATGAGCATCAAGAGGGAGCCCTGGTCAGCCTTCTCTTGGCTGCTACTCAGTTACTATATGACAAGACAATATGCAGCTGGGGCCTTTAGGTCAAATATAGGCCCAGATCCTAGTATCCTTCTTTTGAGGCCCACTGAATGGTTCCCTGGCTCTCCAATAATCTATAATCCTTTAGCACCCCTAATTTGTCTAAAGGTAGCTGGACCCAGGAAGGAGAAAAATCACTCACCAGAGTCTGCAGAGAATCCAGCTTGGCACTCAGAATCTCGGAATCCACTTTCTCAATCAGCAGAGGCAGCAGGAACTGTGGGAGAGAACGAAGAACTGAAGTCTGAGATGGGTAGTGCTGCAGCACACCAAGGCCAAATAATCCCTATTGCCACCAGACCCTAGGGGCAGTTGCTATATCTTGAATCAAGAGTTGTGACTGTAAGCTAACCCTCTTGCCAAGATGTGGCCAGACTCCCAGTTACCTGAAAAAATGGGCTAGTTGGCAAATCTATAGGATTTCAAAAGATAGCACCAGATGGAGACTGGATTACTGTTTTAAAGGAAGAGACTGTAAAGTTTTCTACTTTGAAGGTCTGAGGATACTTGCCACACAAGCCTGAAGACACCTGTAGGATGTCATACCTTAAAATGTATACTGGATCTTTTTTTCTCCCTATGCTTTTACTGTACTTTCTTCAGAGCCTTCTATGGGCTGAGGCTTCATACCTTAACCTGGGCTAGACCCACCTCAGCAAACTGTGGTGTGGAAGCCAGGACAGCTCGGAGACTCAGGATAAGATCTTCTCTCTGGATACCATGGGGATCATTAGGTGGCTGGAAAAGGGAAAAGGGCCATGGGTTCGTATAACTCTTTGGATACAGGCTTGAACATGACAACTCAGAGAACAGGGTGATATTTATACCCAATATAGCAGAATAGTAGGACATGAGACTCCAGTAGGAAGACATCCTCACTTTTACATGTTCCTTGGGAATTTTCATCTTTGGGCATTTATTTTCTATCTGATCACACAGTTTCTATCTGATCTATCATCTCACGACTCAGAGATAAGCACCATTAACTTTCTGGTGCATTACTTTCTTTTCTGTATATAATTATGACTACGTTAGTAGACGCTACTTCCCTTTAAAATATATACTTTTAGAAAGTGTGATTTTTTTGTACATATGGTTTGTAATTTATTTTTTCACTTAATACAACAGGAATATTTTCCCATGGTATTAAATTATTCTTTCATGACAATTTTAGTGGTTGACACGATTTCATTGTGTGGCTGAGCCATAATTTATTTAAATAATCCCCCTTTGATGGAAACTTCTATTTTTTCACCCTTACGAAAAGCTGTAATTCTGGCAATATAAAAAGCATTGATGGTTTCTGCGTCAAGATGGCAGATTGAAAACATGTAGAGCTTTTCCTTTTCCTTTTTCTCTTTAGAAATCCTATGAAAAATACAGTAAAAGGATTTTCTTTTCCTTTTTAAGACATCAAGCTAAAGGTTGAAGAGAACACAATAAAGATGTTAGCAACAAAATTTTTGAAGTGGAAAAGCAGATGGAGAAGAAGAAAATGACTTAGCAGAGCCAATAAAAACAGAATCCTCAGTAGGCTTGAGGAAAGCTGAATAACTACCCATATATAGTGCTCAGGAGGTTTTGTAACTGGCAGTACCAGGCACCTTTGGAATTGGGAGTGGGGTTAGAGAAGCAAGCTGATCTCCTATATTGCCTCTTAACTTCTCCCTAACTGCAGCATCTGGAGGTTTAATTCTCTGGAAAAGATAAGACGGAAGTCTTTAAGTCTTGGAGATGCAGGTGTAGTTGAGAGCCTGGGTGCTGTACCAAAAGATAGAGTCTAAATGGTATGGTACCGAGTGCTGAAATTTTCTAGTTCTTCCAGCCCCATTTACTTGTAGTCTGACCTCTCCCTCTAGATAAATCTAAGGTCTTTTTTAAGAAGAATCTGACAGCCTAAGAGAGAGAACACTCTAGGGGTTCCCCCAACAGTCCATGTAAGCCACTCTACAGTGATGCTCATATTCAACAAATCCATTGCATGTGCTCAAAACTCGCACTTTGAGATTTTTATGATCTTCACTTTGAAATATGTGCAACTCCCAAGGACTACCAGATATCTCAGGAAAGCCTCTAACTTGGAAATTGAGACCAAAATAAATTGAAAAAAAACTTGGATGAAACAAAGACCACATATGAGGAGAGAAAAAATGTTTAAAAATGTCGTTAATGTTTCCGAAAAAGAAAGTAATTTACCTATAAATTAAATAAGAACAGAATGCTATTAAAAAAAAAAGTTCAGAGATCATCAACAGCAGCAGAAATTAAAAAAAAAAAAATTAATAGAAGGAGTTATAGGACGATGTGCTGATCCTAGGCATTTCTGTCCTCAGGTCCATTCTTTGGGCTGACCAATACAGGCTGCATTTCCCAGGCTCCCATACTGGCCTGTATTCAGCCAATGGGAGACACTAATAGAAGAATGAAGGGCAAAAGGAAGGGAAAAGCCATGGTATTTCTTCCTAACCCTCTGATTCAGTTGGCACCTTCTGCATTGACAGTTATCTCTTTCATGGCTCCAGCTCTCACTGACAAGCCCACTGTGGTCCTAGTTTTTGTCAGATACTCTCAGCCCCTGGAGTCCAGTAACATTAAGTCTTCCAGTTCAGGGATGGTAATGGCTTCCTGCTGTTAATAATCTCTGGGTGGCCTCGCTATCCCGTTTGGCTTCTTAGCTCTCCTATCACTTTTCTAAACAATTTCCTGCATTAAATAATTTGTTTTAAATACCAAACTGGTTTCTGTTTTCATGGCTTGACTTTGATACAAAAGATAAAATTGTGAAATTCTCTCATAAAGTAACAACAGAGGTAGAAATATGAAAGAAAAGGTAAGATATTCAGAGGTCTAACAAAAGATTAATAGGAGTTCCAAAAAGAAGAAACAGAGAAAACAGAAGAGAAGAAATGCAAGAAAACTTGCCAGGACTAAAGGACATGAATTTTCAGATTGACAAGACCTACCAAGAATCCAGTACAATGCATGAAAACAGACCCATCGTAAGGCACGATGATGTGAAATTTCAATATACTGGGAGCAAACTCAACCTTAAAAGTTTCTAGAAAGGAGGAAAAAATGAATATAAAGGTTTATGAATCAGAAGGAATTTAGACTTCTCTATGAAACTGGAAACTAGAGATAAATGCAGAAATGTCTTCAAAATCTTGGGGAAAAAGAATTTCCATTTTTGAATTTTATACTCATACAATCAATAAGTGGGAAGAAAGAAGAAAGACACTTTAGCTTTACAAAATCTAAAAAGTTTCACTTTTTACATACTCCCTCAGGAAGCTAACAAAGGATGTGTACCACCAAAATGAGAGAGTAAACCATAAAACGAGGCATACATGAACACAGGAAATAGGAGATGTCATCCAAGAGAAAAGATAAATCCATAGGATGATAGTGAAGGAAGATTTAATATCTACTCCATATGAGGAGTAGGAAGCAACCAGCTGAGACTGTATGGCCAAGGTAAGAATAGTTTTATATTTTTAAATGGTTAGAAAAAAATCAAAATAATATCTATGATATATGTAAATTATATGAAATTTAAATTTCCGCATCCATAAATTTTTATTGCAATATAGCCTCTGTACCATATTCCAGTGGCTATGGCCATTTTTGTGTCAGAACACCAGAGGTGAGGAGTTGCAAGAGACCATATGGCCCATAAAGCCTAAAATAGACATTATCTGGCCCTTTACAGAAAAAAGTTTGCCAACCCCTGCTCCAGAGTGAGCATACAGGTATAGTGTTAAGTCAAGGGAACTGTCACAATGATGTGATCCACTATGATGATGGCATAAGGCCAAAATGGATTGATAAGACCATATAAAATATTTCTCACACAAATAGTTACACTAAAGCGAGGTATCTCTATTTTAATTGACAAGAAATTTCTACTTCCCATAGACTGCGGTATAGAAGAACACAGAAAATCCACTCAAATAAGAGAAATTCTCCAATCATTATCTATAACCTTGTTTTGCCTAGAACATCTCTGAGAAAATATATAAGCAGATGGGAGCAGTGATCATGTCTAAAGAAAAACTGGATGGTGGCTGTAAAGAGGTGTAAAGAGGCTTAATTCTCTATCCTTCAAATGTTGAATCATGCTCATTGTATTACCTTTCAAAAAAATGAATGACATACTCTTACCTGCTCCCAAATTATAAATGCATACATTCCAACAATTCCATTTTTAGTAATTTATCTGTTATACCCATATATATGTGAAATGATAAAAACAAGGTGTATAAGTTACAGCATTATTTATAAAAGCAAAAGATTAGCAACCAAACTTTACCCCATAGAAGACTAGTGAAACTGATTAGGCATTTCCATACAAAAGAATATTACACAGCCATAAAGAATAAAGAGCTCATTTATATACAGATAATAGAACACTTTTCTAAGATATACTGTTAAAGTACAGGAGGGTGGTATAAAGCATTTGCTTACATACAAATGAAAAACTCTGTGAGACAGACATAATTGATAAAATTGGTTGACAATGGATAAAGAAACTAGAAACTGGATGACAGATTTTTTATCTTTTTGCACCTTTTGGATTTTTGAATCATGTGAATGTATTATCTTCTCAAAAGAAACAAAATCAAATAAAACAAACCAGAAACACCTGGTAGCCTAAGAGCTCTCAAGATTTCAAAAGTATAAGTTCTGAGTTAGAAGTAGTGATACTGATTACAAAAGAGATGAAAAGAATTTCAAGAGAGAGGTGGTCCCAAGCAACACGATGTCAACTGGAATAAGCTGGTAAGACATTTCCTATGGCAAAGATGGCTGTGTAACTTTAAAGGCAATGAGAGTCAATACCCAGATGTTGTTTAATGTGCTATCAGATAACTCTTTTTTTCCCCCAACCTCTAATGCTCGCAGTGATGAGGAGACTCTGAGTATCTGGACATAGAAGGGAAATCAAGATGTAGAGTGGGAGGAAGGTTTAAGGGGGTCAGAGCAAACACCTCTTTCTTGTATATGCTGTGCTCAGTCAGATATGTCTTCTTTGTTTTGTCAATTTGTTTCTATTGCCTGAGATGCCTCCTCGAACTCTAGGATCATACCCTACACATTCTTCAGAAACCAAGTGAAATCTTATCTTACCTGTGAAGTCAGTTCCTGCCTACTCCAGCTGAACTCTGTCTTCTCTGAAAAACTACTACTCGTTTTGGTTTATAATCTCACATTCTTACATAAATGTTTCAACCTTCAAGGCCATGAACCTTGTTTTACAATCCTGTTGCCCTCAGCACTAAGTACATTGGTGAAGAGTTTAAGAAACCCTCTAAATGCCTGCTAAATTGAATCTTTCCTCTGATGGCAAATGCTTCTCCACTTCCCAGTTTACTGAAACATAAGTTCCTGAGGGCAAGAATTCTCTTTTGTTTGTTGCTGTACCTGCAGTGCCTAGAACTGGGCCTGGCAGATAGCGGGCACTCAACAAATATTTGAATGAATGAATAAATGAACAAATGAAAGGTGCTACTTACAGGGGTAAAATCAATAGGGAAATAACAGGATGTCACTTCGAATAACTCCTCCACAAAGGGTCCTAAAGCAACAGAGAAAGAATGAGGTTGATTTATAAGCTTCAATCATCTGACAAGCCTTAACCAGCTAGTTCAAGGCTACAAGGACATACCCAAGCTATAGTCCCTGGAGATGAGGTCATGGACGATGCGGAAGGCTACCAGAAGATTACGGGGATCTTTTTCTCCATCCATCACCTGGATGAAGCCAAAGGTGAAGTCAGCTCCTAGGCCCTTCAGCTCTGGGGAGGAGAGAACAAGGTCACTACTGACCCATGGGACAGAAAGCAGGGTTTTCTTCTGGCCCGTGTTCTCCCTCTACTATCACCACTGCCTCCCCTTTCCTGCTGCCCACAGAGGACCCTTTTTGTTTTCCTGGTCCAAGAGAGTAGTATTCAATGAAGAAGAGTTGTGCAACAATATATAATTGTTAGAGGTAAGAATTTAAAACATCAGCCCAAATTCTACCCTTCTTTTACTTTACTGGGGAGTGAGTGGACCTCCAGTTTTCCTTTCTTATTCTCTCTCAGCGTGATCAGCTCTTCTATATAACTCCAAGGTTAAAATGACTCCTGGTATTGACAGGGGGGAAAATGATGTGCTCGCTTTTCAGATTTCTCAGGGAGCCCTGCCTCTTACCTTCTTCTCGGGTTCGCATGAAGTTGGTGATGATACTGTAGACCACATGTCGGTCCACCTGTGGCAAGGACTTGGGGGTGGAAGAGACAAGAAGTAAAGAAAGCGCTCAAAGAATAACAGCTGACAAAACTATTTCCTGCTTTACAATCTCTAAGTGGACAGTGCTGTTTATACCTGTATAAGACGAACCTAAGAGGAAATGCAGAGAAAGGATATGGCTCTTAGCACAGCACTATGGCAGTGGGGCCAATAACCAAAATCTGTCTGCTGCATGCCTTACTTTCTTTAGGTGTAAGAGGACACAGGTCAGACATAATGGCATGCCCCTCTTTCCTTTTACAGTAGCAAGGACTAGCATGTAAGCATGGTCAAAGACCTGAAAGAGTTCAGAACTTTGCAGGCAATATTATTTTGCCATCTAATTCTAGTCTGTCAAGGGCTGGGAGACAGAGGAGAATACCATAGTGACTGTTACCACTCACCTGTACGTGGACCTCCTGGAAGATGGCTTTAAGCACAGAGACAGCCAGCCCTGGGGGCAGTGCCACACACAGGCTCTGGGGGAGAAGAGGAGATAGGTGACACCAAGGGCATCCTAGCACAGCCTTCAAGATGAACCTCTAAAACAGGCCTAATTAGCTTCAGTGGGAATCGCAACATACTGGTTCAGCCAGAAGTGCTAACAGTGAGAAATGTGGTCTCTTTTCTCAAGCTGATTAGTTCTCTGCAACTCCTTCCAATTCAGTTCTGAATTCTAGTCCCCAAAGGATACTTTTACTTTTTAGACTAAAAACAAAAGTGGAGCTGGCTGACACTTGCTGAGTCCCACATTTGGGCATCTACCCTTTAGCACTTGAAGTCTCACCCCCAAAGGGAAAAGAGAGAGGATTCACTAGAAAAGGGCTCCTGCGAAAACAGTATATAATGAAACAAAAAGAGAACTCACAAGTGCCCTCAAACCCTGCAGGACAGATGGAATCACAAGATGATGGTCCTTCAGCCGGTTCTCATAGAACAGGATCAGGTGTACCACTGCACAAACCAGAAATTCAGCCATTACTTCAGACGGGCTGGAAGAGGGCCTACCAGGTTTGCTCCTTCCCAGAAATTTTCAGGGCTGTTCGTGCTTGGACTTCACTATAAATTTTCTCCTTCACCAAGAAATATATCCCATGCCCTCCCATTTGAGGGTGCCTTGATGAGTCAGGAAAATAGGTGAACATCTTTTATTATCCATTCTCACATAGGTCCGCAGTGAGGTGCCTTTCTATAAAACTACGTCTGGCAAAGGGCCAGATAGTAAATATTTCAAACTTGTAGGACATAGCATTTGTTACAACTACTTAACTCTGCTCAACTCCGCCAGTCCCTGTAACATAAAAGTGGCATAAACAATAGGTAAATAAATGGGCATGGCTATATGCTAATAAAACTTCTTTTATAAAAATAGGCTGTAGTTTGCCTATCCCTGCTATAGAAGATAAATAAGTTGTTGGCTTTTTTTCTTAGGACTTTAGAGCACTTTGATATTTCATTACTTTTCCACTCCATTTGTGAAACACTACTTTATCCATTTTACAGAAAGGGGAAGGATATAATGAATAAAACTGTCTAAGGCTACATTTAAAACCCAAGTGTCTTCTGTCTCAATTCTTATCATCTCTGCCACATATCCAGTGAAGAATGAAGACTCTGAATTACCAGTTCACAGATATCTCATGCTCTCCCCTTCCTCCCTCTCTCCCTCTGAAGTTGGCATGAATAGACAAAGAAGGCCTTGGCTCAGCAATCCAGGGAGATGCTCCTACTAGTGATGCCAGTACCTTCCTTCTCCAGGAGCAAGGAGTGACACTGAAGTAGCACCTGTGACAAAAGCTGGATTCCTCGTGCCCGAGTTCGGGGTTCTGGATTTTCTAAAGAGGACCTGGGGGAAAGTAGGATAGAGAGCTTGACATTACCTGATTCAAACTTTTAAAGGGGTAAATATTTTGCAATTAGTTACACTGACCCCCTGGGCATGGAAGCCAGCCCAGGAAGGTGCCCTGGAGGTGCTTAGCATTAAAGATGACAGCAAGGCCAAAGCCTAAAGGCCAATCCCCATCCTGATCGGGCATCATTAGAGGCACATATGATACCAAAGTCGACAGAAGTGGCCGTGTCCAGACAATGACTAGACATTGGGCTTACTCTTTCTCTTTACAAGTACAATTGTGACATTCCTCTGAAAAAAAGCTTAGCAGCTACCCACAGGGCTCATGAGATGATTGGCAGCTGTAGCTTCTACCAAAACAGGAGGAGAATAAATATATTACTGCTAACGAAAAAATGCTAAGAGTACCCACCAAGGTCTAAGGGGGAGAAACAACTTTATAACTGCAAGTTTACAAAGTAATGGCTAGAATAAAGGTTTTAACTATTTAGGATTACTGATATGGGGGGACTAGACTGAAGCAACAAGGAGGTGATTTATCTTCAAAACAGCTCTATAGAGATTACATCTAAACATACTGGAAGGAATCTAAGCCAGTAAAAATAGGAAGTAGATTTCTGAAGAAGAGCTGGCCAGGATATCTGAGTGAAATCTCAAGGATAAGGGTATCTATAACTAGGGGTAAAGGGGCAAAAATAAGATCACTCTTGACAGGATCCCCAGGATAGGAACTTGTAGAAGGTTCCTGTTCAGAAGTTGAAAACTGTGTATTTAAAAATGGACCAAGGCACATAAATGCTCACAGCAGCAATATTCAGAACAGCTAAAATGTGGAAACAAGCCAAATAGCCATCAACTGATAAATGGTTAAACAGTATATCCATAAAATGGAATATTATTCAGCAAGAAATAAAATACTGACACATGCTACAAAAGAGATGAACTCTGAAAGCATTATGCTATGTGAAAGAAACCAGACACAAAAGGCCACATACGGTATAATTCCATTTACATGAAATGTCCAGAATAGGCAAATCCACATAAAGTAGATTAGCGCTTGCCAGGGGCTGGGAAGAAGAGGGAATGAGGAGTGACTGCTAATGGGCATGGAGTTTCTTTTTAGGGGTAATGGAGATGTTCTAAAATTGATTGTGGTAAGGGTCGTACAAATCTGTGAACATAAACTTTAAAACAGTGAACTTTATGATGTGTGAATTATATCTCAATAAAGGTGTTATTTTAAAAAAATGAACCAAGGTCAGAATAGCATGAGTAGAAAGGCTAAATGGTCACTTATATGAAAGAAATGCATAATAGTGACCTACTGCCCCCCAACACAATTTTCTACTTTTCTCTGTTTCAGAAGACATGCTGGCCATGACTGTTAACCTTTGCTAAGACCTGCCAATTTAAATGATCTACCAAATATGAAATATGAGGAAAGCAGGCATTAGACTAAAAATATATACTTCCTTTGATGCTTGGAAGATCTGGCTGTAACAAGGATCTTCCTCAAGCCTTTTTCTATAGTGGGGAGCTAGTTTGAGTTGTTTCCTCAAGCCTTTTTCTATAGTGGGGAGCTAGTGCAAAGTCAGCTTCCTGGCAACTCCCCAAACAGGGTCTACTGGGCAGGTCTGAGTCAGATCCAAGCTGACTAGAATCCCTCGGGGGCAGGTGGGTCTAAAGAAGCACAGGAGTAACCCCAGCTCTAATTAAATAATAGTTCCTGGCCTTCAACCACCCACCTCACCCCAAATCTGTGGGCTGGTCCAGGAGCTGACATGGTCCACAGGCTGTGTGCTCCCAATACCTTTTTGGGAGCCTTAGTCAGGTGGCATGAAATTTTTTTCAGAAGAAACATAGGCTTAGCCCGAGGCACTGATGGAGGGAGAGGGAAGTGTTGGGCTACAGTAAGAGAAATTCAGGACCAATTAGCTCTAAGAAAGCAGCAATGTACAAAATAACTTTCTGAGAGTGCACAGGCCCAGCTGAAGAAGGGCATTCTAGAGCAGAGGCTCTTACCCAAGGGCTTCCACCACTTGTAACACCGTATAGCTTCCAGATTTCACATCTAGAGGAAACAAAAGAAAGAAAAATGAAAAACAAAACAAAACCCCATCTCAGGGTTCAATGGCTCTAATTAGCAATGTTTTCTGCCTACCCTAGGATCTGCACCATCGGGCCCCACTATGCTTGCCAAGAGCCCCTCTTAAATGAGAATTATTATTTTAACACTTCGAATAGGCAGCTTCGAGTATAAAAACTGAAAAGGAAGTAAATGTCATTTATAGATTGTACATTTACATGATTGTGTATCTAGAAAATCCAAGAGAAAAACTGAAAAAAATATTACGAATAATTTGTTAGAGTGGCTGGGTAGAAAATAACATTATAAAATTAAGAACCTTCACATATATATACACACAACAGCCTATAAAATGACATAAAGGAAAAAAGATCCTATTTACAAGGGCCTCTCCCCCATAAAAAATAGTAGAGAAAATATCTCGATATAAACTTAAAAAATATGAAGATCTGAATGGTGAAAACTTTAAAGCACTAATGAAGATTACAAAAGAAAACTAAAACAAATAAAGACTCAAGATGACGAATCTCCCAAATTAATCTATAATTTTAAAATAATCTATAATTTTAAGATAACAAGTAGAATTTTGGGTGGAACTAGATAAGTTTATTCTAATGTTAACGTGCAAAAATGATACATTATTAGATAGGCAAATATGAAAGAGTAATGGGGTAAGGAGGGAAGGTAGACCTTCCAGAGATTAAAAGATTGTTATAAAGTCATAATAATAAAAATAGTGTATACTTTTGAACATACTTGAAATTTTCCACAAGTAAAAAACAAAAACAACCAGTGTAATAATATAAGTATATA
This sequence comes from Pteropus medius, assembly GCF_902729225.1. Lineage (NCBI taxonomy): Eukaryota > Metazoa > Chordata > Mammalia > Chiroptera > Pteropodidae > Pteropus > Pteropus medius. Next base: position 22,692,015 of record NW_024344378.1, on the reverse strand, counting down.
GTCAGACAAATAAATCAACGGAAACAGAATGAAGTCCAGAAAGAGACACAAATACATGAGAATAAATAATTTTTAAAATCATATTTCAATTAATGGGAAAAACAACTATTCAATAGTTTTGAAAAAACTGAAAAAAAATTAACATTGGCTCTGAATCTTTCACCAAAGTAAATTCCAAATGGATTAAAGAAAAAAACGTAAGAGAAAAACTTAAGTATAACAAAATTCAGATGCCATAAAAGAAAGGTTGGTTAAAAATCAACTACATTTTAAAAAATTGGATTTTCCACAAGGCAAAAAAAAAAAAAAATCATGAGACAAACTTGGAAAAAAATATTTGCAATTCTTATAAGTTATTTTACCAATATAAAAAGATCTCCTACAAAACAATAAAAAAAAGACCAATAACCTATTTAAAAATGAACAAAAACAAAAAAATGAACAGGCATTTCACAGAAGATGCTCAATCCCCCTCATGACAAATGTAAATTATACTACACAACCACTTTTTAAAAATTTACCAGATTGGCAAAGATAAAAAAAACTTTGTAACACTTAAGTTTGTCGATGGTATGCAGAAAAAGGCACTCCTACACATTGTAGGTGGGGTACAACTCCTTTATGGAGGGTAATTTCACAATTACAAGTGTATACATGCTTTAACACAGGTAATCTCAAAAAATTTATCCTATATTCCCGTAAAAGTGCAATGGAATTCTTTGTAGCTACTTAGAAGAAAAAAATGAAAAGAGACTGAAGAAGCTATATATTGATAATGAGACAAGATCTAAAAGCAGAACAGTGTACATAAATAGTATAGGTATGTGCATAATATTGTTTTTAAAGGGAGGTTGTTTCTATTTGTATTTATATTTTTGGAGGATAAAAGGAACTAGTAATATTGTTTGTCTCTAGGGAGAAACACTGGATAGCTAGGGGGTTGAGAGGTAAGACTTTAAATAAATAAATAAATAAATGTTTTATTTCAGAATAATTTTAGATTTAAAGAAAAGTTGTAAAGATACTGCATTAGGTTCCTGTATACTCTTCACCCAGTTTCCCTGAATGTTAACAACATGATACATTTGTCAAAACTAAGAGAGATTAGCATTTGTACATTACTATTAAACTCTAGACTTTACTTGGATTTTATGTTTTTCCATTACTGTCATTTTTCTGTTCTAGGACCCAATCGAGGCTACCACACTGCGATTAGCTATCATGAATCCTTATGGTATCCTCTTGTCTGTGAAAGTTTATAAGTCTTCCTTGTTTTTTTTATGACTTTAATATTTTAAAGAAGTACTTCACAGATATCTCTCATTTGGGTTTATTTCATGTTTTCTTCATGTTTAGACTGGGATTAGGATTTGGAGAATAGCACAGAGGTGAAGTGTTCTTTTCATCATTTCATATCAGAGATACAAGATATCAACATGATTATCACTGGTGATTTTAACTCTGATCACTTAGTTAAGGTCATGTCAGCCACGTTTCTGCACTAGACAGTTACTATTTTCCCCCTTCTTACACTCTTTTCTTTGGGCGTCACTAAGACCAGCCCACACTCAAGGTGGAGGGGGAGAGGAAGATTAACTCCATTTTCCTAGAAGGAGTATCTATAGTCCCATATTATTTTGGAAGTACTCTGTAAGGAAGATTCATCTCTCTTTCCCTTTATTTATTCATATTTTATTTTATTTCCTTTATTTTATATCAGTATAGACTCATCATCCATTACTAGGTTATTTTGTTGCTTGAACTGCTCTATCTTTAGCCAATGGGAGCTTTTTTAGGTTGGCTCCTGTGCCCCTTTGACATGCCCTATCCTTTTATTTTTCTAAGCACTTTCTTACGTTTTGGCATTATGAATATAGCAGGTCCTCTAATGAAGTCATTTTGTTCAGTGTCCTTTCCTTATGTCAATAAAATGTCATAGGAACTTAATTCTTGTTTATATCAATTAGCCTATGTAAAATTGGTTTCTTTATGAGCTGTTTCACTTAAAGTCACAGAACCTATCAGTGACATTGAGGACTTACTGTACTACAGGCTCATCTTGTAATTTCTTTGCTCCATACCTACAATCAGCCTTTTCTCCAAGAAGCCCTGATTCATTTTATTGGAGAACAGTATTAGAAACCAGTATCTGTGTTTGTTGCTATTAGGGTGTCACTCTTCTAGGCCTTCCTTAGCAGAGAGAGCTAGGAAATATATGTATATATTCTAACCCACCTATACACACATATCTATCATTATTTCTGTATTTATCCATATATATTAAACTAAATATAAGATCATATTAAAGTACCAGAGTTCATTTCTTTGATAGTGAGAAACATGGTTCCCATTATCTACCATTTATTTTTTCAACCCTACTAAAGCTACAAATCGCCTTCAGAATTGTCGACCTCTGTGAGAAACAAATTTATAAGCAGAGTGCAGTGTTTATGTACAATTTTGTCTCAAGCCTTATAGTTTCCAGACAAAATGTGTTTTCCGAAGTCACTTAGATCAGCTCTTTTTCCTCCTACCTCCCATTAGAGAGAAAAATTAATACATTAGTAATACAGTAGATTAACCTGTCACAGTCTGCATTCCATCTTGGGACGGAAGGGAGACTTCTCACTATGTATCCTTTTGCACCTTTTGAATGCTGTACCATGTCAACATATTACTTATTTTTTAAAATGCAATTTTAGCAGCTGAAACTCGCATAGTTATAACAGAAGTGTCTTAGGATATATTTTCAAGGAAAAAAACAAAGAGCAAAAGGTCAGCAATCTTCCTAAAGGTTTGGTTAACATAAAGGAGTTCTAGCTCAAATCAGGGCATTACTTCCAGCAGCCTGTCTGGCTTCCCGGCGTACCTGCGTTTAAATGCAGCCCTAATAAGTAGCTCTCACCAACACTGGACTTCAGCTCTAGTGAAAAAAAAAGGCATGAGAAAACTCAACTTCCAGCTCTCCCCTTAAGTCTGTGGTCTCAGAGCAACAGCTGTGAGCTGAGGTGGGCAGAGGCCCACTCTGGTACTAGAGTAAGAAGTCCAATCAGACCGAGGAAAGCAGTGCTCTCGTCAGGATTTACAGCTTGTGACTGGCACCAATTTAGACATCGGGCACTCTTAGCCCTACTCGTGCCAGGATGTGGAAGGCCCAGCTGCTGCCCCTGCTCCTGAGAAAGAGCCAAGGGGAAAATGTGCAGGCTATTGGGTCGGGGAGGGAAGCAGCCAGACTAACGGGACAAACCAAGTTGCTGTTATCTGGGTTCCATACCCCATTCCTTAGTGGTAACACTTAAGTGAAGAGAGATACCCATTTCTGGATTGCAAACCCTAAGAGAATGGCACTATTTGGGAGGGTGGAAAACAGTACTTTTTTTGGAACCTCCTGGCTGGAGACCAGGAAACTCTGCTGAAAAACCCATCTAAGGGGTGGCTCCATAGTGTAGTGGTTAGCACGTCTGCTTTACATGCAGAAGGTCCTGGGTTTGTGTCCCAGGTGGAGCCACGGACCATACCCCGGGTGCGCCAGGCCCCGTGAGTGTGTGGGAGGAGACGCCCCGCCTTCAGAGGTCCAGTTCTTAAGGTGAGATGGCAACATCCGTAGGTCAGGGGTGGAAGTGTGTGTGGGGATGAGGGAATTAAAAGAGGGGAGAAAAAAAGAAAACTCATCTAACAATTAGTATCAGTAGCGACCACAGAAGGAGCTGGCAATTGTACACAGGAAGCTATAGGAGACTGATAAGTGTTACCGGCAAAGAACATCGTTGAAACTTATGTCAGCAACACCATTAAAGCCTCCTGCGGATGCTGGGATAGGGTCCCTCTTTGGAAATACCTCACATACTGTAGGACAAAGGCTGCCTAATAGGACCCACTTAGCTGCTTTTTTTTTAATTTTCTAAAAAATTTAGGTATAATTTACACTGTGAAATGCACAGATATTTGATAATTTGACAAGTTTTAACAAGTGTACCTTGAGGAACCAACACCTCAATCAAGACGTAGAATATTTCCATTACCTGAGAAAGTTCCCTTATGCCTCCTACCAGTCAATTCCCATGCATATAGGTTGCCTCAAATCTTATAAATGAAAAAGACTTCAGCATTCAGTATATATCATTATGAAACTGGCTGCTTTGTCATTACAAAGAAACATCCATTTGCTTGTGATTCCTTGAATGCCAGTATATTGGTGAAATCTCCTAGTGAAGCCCTTCAATTTTTATACCTTTCACAAGGATCCCATCTTGAATTAATGCAGCACAAACACAAAAAGTGAAGTACAAAAGTAATAGAAAATTAGGAAAAAACAAAGATATTTTTTATATAAGCTTTATAGCTATCACACAATAGTAAATAAGAGAAAGAAAAATGGTAAAGTGGCAAAAAACGAGAATGGTATTTTGAGGATGTTTTCAGCAAAGATGGCTAAATTTAATATCTTATTCTAGTTCTGTTGAGTCGACCTCAGAAATGTCTTTCAATATGACTCTTCCTTTTCATCTCTATGACCAGATTATACAGCGACAGATTTCAAAGTAGCCCTCCACATTTTGGTGTGATGAAAGTGTTCTGGAATTTTTAGAAAGTGGTGATGCTTGCAGAACTTCAGAATATACTAAAAGCCAATTAACTGTACACTTAAAATGATTAAGGTGGTGAATTTTAATTCGATTAAAAAAAAAGCCTTCCAATCAATTCATGCTCTATCTAGAATTATCGCCCTAAAATGCACAATTACTTTCCTGCCCACCAAGCTCCAACTGCTGCTTAAGACTTGACTCCTTGGGGCTTGATGTCCCTCATAATTTAGTCTCCAAGTGCCCTCTAGCCTCACCTTTCATCATTCAGTCACATGAAATCACAACATGCTAAGTTCTTCCATATCCTTAATCCTATAAACATTCCCTTGGTTTGGAATGCTTCTTTGCCCTTGTCAATCTGAGGAACTTCAACTCTTCAAGACCCACCTCAAAGGTCAATTCTTTTGTGAAACACTGATTCCCAAAACAGAATTAATCCCTCTTGTGTTTCCTCCACAATTCTTTAAAAAAATTAGTCATGTATTTGTTTTCATTTATTCACTCAATATTTATTGAACACCTATTATAAGGCTGGAGATAGAAATATAAGCAGGGAACTTTTAAGGAGCCCAGTCTGTTGGAGCAGAAAGACATTTAAAACAATAGCAGTGTAACAAGTTCAGTGTTACCATAGTGATATAAACAGAGACTGGGTTAACATAAGAAAGAAGTAAAATTCCTGGGTTTATGGACCATCCCTCACTAACTTTAAGTGAGTCATTCTCTTAACAGTATAAATGCTCCCAAACAAAGAAAAGTACCTGAATATCTGGAAGCACTGTTATGTACTTGGACTCCTGAGATGAAAGAAGCTAATAAGGAGTTAATTTTCCTAAGGGCAGCCTTACTGGCATTAAAAAAAAGTAAGTGAAAGTTCCTTTCCCTATACAGGTAGGTCTAAGTTTTTCTAATGTGTCCAAGATTTGCTCCCTAAAAATGGGCATACTAGCATCTCCTAAATACCCACACTTTCCTCAGCAGGGAACCAGTTCGTGTGGGGCACTGAGGAGTCATCAAAGGAGTATTTATACGAGACTGACATAGAATGCACAATCAGACCTCTGTCTGATGGAGTTGCAGCCTCTTGAGAATTTGGAATAGCAGCCAAGGTGGGAAGGGGGAGGATGTGAAGGAGAAGGAGAAAGAAAACTCCCAATTAAGACTCAGTTCCAGTCAAACTCTTCAAATGTCCTTTCTGCTGAGGATGCTATGCATATTTCTCAGAACTACATTTTACTGTCCTTTAATAATCTTTTGGATTCAGGAATGGCAGTCTTCTCAGGGAATCACAAATGTGGGACAATACAACATAACAAAGATTGAAATGAAGGAAAATCCAAAAACTGAGAGGAAGAAAATTTATATCCATCACCTTTAATTTCGACATGTCCCAAAAAAATCACACTGTTCAAAAATCAGTTAGCTCCCTTCCCAACTTCCATTTTTGGAAAAAAGTACTTCTCTTTTGTTCATCCTCAGGCACAAAAACGTGGGGTCATCTTATAGTCCTTCCTCTCCTTCAAGCCCTATAAATAACTAGTTAGGCCTCAAATTCCACAGATTTTTAACATCTCTCATTTCCATTCACTTACGTAGTTTTTCACTGCACACCTACTTATGCTAGTCTCCAGGAGGTTCTGGTGGCAGGAATAGGAGGGTAGGATGTAAAGATGTGTACAGAAATAGCTACTAAACAAGTCTAATAAGTATATGAGTGGTTGAGAAATAAGTACCACAAAGATTCTGAAGTGTGAGATGATGTCTGGCTAGAGTAATGAGGAAACACTTGGGGGGCAGGCAGTGAGCACTCAAACTGGGCTTTGAATCCTAGATCTAACTTTGATTAGACGGAGTTTGTGAAGGGAGCTGGGAAGGTGCTCTGCCTAGAATCCAAGGTTATGCATAATCCAACCTCACCAAACCTTTTCAACCATATGTTACTACCTACCCCTCTGCTGCTCATCAGTAGGTAGCAAATCAAGTTGGGTGCCTGGAGCTAAAGGTCCAGAAGGGGTCAAGTAGTAGCAGCCTTTGAATGCCTGGCTGAGAAGCCTTTAACCTGTAGGCTGCCAGGTAATTTCTCTTCCACCATTACACTTTCACATCTGACACTTTCATCAGGAAACCAGGTACAAAAAAAGTTGGGGGTAGCTGCCTTTGTGATCACAGGATGTTCCTTCTGCATTCACGATTTGTAGGAGAGGCCACTGCTGTTGAGTGGTTGAATAGACACTGCTCTCTTCAGCAAAAACAAAGCCTGACTTAGGATGGAGAATTAGAAAGCATATCTTACTCTACAAAATCCAAAAACTGTCAGCCTTCAACAACCCTGACTAGGGCTGTGATCTAAGACTGAGAAATACCAATTTAATCCTCCTCAAATTCGCTTTCACTATCACTCCTTTGCTCAAGGATCTACAATGACCCCTATTACCTACAATAGGTTATTCAAATATCTCTGTCTAGAATCCAAGGTTATGCATAATCCAACCTCACCAAATCTTTTCATCCTTATGTTACTACCTACCCCTTTGCTGCTTATGTTACTACCAATCTCCTTTCCTAGTCAAGAGGGTTAAATTACAAAAAGGCTGGTGTTACTGTCTCAGCTGAGCTGACTTAAATTTAAACCAGACAATAGGCCATTTTTTTCAGGCATAAAAACATAAATGTTACAAAGATATTTATAAGAACTAAGCAGTCCTTATCTTGTATTCTCAAGTGTTCTGAATCTGAAAATTCCAAAATGACTGTATTCATAATATATAACTGTGAAAGAATAGTTACAAATAACACTGATGTAACAATGTTCTTTATCTTGGTAGGGGGTAGGTGTATGCATCTCTCAAAATCAGTGAACGTACACTTAGAATTTGTATGCTTCATTGGATATAAACTTTACAGTAAAATGAACTGTAAACAAACTAGTTAATAATATGCCTACCAAAGTATACAGGGGTAAATGTACTAATATCTGCAATTTAAATGGACAGATATGTGATAAAACAAGTTATATTAAAATGTTAATGTATTATCCGAGTGTTTCTTGTGAAATTCTTTAGACTTTGCTGTATATTTTAAGTTTTTCATAATGAAACACCAGGAAAAATGACATTAATGACACACTGTATTTATTAATTGTAAGCACCGATAACACACTATACTTCATAAAGCTGTAAGCAGTTAAGCTTAGTGGAATGGCTGCATCAGGCATTTGCTCCTTGATGCTTTCTCCATGCCACATTACACATACCTTTTATAGCCTTTCATGGTGTTGTGTACTATCTGTTTGCATGGTTTTCTCTCCCACCGCACTAAAAGTGGTGAATACGTATCTAGTTTAATTTGTATTTATATTCCTATTGCTCTGCATCTATGTGGACAGTAATATGTGTTCAACAACGGTGGAATATTGCATAAAAGTGGAATTGCTAGGGACCAAGGTATTATACTTCTTGCAGATTCACTTTATTCATTTGTCATATATTCTAAAAGTTAATATGTTCAATTTTCAAAAGAAATGTGTTCTTTACTTTTCCGCGAGCACACAAACTTTCTAAAAATGAACTCATCTGTATTCACAAGATTTTGTATTCTATTATATAAGGCCTAAAGGCCTCCGAACATTCAATAACTTTTAAGATTTTTTTTTTCTAAAAGAGTGAAGTCTGAGAATTCCAAGGAAATCTGGAATTTGTTTTATTCAAATCTTAGATAAGCGGTCAGAACTAAGAGATCCTTGAATTAGTCAAAGGCAGGAAACTGAGATCTGGGAAAAAGATAAAAACAAATACCACATAAAAAAGTCATGAGGCACATTAATCAAGCAGTTTACCAGGAAACAGAGGGAAAGTCTTAACAGAGGATACGCAGAACATCTCAAACTCCCCCCAGACTGGCAACTCTCCTCCTCTCTCCAATTACAGCCAGTTAGAGATCAGGCCGCCCGGCCACTCCCAACATGCCACGCGACTGGAGCTGATGCCTCTGAATACGCTTCTTTTCAAGTCAACCTCCCAGAATCAAGGTGCTTTCGTGGCGTGAGCACCAGATTCTGAGCTGGAGGATCTGAGTCTAAGTCCCACCTCCGCCCCGCCATCCGACTTGCGAGTCTTGTGCCCTTGTTAGGCCTATTTCCTCATCTGTGAAATGGTAATGACTCTCCTAACCTGGGCCGGCGCACAGGGTGGCTACATGCGACGGTAAAGGACGTAAAGGCGCTTTAAAGAAGATGCAAGCGACTCTGTTAGGAAGCTGAAGCACGCGATGCTCACAACCTGCCCCAGAACAATCTCTCAAAGTCATCGCCGTCCCTCAGTCCCTTCCCGCCCGGCGCCTGTGCTGAGGCCGCTCCCTCCAGTCGGCCCCCACGCGGAAGCCGCGCAGCGCCGTCCGCCGTACCTGCAGCTACTTGGTCAGCGGGACCCTCCTGCTGACCCATGACGAAGTCGTGCACGAGGCCCCACAGAGCGCCGGTGGGCGCCACCGCTTCCAGAGCGGCGGCGGAGGCCATGACGCGAACTAGAGACCGTGGGAGGGGAAGTGGGCGGTAGCACGGACTGGCCTCTCGGCGCACGCGCCTCCTGAGCCAATCGCCTGGAGAAGGCTGAGCGGACTGGGCGCTCCTTGGATCACGTGCCTGCCGGCTCCAGGCCAGGCAGTTCCAGGGAGGATCCGGGATGGTCCCTCCCCGAGGGGCGGGGACTGGAGTCGGGGCGGCCGCGCGGGGTGGGGAGGTGGCTGCTGGGCACACAGCCGGGGGCCATTGAGGACGAATAATTCAAGGCCTTGCTACCCGGGAGACGGGAGGCAGGGCGGGCACCTGGCTGGGTGGGGCCGAGGGGCGGTACGCGCCCTGGGGGAAGCCAATGAGAAAATCAGACCCGGCTCGAGGGGGCGGTGCCGTCGGTCACATGCGCACCTGGGGCTGGCGGCCGCGGCGGCGCTGGCACCGGGAGCCAGCGGCAGGGAGCGGGGCCGGGCTGGGGCGGGGCTAGGCAGGTGAGTGACAGGCTCCAGGGGGCCGGCCCCAGCTGAGAGCCCGGAGCGAGTCGGGTGTAGCTGCGGCGGTTCCCGCCCCCTCTCTCCGCCCCTCCAGCGGAGCTTGTCTCCGGCCGGGCACCGTCGCGGGCCCCCCTGGCCCGGCCGCCTGGGACTGTGCTGGGGAGTCGGTCACCTCCCTCTCTCCCTCGCCCGCAAAGTTTGTGGCGAAGCCGACACTGGAGCACAGCGCGCCCCCAGGGGGAGATCCGGGAGCGTCCGATGCCCGGCGGCAGTAGCCGTTGACCAGGGACGCCGCCGTCCGGGGCAGGAGCGAGGAGCAGCGGACTAGCCCACCGCCTCCGGTGCATGGGGCCCGGCTGAGGAGCCAGCATGGGCAACTGCGTGGGGAGACAGCGCCGGGAGGGGCCGGCCGCCCCGGGACACCCCCGCAAGCGAGCAGGTAACGACTGTGAAGGGAGCAGGGCCACGGACGCCCCGCCAATTGTCCCCCTCCTTGCCTGAGCCCTGGGCTTCCCGAGCGACCTTCCATGGCTCCTGGCTCCTGGGTTACTCCGATGGCTGCTTCCGAGCCGGACAGTGGCCTCCTCCCCAGCCCTGGTGGCGGGGGAAGCCGAGTTGGGGCAACTGCGAGCGCTGACCCGGCTTCGAGCCCAACTCGCTCCAACTGGGAAGCTCCGGGTAGGGGTGGGGGCGGGGGCAGGAAATGTTTGTAGACCGCAGCGGGGCCAGCGGAGGGTAGGAGGGCCCGGGGTAGGGGCGCCGCTGGCCTGGCAGCCGGGCTGGGGTCGGACACCCGCCCGTCGGGGCACGGCGCGGGCGGCCAGGCGTCCCCAGAACTCGGAGCGAGCGAGGCGAGAACAGTCGCTCCTTCCAAAGACTGTGTCATTATCGGGCTGCTGATCGTGTCTGCCGGAATCCGACTTGCAAAAGCACCGCAGGACTCTGGGAAAGAAATCTTTATTTTTCCCGCAGGGCTTTTTAGAGCCTCCCAGTCATCTGAGAGCCTAGGAATGGTGGGGTGCGGGGTGGGAATCTCTCTCGGGTTTGTTGGGATTGTTCCCAGCCATGGGAATGGGATCTGCTCTCTGGTGATCCGCGAGGCCCGGGAAGCGCCTTCTCACTTTCTTAGTACACTCCTATTCTGGCTCTTCGCCCCGGGAAGAGGTCTGACGGTCGTTTCCCCAGGTCTTGTAACTCACTTCCTTCTCTGAGCATGTTGCAAGGACCTTCTGAGAATGATAAAATCGAGGACTTTAAAGCTGAAAGGCACCTTCGAAACTTGTCTAGAATCCAAAAAGATCTACCTCCTCCTACCTATGAAAAAGCCCAAATCAGAGAGGTTGAGCAACTTGCCCAAACCCACACAGCTAGTTAGTAGTACAACTGGAGCTAGAGCACAGTCTCCTCTTCCACCCAATTGCCACATATATTTTTTATGTAAGAGGAGCCACAGGCAGAGTTGTTAATGAAGTGGAAACTCTAGTTGGAGCTTCCTGTCTCTTTTGACACCAAAGGTGTGTTGGTTGAGTTGCGGAAACTGGGAAGGAGGATGAGGGGAAGCAGGGAAGGATGTCTGTGTGGTGGACAGGATGACTTGTGGAAGAAGAAATGTGTTTTTGTAGGGGAAGAGTAAAATTTAACGTTGAAATCCTCTTAAGGAACCCTGGCCATTCTGACTGAGGAAAGTCGATTCTCCAACCCAAGGGCTTTCTTCCTTCCCAATCCATTCATTTATTCAACAAATATTTATTATGTATGTGCTCAGTCAACATAATTGATTTGGTCACATTTTTCACTGTTGACAACCCTTTCCTACTTGAAACTCTCCCCTCTTCCCTTCTTGACAGTAGATTATCTTGGCTTTTCTCTCAGATCACTCCTGCCTGCCATCACCTCCTAGGTGTGGGCACACTCATGGTTCAGTTCGACATTCCAATTTTTCTCTCATTACACTCCCTCTCAGAGAAGTCTTATTTAGTCCCACAACTCTGTCCTTTGGAAAGTTCCCTACGCTTTATCTTCACCTATTCCTTCTCGAACTCCAGACTCATATCTCTAAATGCCCACTCGACTCTCTGATGTAGTTATCAGGTTCCGCTCTTCTAAAACCAACCTCTGCATCTCACCCTCTCAGCCAGCTTTCCTTGCTCTTTCATTCTTGCAGCTGCTTAACTTTATACTTCGAAGATCTCTCTCTGCTGACTTTTTCTGCCTCCTGTCCTCTGCCTCCCAGCCAGCCAGTCACTGGGACCTGCTTTTTCTTCAGTAGGTCTTACAGACCTGCCCCTTCCCACTCTACTTCACGCCCTTGTCACCTCAAGTCCAACTCATCTCCCAGGCTGGAGTTAGTTCTCCACCAAAGACATTCATTTTCAGTCATTCGGTCACATGCGCACCTGCGCGTCCAGTGCCTGCACACCATGTGTCTCCCAAAAGACATTTTTAAATTAATCTGCTGCAAACCCTATTTAGTTCTATGTTCAGAAAAAATTTTGCACCTTCCCATTTCTACAAGAACTTTAACTTCCAAGGCTGTTCAAGTCTGGTCCAGTCCTTCCTTTTAAGGCATGGTTTCTTTCGCTTTCCTGACAATAAGACCACCAGTATTTGCTCATGCCATTTCTCTTCCCTTGAAGGTCCACCTCAAATCCCATATCTTTCTAGAAGCACCTTGCCTGATGGTTCCACCCCTCCCAAGTAGACCTGGTTGCTTCTTCTGAGGACTCTTGCAGACACTTTATGCCACTTACTTAACAATTATCTACTCCATATTATTAGTCATTTCTTTGATGTTTACAGTCATATCAGTAACTATATTGTAAGCCTTGAAGACCTGGGTTCTGTCTTATCCTTGTGTGTGTCTTTCTCATTCACTCATGTAACCACACACACACACCCACACACTCACACACTCACACTCAGCACTTAGCACAATGACTTGTACAGAGGAAGCACTCAATATTTGTTGATTTTAGAAAGCTGACCCGACTTTATCCTACCATCTGAATTTTTCACGTAAACATTTTACTGAAATATATAGCTGCATTTTTTTAGCTGCTAGTGTATCTTTTTTTTTTTTTTCAATTCTGTGCGTCCCACTATGAATAGCTTTATTCATAATGTTCAAAGCCAAGGGGAACTCTGTAAGATGACAAGTTTGGTGTAAGGGAAGGAATCCTTCTTAACCTCACAGTGTGCACCTGGCATTCCTGTAACATCTGCAGCTTACCCTTTGACAAGGACATAGTTTTATGTTGTAACGCTAATGCCTTAAACTCCCCTAGCTCCCACTGTAACTCTTACCTTTCCGTGATCGCTGGTGTAATGGAAGAAACCCTCAAAAGAGAGGTAGAACCTGAGTTCTAGTCCTGGGCCTGTAACTGTGTGACCCCGGGGAGGTCATCAAACTTTTCTGGGTCATACTTTCAGTATCTCAGAAAGGGAGAGGGTTATATTATGTCATTAGAGCCATTGTAATCATCTTCACAAATGTAACTTTTCAAAACTGGAAAGTTATTGAGTTGAAATCTTATGCCTTGTCATGTCATCCTTTCATCTTTGTTTTGTCTTCCTAGTTACTTGATGGGCGAAGCAGAGACACGACTCCCACTGGTCAGGCAGACTTGCATTAGCTAAAAGAATTAGGTGGTCCTCTCATCTCAAGTTTTGTGATTGTCACATTTTTTTTAACTGTTACTCTTAATGCATCCCCAGTAGGTTTGTGTTCCCTTCACGTGCTGGGTGGTCCTTGTATGATTCAGAGACTATTTGGGCATTTACTCCTTTGGGGGGCTCCTGCCAGTCCAGACATATATCCTGGGTAAATCAGTATCTCTGCTCATGAAATGGGTGAGGCAGCCCCTCCCTTGGCTACCCAAGGATGAAATAGAGGTGGTAGAATAGGCCAGTATCTTGCCTAGTGCCATCTTTTGAGAATGTGGAAGGGCTGAAACCCAAATATCTGACTCTGTGATGTGCCAGGCCTATCCACTTACGTTCTGGAATCTCAAGCTTGGGGTGGACAGACCTAGGGTTCTGTTTTGGTTTGTTTGGGCTTGGCAGCCAGTAAGCTTCTCGTTGTGTGGGCTGTTGTGGCTATTCTTGAGAGAGTAATTAGGCAACTTCTCCATTTGCTCAGTAAATATTTACTGAGAGTGCCAGGCACCTTGCTGGCTGTGAACAGATATGGTCCTTGGCCATATGGAGCTTATAGTTTGGGGGGCATATAATAAACATGGTCATACAGATTACATGTGATCATGCATAGAAATCTTATATGATTATACATACGACTAAGTATTATTATATATGCTGGTAATGCCCACCTTTATCATTTTAGCCCATCCTCTCCATCTCGAGCCGTATATATTTTGCTGCCTACTCAACGCATCTAATATCTGAAGGGTTTCTCAGTTTAACATGCCCCAAACAGAATGAGCCCGCACCCCCACTCCCTGCTCCTTCCAGACTTTTCCATCTCAGTTAATTGTGATTTCATCCTTCTAGTTGCCCAGGCCCCTAAAATTCTAGAGTCATTCCTGACTCCTCCTTTTCTTTCAACATCCCACATTCACTTAATCAATAAATCTTGTTGGCTTTGCCTTAAATATATCCAGAACCTGATGCTCACCATCTTTACTACTGTCACCCCTGGTCTAAGCTACCATTGGCCTCTTAACTGACCTTCCTGCTTCCTCCCTTGTCTCCCGACAGACTATTTTCAGCACAGCAGTGAGAGTGATGCTGTAAACCGTAAGTCAGATTCTGTTACTCCTTTGTTCCCCATCTCATTCAAAGTCCTTGTGTTAGTCTACAAGACAGTATGATTTTCACCAGCTTACTTTTTTAAGCCCTCTCTTGCTCTTCATCCCCTGATCCAATCCCTGATATCTGAATGAGTCTCTCCCTCCCATTCCTCCCAGACCACCCTTTTTAAAATCAACCCATTTCCCTCCACCATCTGCTCTTGGCATTATCTACGACCCTTCTCTATTTTATTTTTCTTTGTGGCACTTACCATCATCTGACACTGGCTGTCTCACCTACTATGTGTGGCCACATTTTTATTTGTTCACTCCCTGGTACCTGGAGCTGTGCCTGGCATATAGCAGGTGCCTAATATTTGTTGAATTAAATTAGTGTGTCTAATGGAGTCAGTGAGGTGTATAGGAGGAGAGCAGGAATGAGCATACCTGATTGTACTCCCACCTTAGATGGCTGTTAGGACAGGTATCTAATGAAGGGACTTAAGCTGCAACCTCAGGGTGGTATTCTGTTCCTGGGACTGACTTCTCTCTTGCCCCAGGCCTGGGGAAGTTCTCAAATACCTGGGACATAATTCCCTACAATTTGAGCCTCTTATGAGAACAGAGTAGAGTGAAGCTCCCTATTAAGGTCCTAAGCAGGCAGTAGCACTTTTTGTCATTTTATGTGTGCATCTATGTAAGAATGGACTCATATCCTAGGCACACCCTGTATTTGTAGTCATTAACTCCAGGGGCAGGGATGGTGTAGTCTAATAAACTGAGGCAGGAGGTGGGTGAAGTGGGTTCCAGGCCTCTCTACCCATTGACTTGCTGGAGAATTTTTAGAATCATAGAATTTTAGAGCTGTAAAGGAACTTAAAGATTTCTTTAACCTCGTTTTTCCTTTTCCAGCTATTAAAAAGAGAATAAAGGTTTATCTGCTCCCTGCCAAGTTCACAGAAATATGGTGCAACCTATATAAAAACTGCCTGGGCTCCTTTAAGTTTTGAGTGTGCCAAGGTCAAGACATTGTAGGGAAGGTGGTATTAAGGTCAAGTGTATTCAAAAGTGGGGAGGCCTATCTCTTTGCCTCTTTCTTCAGTGGTCATCTTGGGCAAGCCATTTGTTTGTGCTCAGTTGGTCCTCTATTTAAAAATAAAAAGATGGTAATACCTCTAGTTTAGAGAGATGCTCAGGGGATAAAATAAGCTAATACTTTTTAAAATTACTTCCATGGCTGTATGATTTGCTCAAATATGAGTTCCCAACCCAGAGCCTTATCTGGTATTGATGAGAAATAATGCCTTGGTTCTCTGCTTCTTCTTAATTGTGTGTGTGACTTTGGACAAGCCTGTTAATCTCTCTGAGCCTCAGTTTCCTCATTTGTACAATTCGATGACTATTAACCCTGCCCACTTCCCAAAGAGGTTGTAAGAATCAAGTCAGATCCTGGATGAAAAGAGATTTTGTGAACTTATGAAGTTTCTATTATCCAAAGTTACAGCATTTTTACACACAAAAACCATAGCCAGTTATTTTTTATCCCCACCAGATCATTGAAACTTACTCTTTTTTAAAGAGCAAAACTATAAAAGAAATGTTTAAAAACTATTTTTGGATGGGAATCTTCTGAAACGGATGATATGCTTCCAAGCAAAGTATACTGAGCACGAATAACCTCTCTTTGCAACTCAGTGGTGTTGAGTTCGCACTTATATGTACAAAGCACCTGCTTGGTGGAGGTGGGGACCACAAAAGCTTCTTTCTCTCAAAAGTCTTTATCTCCAAAAGAAGGGAGTGGGGTGGAGTAAACTGGTAGCATGCAGAAGGAAATTGCCAAGAGAAAGACTGTGCAGAAGTGGCCTGCCCCGAGGTCCCCAGCAGCAGCCTTGGTGTGAGAAGGCTCTCGAATCCTGTTCTGGGCTCTGAATGGGAAGTGCATGCTGCCTAATCAGTTATCATGCTTGTGACAGCATGAGACTGCTGGACTTCTGAGATTCTAGGGCAGTGAGCCCCAAACTGAATGGTTCCCTGCTGCTGTGCTTTTGGGGTTCACGTTTCTACCTGTAATCATTGCTCTGTTTTCTCCCTGGTAGTCAGTGGTCAGTTCTTCTCCCCACCATTAAAAAAAAAATCGTGGTTAGATATACATAAAATTTACCATTTTAATTACTTTTAAGTATACAATTCTGTAGCATTGCATTCACACTGTTGTGCAACCATCACTACCATCCATCTCCGCAACTTGTTTCATCTTCCCAAACTGAACCTTTGTACCCATTAAACACAAACTCCCCTTTCTCCCCTTCCCTCAGCCCCTGAAACCACCGTTGTACTTTCTCTTTCCAAGAGTTTGACTATTCTAGGTACCTTACATAACTGGAATCATATGGCATTTGTTCTTCTGTGTCTGGCTTATTTCACTCAGCATAATGTCTTCAAGTTTTATGCATGTTGTGGCATGTGTTAGAATTTCTTTCCTTTTTAGGGCTGAATAATACTCCATTATATGGATATACTACATTTTGCTTATCCATCATCTGTCGTAGGACACTTGGGTTGCTTCCGCTTTTTGACTACTATGAATAACGCTGCTGTGAATATGATTGTGCAGATATGTATCTGAGACCCTGCTTTTAGTTCTTTTGTGTATATACTCAGAAATGGAATTGCTAGATTATAACTTAATTCTGTATTCAATTTTTTGAGGAACCGCCATACTGTTTTTGTCAGCAGCTGTACCATTTTATATTCCCACCAGCAATGTACAAGGGTTCCAATTTCTCCACATCTTTGCTAATACTTGTTATTTCCTGTGTGTGTGTGTGTGTGTGCAGTGTGTGTGTTGATAGGAGCCATTCTAATGAGTGTTAAGTGGTATCTCATTGTAATAGTCACTTCTTAAAATCCCATCTGCTGAGCTAAAATAGAAGCTTCTCCAATTTCTTGAGCTTGTTAGAATTTTTCTTTAGAGAAAGAGTAGGTGGGCTTAAAGTGAATCCTGAGAGGTCCCACAGAGAGGCAAATACAGGAGCTTGGGTCGGGGGAGAGTCTGTGATGTATTTCTTGTCAGAATTTGGCTTGGTTCTGGGTTTCCAACTATGTGGTCACTGGTTGGGATGGGTGGGTGGGTGGATGGACGGACGGATGGATGGATGTGTCCAGTTAAACAAAGCATTTCTGTATTATCATTCATTTGACTCCCAAAGAATGTTAATGCTATCTTACTCTGGTTGAGCACCACTTTTTTTTTTAGCTCCCTTTTATGTGTGAGAGATGCAGGTCTATGGTTCAAATGAAGAATGTAGGGATGAGTGAAAGGTAGGGAATGTTACAATAACATGGCAATATGGCACTTGTCTGCTGCTCGAGGCCATGTGCTTCTCTTTGAACAAGACCTCCCTCCTTCCTGAGCCCACAGGGAATGGGGACCAAGCTCAGTGTGCTCCCATACCTCTGACCAGCCTCAGGCCCTCAACTCCTGCATCTGTTGCCCTTGTAAAGAGGAACTTGTCAGGAACTTGTCACACTGTTGTGCAGCCATCACTACCATCCATCTCCGCAACTTGTTTCATCTTCCCAGTACTGAACGTTTGTACCCATTAAACACAAACTCCCTTTTCTCCCCTTCCCTCAGTCCCTGAAAGGCTGGAGTACCTTCTGCGGGGTAAGGGGTTAAGGAACTGGGGGACGGAGATGGCTTCTCATTTGTACCTGTCTCTTCTGAGAGGCTGGCACCAGAGCCCAAGCCTAGGCAGCCAGCCAGTCCCCAAGCAGCTTGGATCTTAGAAGCAAGCCCATGGACTTGGAATGTTGTTCTTTTTAAGGGCTTGAAGAGAGGCAATAGGAATAGCTCACCTTTGCTGGGTGTTTACCATGTGCCAGGAGCATCACCTGCAGTAGTGGGGTCAGTCCTCACAAACACCATATGGGTGGATACTATTATCACCTTTTTACAGATGAAGACATTGAGCCTTAGAAAGGTAACATCTCCTGCCTAAGGCCATGCAGCTGTAAACAGCAGAGCCAGGACTGGAACCCAAGTGGTCTGATCTCAGAGCTTGAGCTTTTGGCTGGAATGGAAGAGAACACACATTTTGTTCGTTTGTTTTTAGTAAGAATTTATTATTGAGTACCTTCAGGCAACATGCTAGGTCCATTCAAACAATCATCATATTTATTCTGCCCATTTTTCCTATAGGAACATTTTTACTCATTTTTACGTATAGGAAAGCTGATGGTTAGGAACTTAAATTGATTGCTGGTGATCATGATACTGAGGAGAGGCAGAGCTGGAACTCGGCTTAAGTACTTCAGCTAATTCAGGTGCTCAAAGCTCATTCCATTGTGCTGTGAGCTCCCTCTTCCAGCCCCCATGAAAAGAATCTAGGAGGTTAGCTGTGAAGCCTGCAGAGCTACAAGGACTGTAACTACTCTCTTCCCTTCCTGCTGCTGTCACCATCTTTTATTTCCCAGCCCCCAGGCTCCAATCTGCACACCTAGGAGCCACATGTGCTTTGGCACATAGTAGGTGCTCAGTAAATATGTATTGACTGTTGTTTGAGGGCTGAGTCTCCTAGAAGCAGCAGAATCTCAGCCAAGATTGTGTTCCTAAAGAGAAACACAAGTAGAATGCAAACATCTTTGTTTCCTCCTCCTTCTCCCAGAACGAACCTATACTTTCCGATTTCTGGATGCCAGAGATTTGAAGAAAAGAGTGTCCTGGCTCTGCAGACTTTGAAATATTAAATTCCCAAGGGAAAAGAGATAAGAGAGTCACATTAGTAAAATGCTTGCAGGATCCGTTATACTCTTTGTAATTAATATAACTGATGATCCTTTGCTCAGCATTTTGCAGTTTTCAAAGTGCTTTCACAAGTGTTATATGTCATTCGATTGCCACAGCCATCCTGTTAGGTAGGCAAGGCAGGAATCATTTTTCCTGCTTTATGGATGAGAATACCGAGCTTAGTAGGGTGTTAGCTACCCAAGATTATTGACAAATAAGTGGCAGAGAGGCAGAAGCCATGGAAAGCAATGGCTCCACTACTTTCTCACTGAGCCTCAGGTCAGAGCCTCAGTTTCTACATCTGTAAAATAGGGACAAGAGTATGACCACATAGTGTAGTCTAGGATTATATGTGATGATGTATATGAAGTGATTAGCACAGTGCCCACACACAGCAGATGCTTAGCAAACGTAGGTAGTGGGTTGTTAATGACAATAACCAAGACCAAGTTCATTATTCCTTTGGGGACTTGTATTCTGCTGACTCTTGTTCAGCCCAGAGTATTGTGAGGAGCAGAGTGTAGCCTCCCCTACCCAACCTGGGAAATCTGATTTTGACCACCCTCTGGCCCTTCCCCTGGAGTCAGAGTGTACAGAGCGGGCTGGCCATGCATTTCTTTTGATTGGCAAAATCTGAGGTCGTTTATTAGATACGGTTTTCTTTCGATAGCAGGTAATTATGACAGCTCTGACAAGTATTTTATTTCATGTCCATTGCATTTTATTATCTTAGCTCTTTTAGCTCATTAGCCTTGGGCAAGGTGTTGTGAATTTTTGGGCCTCACTTTCCTCATTTGTAAAATGGAGATAATAGTACCTACTCCATAGGTTGTCATGGGGATTAAATGAGTTACTGCACATAAAATCCTTAGAATGGTGCTTGGGACATATTAAAATACCCAATAAACGGTAGTTATTATTTTTTACTATTATCACCATGCTTGTCACTGTATTTAAGCCAGCTGTTCCCAGCCTTCCTTTTCTTTCCAAGTCAAGATGCGTGGTCAGTGAAGTTTACATACAAAACCTAACTTCCACGGAGTATACTGACTGGTTATCTACCATTCTAGTCATTCTAACCATTCATTCAAGAAAGCAAATCAGAAGCAAGTTGCCTGAGAGTGATGTTATTATAGAGATGGCCTTGAATCCAGCTTCCTTTTTAAAAATGTGAGTCATTTACAAAAACTTGAGAACTGCAACTCTTGTTAGTAACAAATCTCTTGCAACACCCCCACATCCTCACTGATTCTAGCTACAACCAGTGGCTACTTTTCTGAGCTATGTCTTTACAGATGGAAACATTTCTTACCTGGTAGATCAGAGTTCAGGCATGCCCTCAGTTTGCTGTGCCCATCTTCAGCTTGGCAGACATCTCTGGGTCCACTGCGGTTTCCTTCCTGGAGCCACCCATATTTCTCTGATGCACTTTGTCAGCTGTAAACACCTCCATGAACTTCCAAGATACTAGTGATTAACATCCACAGCAGAGCCACTTTCTGCACTTGATACTGCAGCCCCCAGCAACTAGATTTGAAAAACAAACAAATACTATTTTATAGTTATTATATACTGTTATTTATTGAGCACTGACAGTGTGTCAGGCACTGCAGTACATACTTTATACACATCTCATCTGATCCTGATAATTCACTAAGGGTGAGATGGCCCTCATTTTAGGGGAGAAGCTCAGTAATATTAACTGCCATGTGCAGGATTACACTGTGAGAAATGGAAGATTTTGGATTCTAGACCACTGTTTTTGATTCTCAGCCCTGGGTTCCTTCCATGCAATAGCTACCTCACTGTCAATTTCAACTTAAGGGCTCATTAGACCCTAAACAGATATAGCTGGTTTACTGACGTCATTGCCACCCCTGACTAGCAAATAGTCCACTTCTGCCATTTCTCACACTACACTTCCTGAATGTGCCAGCAAGTTCACTTGGTGACAACCTTCATGGATTTGTCCCTCCTTGTACCTCTCTCCACCCCCCTTCCCCTATGCTGTGTCTGGGAAACAGACCACACTGTCCTCTATAATATATCACACATGCATTGTTTTTTTTTTCACTTAGAGAATGTGGTCACATGACCTGAGCATTTCATTTCCTGAGCCCTCACAGCAGCGTCAGGAATCATCATCACTGAAATCAGTACCATTTATTAATTTTCTGCCACCTTTGTGTTAGGTACCCTACTAATTGACATCATCTTCAATTTTTCACATCAGCCCTGTAAGGCAGGCTTAATTACCTCCACTTTACAGATGACGAAACTGAGGCTCTGGGAGGTTAAGATGCTTGCCCATGAAAGCCAGGAACTGCTATTTGAATTCTGGTCATTGTGTCCCAGAGCCCGTATCTTAACCACTATGAGAAACTGTCTCTAAATATTCAGTGCATCTGCCTTGTCTCGGGCACTGTGCTATGTGTGGGGCAAATCATGGAGTGTCCATTCCTTTCCTTAGGGAGCTCATGGTGTGATGGACTAACAATACTGGAGCTTCTGTGATTTGTGTTTATTTTCTCCAAACCCATTTCCACTTGGACACACCCGGTGGGCAGGTCCATGGCGCATAGTGCCGAGGGTCCAGGGCTAGCTGAGGGTGCAGTCCTGGGGAGCTGGCGATGCTCTGCATGCTGTGTTTATGTGCCAGGCCGACTTCTCTGGTTGCTTTTCTTCCCTCTGTGCTTTCACGTCAGGGTCACAGAACCCAGAGCTCATCCAAGTCTGGCTCAGTGTGATGTTCTTGTTTGTGGCCCGGTCCAGGGCTGACTGCTGAGGAGAAGGGGGGCCTTATTTGAGGGGAAACTTACTGTTACTGTGGCTTTTTACAAGGGCCCAAATAAAATTTTAAAACCTCCACATGTTGTACACACTATTATTTGGGCCTTCTCCCTGGGGAGCAAGATGGGCTAGTTTTTACAGTCAACAGGCAAAAGGAAAGCTTCATCGGGCCTCTTAATGTACAGCTGACCCCTCTTGTTAGAAGCTGAACCTAGCTCTGTTCTGCTGTGACACATGTTCCACAGAAGATCCAGGGCTTGGGTGTCTAGCCCGTTGTTGACCATTAAGCACTTTTCCTGCAGCCCTGGATAGAAATACTCAGCCTGCTACTTTTGACGGCACCATTCCTTGGACATTTGCCTATCCAGGGGCCCTGGGCCAGAGGAAGTATCCAAGGAATGACTTCAGCCTACAGGCCCTGTTTTTCATGAGTGTGGCCCACCACCCAGTGCTAGTTTGGCTATGGACGATGGGGACCCTTTTTGTAGGCTGGACCTAAGGCCTCAGGTTTTTTTAATGGTCATTTTGGGTGAAATTATTCCTTTTTCAAAAGCCGTGAGATTAGTGAGCTTGCTCAGAACTCATCCTTATCTTTTAGGGGAAGGGAATTGGCAATTATAAGGAATTCAGCTGGAGGAACTGGTTCAGAGAGGTCAAACCATTGGTCTGCCTTTCAGAGTCAGAGGTGGAGCTGTTATCTGACCCAGGAAATCTTACTCCGTTTCCTGTGCTTATTCTACTGCATCTTATCTCATTCTTGCAAACGCATGCACATATTACACATGTATGTCTCATCATCCACGATGGTTTTCCATCTACCTAGGGGAGGAAGCAAAGACAAAGGTGTGATATCATTTCAAGCAAGACAAGTAGAGACAGAGGCGATGTGTAGACACTTCAGAAAGGATTGAGGTGGGAAAGGGCAGGTATTAGGGGTAAGTGAGGAGAGTTTGGAGGATAAATTTGGAGAGAAACAAGTAATACGATTTTCTTTATTGTAAAAGTAATATATGTTCGTATAAAAGTAAATAGTACCAGAGGCCTAAAGAAGAAAATCTTTATACTCCCACCACCCAAAGAGAGTCCCCATTCTTCATTTGGTGTTAATCTTTCTAGCCTTTTATTTTCTTTTAGGCAATACAATCAAATTGTCTGTATATGCCTAGGTTAGGGAAGGTCTTGATAGTAATCGGGCGATCAGTTTAAAGGCAGCCTCTGCTGGTTCCCGCACAGGGAGTGCAGATGAATGATGTGGTTTGGGAAGGGACACCCAACATGTGTAAGCAGCGCATTTACCATCTGGATTCTTCAGCAGAGTTCTCCTCCTCTGGAGCTGGGGACACATAGCCAGTTTTGCCATACCACAAGCTTTGCTGCTGCAAAAGGTCATTTCAGGGGAGAAACTATATATAGCGGAGGACTAGCATCAGGACAGCTCCTTATTGTTTGGGCCATTTAGCATTGCTCTTCCGCTGGTGCAGCCAGGGTCACCTCGGACTCCGTGCCTGATGGTGGGCACTGCATTGTGTCTTCAGTGTCCTCTTCGTGTTCCCCAGCCAGTGCTCACTCACATAGGACCCACACAGGGTTCTGGCCTTTAAAGGAGCGGCTTCGGGAGAAAGGCAGCAGGAGAATCCGACACCCAGAGTTCTCTTCCAGCTCTGCCACTTGGCACCTGTTGGCCTTATGCCCATGATTCCCGGGTTCCTCATCTGCATGATGGAGTTGATCTAGAACAGGAATTTTGTACTGTGTAAGCCAGTGGTCCCCAACTTTTTTGGCTCCAGGGACTGATGCTCTTATGAGAATCTAATTCCCGAGATGGCGTTGATGGTGGTGATGCTAGCACTGGGGAGTGGCTGCAAATACAGATGAAGCTTTGCTCTCTCACCCACCGCTCATCTCCTAGTGTGCGACCCGGTTCCTAACAGGCCACAGACTGGTACCGGTCTGTAACCTGGGGGTTGGAGATCCCTGATATAAGCCACTAGGCCCCCTTTAGATGCACGCATACAAGGTAGCTTGATATATACAACCAAATGGGTGCTGCACTGCTTGATGCAAGGGAGCCAAGGGCCTCAAGAGGTTCCGCTGAAGTCTTGGGGTTCTGCAGAGCACACAGTTTGAAAACCATTAGGCATGACAATCCTCAGAGGTTTCTTCCCACTTTGGGATTCCTGGGTCTGGCCTTGTGATGGCCTCTGGCATAAATGATCCATTAGCATGGTTGCAAGCTTTGTGGCCTCTTGGAGACTTCGATGGTCATCTTGGGTAGACTGGGAATGTGGCGTAGGGCAAGATATCTCAGGGCAGAGTTTTTTGAAGCAGGGGCAGTTGAGTAGCACAGAGTTTGTGGATCCAGTTTGACTTGCTGGCCTGCACTGCCATGGGCTGTTTCTTTTGGCCTGCCTTCCCGTCTGCCTTTTCCTTTAGTGCTAGTTTGTCCCAAAGAAGAGGTGAAAATGAGGATATAATGCATTTCAGGCAAGGAAAGTGCATTGAATCCTGGGACTGAGTTACACATTTTGTATGTGGAGTACTTGTAGAGCACGGCGGTGCCTTTGGCAGAAATCGAAAAGCCAAAATCTGGGGCCAGATTTTCTTCATTCAGCAAGTTTGTTTGTTGAGCTCCTGCTTTGTATTCCTGGAGGAGCATAAGGGAGATCCCAACTGTGTTAGGACCCCTAGATTGCAAGTAACAGAAACCAACTGAACCTAGCGTAGGCGAAATAGGTGATTTATTATAGGGTTTCAGGGGACACTCAGGATCCCATGGCAGGATTGCTGCCTGGCTTTAAGCAGGGATTGGAAAAACCTTGTTAGATTCTCTCTTTGGGTCTTGTCTCTGCAGCTTGGCTTCCTCCTTCCCACACGGTCCCAAGTGTTTCTGCTACAGTTCCAGCCACACTCAGAGGGACTCATCTCTTAGTCCAAAGTCCAGATTCCCAGGAGAGCAAATTCAATTGGCCCAGCTTGCATCACATCTCTACCCTTGGTCCACTCTGCTCCGATTAGGGTATGAGGTCATGTGCAACAAAGCATGCCTGGGGCGGGGGGGGGGACACTCCATAACCCATGTGGATTTGGGGGCAGCTTCAGAAGAGAACTTGTGAGCTGCTCAGACAGCCCAAAGCTGCCTGCTCCTCCAGCCCTAAATGAGGAGCTCTAGTCCCAGGGAGGAAACCAGGTGTATGTGGAACACTTACTAGCCATACAGGCGAGACAAGAAAAAAAGTCACCCTCAGCAGAGTCTGCTTGTTACTGTGTACACAGCTCCTCCACTCAGCACTGTCAGACAGAGGGGATGGGGCTCCCCGAGCTGGTGTTGGCTGTAGTCCACACAGAACAGAGGCCCCTCTAGGTTAGCTCTGGGGAAGAGGATTTGTTGGTAGGTTTACCGTGAGGCAGCCTCGCCCCATGGGAGCCAGGGAGTCAGGAATGGAGGTGGCTCTGTCTTTTGGGGACTGGTGGCCTCTCTGCTTTCATCTGAGCATCTGCTCTTGGCTCCCCTCTCTGTTGACCCAGTCTTTGCTTATTCATAGGCTTGTTCCATGGCTGTGCACACCATTGCCGAATTCTGGCAGCCAGTGGATTGGCTTTTCTGGGTCATGGGGCCACTCAGGTACAGGCAGTTAGCTAGCGGGTGACCTGATCACATGAGATGTGAGACTGCCCCTTTTAGAGCTTGGGGGGCGGTACAGGCATTGAGAAACAATCTCATATCTTCTACAGTCAGAGAATGCTTGTGGAGATCAGAGCCTTAAAGGACGGAATAGGGGAAGGGGACCAGCCTGAACTAAAGCAAGAGTGCAGGGAGGCCCAGGAAGATGTGTGCTTTAGGGAAGGGGCAATAAAGCCTTAAAGCCACCTTGAAAGCTGAGCTATGGCACAGGGGTGTAGAGATGATAGGGAGCGACTAGGAATGTGTGACCAGGGGCGTGCTGGGGACATCAGAGGACACTTCTGTATGAAAAGGATGGCTAGGGAAGGAACAGGACAGGACCGAAGACAGGGAGGCCAACTCAGATCCAGCAGAGCTCAGGCAGGAGGGAAAGGGTCTGCGTCGACATGTCAGGAGTGGATGTGCAAGGGGCACAGAAGCCCCTTTGAAGAAAAAGTCCACAGGATTGGGTGATGGGTTGGTCAAAGCAGAGGGAGGGCCAGAGATGTGGCAGGCAGGGGTAGGTTATGTACATGATGATGCTTTGCACACAGGAAAGGCCTGTACAGATAAAGGCAGACTCGTTACTGTTGCTGCCTGTGTGACAGCCTGCATGGTGATCCCTCTGCGGGGTCAGAGAGCCTTCCTTCCTGGACCTGCCGCAATGTGACCTGATGCTGGCTCCCTGTGGCTAGCCCAGTCTCCCGGGTGGATGACATTGCTGCTGATTCCATGTTGCCTGGGGTTATGTCTGGAACAGCACCTATCTGGAATTTGAATCTGGAGGCGCCTTAAGGACTGATTAGGGCTAGGATTAGTTCACCCCTAAACTGACTTCCAGCATTCCCTTGATGGATGCTGTGTGTGGGGAGAGCCCAGTGGGCAGGACTGAGGCTGAGCTCTCTCTCTGAGAAAGAAAAGACCAGTCGGGGAAGCGAGCTCAGGCAGCTTAACACGTGTACCTTTCAGACTGGAGCTGGAAGGTGATTTCTCCTCCACATGGGCCTCCTTGGCCTGTTCCCCACGGAGAAAACCATGGAGCACTTGTTCCACAGTTCCCAAGAAAAAGGGAAATGATGAAACCTGTATCCTGTTTTGCCTCTGGCTTAAAAGAGGACCCAGATGGGGACAGTAGAAGGTGGCAATGATGGGAATACTGGCGAAATCCTGGGACTTGTGAAGTTGTGTGGGTGTAGGGACAGAGAGGGCTTGAGGAGGGGACCCGAGGTCAACCAGCGGGGTCAACTTGTGGTCTTCCTTCTCAATCTGTCCTGACCTTTCTCCATCCAGTAGTGCCTGGCAGCCTGGTTCTTTCCACCTGCCCCTTCCTCAGGATGTGGCCAAGTTTTCCCCGGCTGCCCACATCGTGCTCTTCATGGCTTCCCTGCGGCTCACCTGCACCTTCCTCTCTCCTGGAAGACCAGCTTTCTGTGCCCACAATGTCTTTGGTTTAGGTCTTTCCCCTGTGCTGCTTCTTCCTCCCCCTCCAGCCCCTTTGGCCTCTGTTGGAGTCGCTTGACTCCCCCTACCCCGCCTCCCGCCCCCTACGCCAAGCAAGACTTTGTATTCTCCTGCCAGCTTGTTTCTCCAAACTCGGGCCTCTTGGAGTATTCTTCTAAAACACAGCAGCTGTCCATTGAACTGGCCTGCCCAGCTGTTCTTGTCCTCAGCCACAGAGGTCATGTCATTTGTGACAATGAATAGGAAATGAGAATGAGAGGGTTGCCAGGTGCCTCTGGGCTGCCCATCCAGCTGCCTGCATTCCTACTGAGAAATAACAATAGTAATAAAAATCATAAAGCTAACACTTATAAATACTTTCTGTATTTACTTATCATTTTCTAGATGCTGTGCTAAACATTTTACATGTATTAACTCATTTAATCTTCATAATAACCCAGTGAGGCAGGCTGTATTATGCTCTCACAGTTGAG
Source organism: Pteropus medius (assembly GCF_902729225.1). NCBI lineage: Eukaryota > Metazoa > Chordata > Mammalia > Chiroptera > Pteropodidae > Pteropus > Pteropus medius. Next base: position 22,664,506 of record NW_024344378.1, on the reverse strand, counting down.
GGAAGCTGAGGCTCAGAGAAGTTATGTAATTTATCTGACATTGCTGGTGAGTAAGTGGCAGAACCAAGGTTTAACTCATGTAGGTCTGACTCTCATGTCCATCTCCGAACTGTGGTGATGCGTCTTCCTCCACTGGAGGAGGAGAGAGAGTAGCGGCAGGCCAGGTATCCCACAGCCCACTTAAACATCAACTTGTTTCCCCTAGTTGCCTATTGCGACTAGTAATGAGTCCAGATAAGGAACCCTTGTGGTGTGGTGGTGGTCTCAGAGCTGAGCTTTGTTTCTCTTTTCTCCACATCCCTTTGGATCCTAGAAATCATGTTATTTTTCTTGGCTGTTGACTCCCTCATGCCATTGTCCCGTTTTATAGCTGGGAAAATGATCTCTTAGTCTTAAAAATTTAATTGGACATTATCCTGACAAAGGAGCTTCAGAACTAGAAATAATAAATAGCCTAATCTCTTGACTCTCCATCTGATGGTCTTCCCACTTAGATCATGTTGCCATTCTATTCTGATGGGAATATCAGAGCTTACTCCTCTTCTGCACATTCTGTGTTGACTGGAAACAGTGCTGCTCTCGGCGGTGGGCCCTAGTCTGTGAGTAGTGATTGTCAATGGTGGGTGGGGGTGGGAGAGAATATAAAAATCTCTGGGGATTGGGCATTTATGAAGTTCGAAAAAGCATATTCAGTATCATAATCACATTTTAGGTTTGCACAAATATATTGTTTTTAAAATGTAAACTACTGAAAGTGAAGTTTGACAGAAATCTTGCCTGATGTTACATTTACAGTAATTCTCAAATGGAGCATGGCACAGTTTTGGGTGGGGGTGTGTATGTGAAATCTGTGTTTATCGAAAGGGGATTTGTGCTTTAAAAGGCTGAGAAACACGGTCTTCCAACAGGAGACTGTAGTGTCCTGTCATTCCGTGTCCTGCAGCCCCTCAGGTATTTACTGAAGGTCTCTGAGGATGCTGTGTGCTATATGGAGGCATCTTGCCTGCCTTGTCTCAGTTGAACCGAATCCTCTTGGGGCTCTGGGTGGCCTATGTGATGGCTATGTCACTCACTTCCTACTGTATGCTGGATGAAGGTGATATTTAGTGTAGAGGCCTAGTCCTGGAGTATTCAAAGTTAATCTGAATCATATACCTCCATAAAGCTCAGACATGCATTGAGTTTCTACATGCCAGGCCCCAGTTGAGCAAAACTGATGTGGCCCTGCCCTCGTGTTGCCCACAGAACAGTGGGAAACAGATTATGCTCAAATAATCAAAACATAATGTATGCTACAAAGGAGAGAAGAAGGTGTTGGGAGAGAGCTATGGGATAGGGAGAATGAATTATGTTGGGGTGGCGGATCAAGAAGACTTCCCTGAAAAACATACCTAAGCGGGCACCTGGAGTCTAAGACTGAGGTAGCCATGTTTGTCTCATGTGGCCCCACCCCTGGCTAGGGCTACTTGCTGGCCCTTATGACACTTTTAGGTGAATTAGGAAAGGATGCCTGCTCTGGGCAGAGGCAGCCCTGCCAGGGCCCTATGCTGGTGAGTAAACATGAACTAGGTTTCACCCTCCACTGGCCCCTGGCCTTGGTGGTCAGGTGCTGTACGCAACCCTGAGGGTAGGGGGCGCTCACTCAAGCTGGAAGGAAGGAACTGCATGAGCGAAGACCTTTGGACCACAAAGAGCTTGATGCCTTCCAAGAAGGGAAAGAAGCCATTGGAAGAAGCAAGTGGCCACTTCAGCTTTTCTCTCTCTGGTGTGGGGGTATTTTCCCTTTCAAGGAGAAAGGAGAGGGAGGCCGAGTCAGGAGCACTGTCTAGAGCTACTAGGCTGGCCAGCAAGCACTCTGAGTCTGCCTTCCATGGGACTATAGTTGGTGAACCACTGCTCTGACCTTCTTGCCATAGCGGTGTTCCTTCCACAGTGTCCTAGGACAAGAGAAGGACCATTAGGAGGGAGTTGTGGGGAAGCTGGGCCAGAGACTGAGGCCCAGGGCCTGCCAGCTTCCGTCCAGCCTCCCAGGACAAGTGCTTGCTTTGTGCTGAGTTCAAATTAATCCCGTTAATTTGAAATATTGTGGACCTTTAACCTTTGTCTTCTTACCTGGAACACACAACCTTTCATCCCACAGGTAGGGATGACGGCCTCACATGTAAATGATGGCTGGCGAAGGAAGAAGACTGCTGGGTAGAGAGCTCTGCTCACCCAGGGGAAGGAAGCAGGGCATGCTTGAGGACATGGCACTTGAGTTCAGTTCTAGGTGCTTGGATGCATGTGGACCATTAATTTATGGAGTAGACTAAACTCTAAGCTCCTGGTGGGAGGGATCATATTTTACTGACCAGTGAATCTGCATTGCTTAGCATGATGCCTGGCTCATTGGAGGTGCTCGGTATGATTTGGAGATTGAATAGTCCCTTCCAGCATCCCTTCAGGAAGGCTGTCCAGGTTCTAATCTGTTGCCCAAGGCCTGCCTTTGTGCCTCAGCTGCCTAGTGACAGAGCAACTAGGGGATGTTTGAGGAACTTGAAATCATGTCTTGAGGAACTGGGACTGCTTAGCAAGAAAACAAAGGTATAGGGAGATCAGGAAGGTAATCTTTAAAACCTCAAAGAACAGTCGTATTATTATTACCGTTTATTGAGCCCTTCCTATGTGCCAGGCACTGTGCTAGGGGCTTCACATACCCAATCTCATTTAATCTTCACAAGTATCCGAAGAGGAGGATATTATCATCTCTACTTAATTAGGGAGGGAACTGAGGCTTAGATTAGATGATCCACCCAGGATCACCCACCTGGGACAGGTCTCTGACTCCTAAGCTTATAATTGCTAAGAGATTTTAACCTCCACACAGAGCTGCCTGGAGATTTTGTCATGTGGTTTCAGAGGACAGAACTGGCACACATGGGTAGGAGTTCCAGGAAGGTAGTTTTCTGTTCCCCGTGAGGGCAGTTTCCCTTTTTGAAGAAGAGCAGTCTGAAATTAGAAGGGGCTGCCCTCTGAGAGCCCAGCTCCACTGCAGGACCTCCTAGCTCCAGTGGGATCTGGTTCTGCAAAAGATAAAGCTCTCCTGCGCTAGCCTGGTGAGGGCTTTTTCTGAATAGAGCTGTACAGGCCGCTCTTACACAGGCACAAGCAGCAGTATCCAGACCTACATCATCCCAGCCCAGATCTCCGCATTCTGTTCTCTTGTTCGTTCTGAAGCCCTAATTACAGGGCTGAGCCCAGGTTTCCTCCAACAGGGGTTGGGCAGCAGTGTGTGCCTGTGTCCTTTGGAATGGGCCACACAACTAACTACCCGGCCAGGTCTCTAGACCCTGGGATGGAGGCCGGCACTCAGATGGGCTTCAGGGAGGACAGACTGGGTAGGCGTTGCCTCTTCTGGGCTTTGTCGGTCTACAGATGTTTGCACGGGTGTATCGATTATCCTTTGACTTTTGCTTTGCCCTGCTGACATCCTGTGGCCACATGGCTGGCTCCAGGATGTAGAGGGGTGCGGTTGTAGTTTTAGAGCCCCTGCCACATCAAGTAAGTTGATGTAGGTGGGAGCTCTTTTGTAAACTGCAGAAGACTGCAGAAGCAGGTGACAACTAATTGGAATTCAGTCCTGTAAGACAGCTGAGAGCGCCTCTTCAACTCCAAAGCATTGTAACAGGACATTAGAGTTGGAAAAGCCTGAACCATGATGTTGTCTAGCTGCCCACCTAGTGTGGAGTAGCTCCACTCAGCACTCTGGGTCAAGTCAGCCAGGCTTCCCTTGAGCAGGGCTAGCTTTCGATGGTTCTAATAAGGAGAGAGTCCTTTTTGCTTTGGCCTTGCCCTCTACAGAGTGTGTTCCTGTGTGCTGTCTTGTTGACCTTCACCGTGGCCTGGTGAGGGGGGGTGGGGCCTGCACTTAGCTGCTTCCTTTTGATGAACTTTTCCTGTTCCTCCTTCTGGGATTCGAGTCTAGGGTGATCACTGGTGACCTTACAGCATGGTGAGGGTAAAGAGAGGATGTGAGCCTTGCCCAGGTTCATCTAAAGTATGTGGCCAGGCAAGAAACACCACCTAGGAGACACTCAATCTCGTCTTTCGCTGCTCAGGTACGTTCTGCCTCCTTCCTGGCCTCCGACATGTTTGTGGGCAAGATTCTAAAAGCCCTTTCTGAACAAGGTCAAAGCTTTTGGCTTTCTTATTCTTTAGCATATACCTGGCTGGTGGGGTGATGGTGGGGGTAGACACGTAGGAGACACATGGTTTCAGGAACAGGACAGAGCAGCTGAGAGGAAGGATCTGGAGCGGGGCCAGGGTGCGATGGCTGAGTGCCTTGGAGAAGGGCCACTGTTTCTTGGGGCTGGACCCACCCTAGTAACTCCCTCCCGTTTCTCTTTTAGAGGCCTTTCACTTCCTGCTGCCTCTCTTTTTCTGCTTTTCTCCTTTTTCTCTTCTTGTGCGGCCCCCATTAGCTGTTCTGCCCTCTAGCTCTTTAGCATCTTTTCTGCCCACCCGGAGATTCCCGGATGTTAAGACTTAACATCCTTGACACATCATATGTCTTTATAACATCTTCTCCTTTAGGGCTCCACAGCCTTGCCTGCTGCTTCAGAGCACCTCCCGTCTGTGGGGGCTTTAACATCGGGACCTCAACCAGTCACTCTGGATGCCCGCCCGCTAGCCTGCCCAGGATATTTAATTGGCTCTCACAGGAGGTGACATCTTACTCCATAGGGACATTTCATGCCAGCGCCTTAATCCTGAAGGGGACAGGTCCAGTGGTAGGAATTTTATGTACTGTGACAGGCCCAAAAAAGAGGACATTTGGGGGCCATAGAAGGAAACGAGCATTTGTGGAGTGCCTCTCATGTGCCAGGAACATAACATAGTCTCTCCTTACAGAGGCCCTGTGAGGTGTCACCGTTATCTCTGTTTACAGATCCGAGAACTCAAGCTTGCTCGGTGTCACAAGGCCAGTTAACGGGTGGGGGGTCAGAATGTGGATCCTCTTCAGCTTGGCTCCAGAGCACAGGCTCCTTGCCCTGGTCTCTACGGCCTGTCTACAGGGCCTCTCTCTGCCTCACTGTTTCCTCACTAGCACCAAGCCCAGCAGCTGGCGTGAACATGTGGCAGCTGTTATGGAAGGTGGAATAGAGCTGTCAGGCAGGTACCAGGGTAGGGCTGGGTGGTTGGGCAAATGATTCAGGCACTTAGGGCCTGGGGAAGGCAGTGGCTATCCTCTGTCCTTGCACCTTGTGGTTGGGTGCGATTTGGTGGGCACCAAACTTGAGAGATCGAGAAGTAGAATGAAGGAGAAGTAGTACCGTGTGTAGCAGACCCAGAGTTGTGCTGGGACTGTTGCTCTCTGTGGGCTCCCGAGGCTGATGAAGATACAACTTCCCTGGTTCCTCCATGGGAGATGGTGTCGGTGAAGTTAGGTCCGCCACTTCCTGGGCCAATTCCTTCCCCATTTCCCTTGTTCTCCCCTTCCTCCCCGTAACAGCCAGCAGGCTCAGGGTGAAAAGATCCATGGGAGGCTAGAATAAACATCTGTGTGCATTTGGTTTTGCATCCCTTAATTTTTTCTTACTAGGAGGACTCAGACTTTTAAGCCTTTGGGGACCAGATTTATCTTTCTCATCCTTTCCATTGACTCGGATGCCGCCTTTTCCTCTGTTACTATAGTGCTCTTCCACCCGTTTGTGCCTCCTTACGAGTTCTTCACGGAGTGTGTGCCCTGACTTGTGCACCCCCTTCACCTCACCTCCTCTCCTAACACTTCTAGATCTTCCTTGGCAGGGCAGGAATCAGGACCCATCCTTTCCTGGTCGTCACTGAGAAAGGTATTTGAGGACAACGAAGACTTAGGTCTCACTGGTGCTCAGCTCATCCTGTGAAGGCAAGTGCGTTCATTCACATAAAGCTACACCGCTGTATAAAGGGGCGTAATGATCCAATGGCCTCAAGAATGAGTTTATTTTTCTGTCTCATGTAATGGCCCTGATGTCCCCAGTGCGCATAGATCAGGCAAGAGGAGCAGCTCTGCTGCGTGCAGTTGTTCTGGGATCCAGTTTCTTTGGAGTTGTTGCTCCATCACAGGGCATTGCTGTCCACGTGGTTGAAGCTGGGTTGCCGTCATGCTTGGGTTCCGACCAGTGGAAGGGACAAGAGGAGGTGGAGGAGGCATTCCTGTTGTCCTTAGGCCCAGGTCTTCTATGGCTCGTGTCCCTACAACTCATGTAATCATGTAGCCAACCTGAGTGCAGGGAAACTTGGGAAATGTAGTCCTTTTGTGCTGCCACTTACCAGGAAGGAGAGAGGAATGGATTTGGATAGACAACTAACAATCTTAGCACAAAAGATGGGGAGAGGATTTTCATTTGTGTGTGCTAAGAGGCAGAGAATGTTTCCCTGCCAGTAATATGCCCACTCTCTTGGATAACTTGCATGCATACCACCCTCTTGGCAAATATCTGTGTGCCAGACACAGTGCCGCACAAACTCAGGTAGTCTAGAGAGGGCAAGTGTGGGGACCGTACAGTCTTTAGGGCCAACATAGAGATTCTCTTGTTGTTGTGTGCGAGGCACTGCAGATATAGAGCTAAAAACCCACCCGCACCCTTGATGTGCTCTCAGTTGTGTGGACCAGTAGGTGGAAGTGAAGTGCTGGGGATAGGGCTGGCTTGGCATTAGGAGGGCTTCACAGAAGAAGTGATGTTCAAGCTGGGCACAAGGGTTCAGTTTCAACAGGTGAAGGAGGGAAACCAACAGCAAAGGCATGGAGACTTGGAAGTCCGTGGTGGGTTGGTGGCTTCGGTGAGGTCTGAGCATAGTGGGAAGGAGTGAGAGATGTCCACATGGCCCACTCCTTGCTCCATTCTGGCCTCTGCATATGTCTCCTTACACCTGCCTCCCTGGCCACCCTTCCTAAAATTGTGCCCCTTTTCATCACTTTATTTTTGTGCTTTATTTTTAGCATAACACGTAACCTGGCACATCTATATTGACTATGCATCGTTTCTCTCTCCCACTAGAGTACAAGCTCCATGAGAACAAGGACTTTGTTTTATACAGAACCTGCAAACAGCAGCTATTCAAATATCTGTTGAATGAATAAACGAATGCATAGAAATGTGTGTTTCTATTTTTGGATCATATTTTTGGAAACCTTTGATTTCCATGCTAAGGAGTTTGGCTTTTATTTTATAGCAGGGGGGAGCCATGGAAAGTTTTTGATCAGGGAAGTGACATATCAGTTAAGAAGGTTACTGGCAGTAGCAGGACAATGGGTTGGAAAAGGGAGAGAGTGCCCCTTCCCTGGCCACAGCCAGCTCCAAAGCAGTGTACCCTTTGGCCTGATGCCCTGTTATGTATGCAGTCTTGAAAAGTATTCCTGGGCACAGTCATTTTGTTTGGGTCCAAGCAGATGATTCAGTTTCTGGCTAGTCTTAGGCTCTGGCAGTGGGGTGGATGTGAGCTGACCTCTGCCTTTCTTTTTAGAGACCAAAGAGGGTCTGACAGACAGTCTTGGGCACTGCTGGTGGAAGCGTAAATTGATACAGTCTTTCTGGAAAGCAGTTTGGCAAAAGAACCTTAAAAATATCTCTTTGCCCTAGAAATTCCACAACCAGGACTGTATCATAGGGAAATAAGTCAGGTGTGTAAAGCTGTATGTACTAAGAGTTTCATTCCACACTGAAAAATTAGTAATGATCTAAATGTGTGAGTCAAGTACCTTTCAAATCCATCTCCACTAAAACTCTACCTGCCATGTAATAGACCTTTAATAAAATCTGAGTCCTGTGCTAACGCAACAGTATCCTAATTGGTCTTCCTGCCTCCAGGTGAGGCCCCTTAAACCCACTCTACACACGATTCCAGAGTGAGCTATCAAAAATGCATGTTCTTCAGCTTCACCTCTTCAGAGGTCTCCCATCTCTTAGTGTCCACACCATTTCACTGGCCTAACAGCCCTTTGTGTCCTGTCCCCACCTACTCTTTGGCTTCATTTCTGACCACTTTTTACCTTGTACGCTACACTCCAGCAACGCTGCTTGTGGTTCCCTAAAGCCTGCTCACCTCTGAGCCCTTGTTCTCATTGTTTCCTCTGCCTGGCTAAGCCCTCCCTGCTCATCCCTTAGACTCTGAGCAGACTTCAGGACTTTCTGCAGGCTGGGTGAGACCCCATCTATGGTATTCCCGTGATTCTGTGTATATCACAGTCCTTATATTTGTACATTCGTTTCTGTTACTTTCTTACATGTCTGTCTCCCTTACTAGCTCTGACCTTGAGAACCTATCTTATTGACTTTGTATCCCTGTTCCCCAGCACAGGGCCTGGTGCATAGGAGAAGCTCAATACATGTTTCTTAAATGAATGAATGAATGAATGAATGAAGAGCAATGCAAGCTTTTTGTTATGAAGAAATGCATCCTGTACAGTGCCCAGCACTGACTGGCTCCTGATTCAAGATTAATTACTGTTTACCTTAAATTCAAATTTATCTCTAGGAGTGAGACCTGGGCTTCTGCAGTTTTATGGAGCTTCCACAGGCGAATCTGATGAACAGCAAGGGTTGTGAATCACTGGTCTAACAGTTGGCATCAGATTAAAATAAAAACAGGATCAAGGACATACTAATGGTGACAGTTTGGATTGTACACACCATGTATCTCAGCAGTACATGTGTGTACTGAGAAGAACAGAAAGAAAAATCCCTCAACAGATTATATTGCTGGCTATTTTGTAGTGATAGAATTTGGGTGGCTTAACATTTTTTCTTTCTTTGTTTCTATTATGTACTTTTTCTCCATTGAGCATATGTCAACTTTTAAATGACATGAAAAATGACAAGAAAGGCAGCTGGACAAGGAAGTCCTGATTATGCTTGACACATTTGTGTCCTGGAGCCAGTGCCTGGGCTGCAGCCTTCAGCCAGCTCCTGGGGCTGATTCCAGCATTGGATCTAGAACTTGACCCTTTGGCTCTTTCTGAACTCCAATGACTGTGGACCTTGCAAACTGCCATAGATGATTCCTAGGCCCGGAGTAGGCTGCTTTGTGGTTTCCAGGTCTTTGAGGAATTTGATGGTATTTTATTAAAAATATGCCACCACAAGATGGTCTCCACATGAGTCCAGAACAGAAAAACTGACCTAGGTGGAGTGGGGGTGGGGCCACAGACCTGGAGGCCAAGGCCAGTGGGGGTACTATGATATTGGACGCTGGATAGCCAGCGAGCTGGCAACATGAGACAGGGAGGGGCAGCCAAGTGGGACATTGAGGGTTAGAAAGGTGTAGACAGTTGGGGAGCAGGTGGTAGGGGACTAACCGGCTTGGTGGAAGCAGCCAGCCAGAGGGAGCGTCTGAACCAAGGTGCTCTTGGTTTGTGATCTCTTGGCTCTGGAGCTAACCAAACAAAATAGCTAGAGTTGTCCACTACTGGGCAAGGGGGTGGGGAGGGGATTATATGTGCTTGCATATTTGTTGTGTAATGCCATCTTCCTCCCAAAAGCCTGTGTGTCTGAAAAACACAAATGTCCCCCATCAACATGATGAGCTTTCTCTCCTTTAAAGCCCTGTTAGTCCTTATTCATGCCTCTTATTGCCTTCATCACTTTCTGATTTTGTGTTCTTGTTTCCGGACATGTCTTGGGCCCTTCTGAAGCAGGGCTGGATCTCGTGCATCTTTTCGGTCCAGATAGGCCATAGTTAGGTCCGGGGAAGGCAGCACAGTGCTTTGCATCCAGTTTCCTAGCTGGAAAGGTCAAGGCCAGTGCAAGAGAGGGGAGGGCTCTGCTCCTGGCCTTGTGGCTGGCTCCTGTCTATGCTTCCCTGGGTCGCCACGGCGACAAGATGCTCACTCACAAGCAAATAGCATCCTGGCACAGAGCTGCCAGCCTCAGCAGTTGTTGACCTCCAGCTGAGTTGAAACTGAGAGGATGCCTTTTCCAGCAGCCGGAAGCAGAGCCCATAGGGCTCCCTTCCTATCCCTTTGGTGGCTGTGCTGAAAACAGATATCTCTTGCTACCCTAAGTTTACCACCTCCTCCTCCCCACTATCCTGCTGCCAGAGCCTGTCTGCTTGGATCTATGGTCGGGAGGAGGCTTGGGGCAAAACAGGTGGTCCCCTCCTAGCATACAGCTACCAGCTACATCCTGTCTGCAAGGGAGCCTCTGTGGGCCTTGCTTTCTCCTGGGTTTTAGCACTTTGGGAGCCTTGTCCTGAGGGTGGAGAGGATTGGGGAGAATGAGGGGGCTGCTCCTGCTTGACCTCTGTCTGGCAGAGTACACCTGAGAAAATGAGGCCTGACCTGTCTGCCCTGCCCCCTCACAGTCTCCTCCCCCTAAGTCTGACTCAGCTCTTAATTGACACAGATCTTAAGCCCTTGTCAGACTAGTCTCAGGTTAGGCAGGTGATGTGGACCGTGGCCCAGCTGCCCAGAGAAGCCAGGCCCTGCAGCCTTCTACTCTGGGAAACCCTACAGGCCTTTCCTGGCGGTTCAGCTGTCTGCCTTCCTCTGAGGCAAAGACCAAAGGACACCTCCACTAGGAGATCAGCTGTTTTCCCCTTTGGGACAGCCCTCTTTCCCATTCTCACCCTCACTTCTTCCCAGGAGACCTGAGTTCTCACCAAACCCCCTCTGCGATTCTCGACTTGGTTCCTTCTCTTAGCCTTCATTGAGCATCTATTATATGGCAGGCACTGGCCTGAGTCCTGGGGTCCCTGAGGTGGGTAAGGCCCAGCTCTGCCCTTGTAGCTTTTTTGTGGTACAACTCATACAGAGTGGCTCAAATGGGAGCTTTATTGGATCTAGGACAATTAGAAAGGGTCTTTCATTAGAGATGCCTAGCGGTAGAAGACACCCAAAGTCCCAGCTGAGCTGTTTCAGCCTCATCATGACAGGATCTTTTACTGCCTTCCCCTAAAAGGCTCATAAAGTTTTCTATCAAACCACATTTAAACAAAAGCTAAAGGAACACACACACACAGCCCTTATTTTTTTAAAATAGTCAATACATACACAAATATAGATCCTAGAAAGTACAAGTCCCATCACCGCACTCTTACAGTGGAAAGACTGGTGTGTATTCCCCCAGATTTTTTCCTTGCGGATGTTAATGCTGTCTTTATGAATTTGGGCTCATTTGGAGCTGTCTAGATGGTTGGGAAGCACATAGCCTCTAAGGGCATCATCCGACTCCTGACAGTTATTCCAGCCATAGACCTCTGCCCAGAACAGAAATGGCGTCAAGCTCACAGTACTCCTTGCTTCCCCCACCCCCCAACTTGCACTGATGTCAGCACCTAAAGCCTTGTGTTGAAAGCCTTTGGTTGGTTGCTAGGATTTCAGCTGCCTCCCACTTCCCGCCCTTGTGCCCCAGACTCCTCTTCCCTTGAAACCAGGACTGTATGGGCGGTGGGGAAATCTTCTTAGATCTAGAGATTGGGGACCTTTGGGTTTTTCCGCCCATTCTTTCTCGCATTGGCCATATCTCTCAGCTACTCTGTACCTGCCCAATCTCTTGGCCTCGAGAAACTGAGTCACAGAGATATCCAAACCTTCCAGGCTGACCAAAACATCTTCTCTGGGCTGGCATTCTGTCAGCTTAGTGTGGACCACTAGTTTCCATATGCTGATCAGAAGCTTTAATTGACAGATATGTCTTAGCATTTCCATTTAAAAAAATATAAACTAAATACAGTTGGAGAGAAATTCTTTTGAGATCTGGAGGAGTGGGTAAGGTAATAAAAGGTCTTTGTCATGACAAGGCTGGGAGCTGCCCTTCAGTACCCCAAGGGGCGGTACAGATGTCCCGAATCAGAGCCCATCAGCCGGGGTGGATGAAACTAGAAAAGAAGAAAGCAGGACAGCCTTGTGGGTGCTACAGCTAGAATTTGATTGTAAATGACATTGCAGACTTGTGTTCAACTATTTATATATTCCCGACTTTGCCAACAAAGAGTGAAGACCAGTGTTTAGTAGGCCAGTGGGCCAGGGAGCAGGGCACCCATCAGGCCTTGCGGGGTCCGGGTAGTCCTGCAAGCCTGCACTCACTCTTTCAGCCTGACTCCAGGCCTTTGCTGCTTCTGCACCTTTTACCTGCAATGTATGCTTTTCCCTCCCACTCCTTCAAGGCCCAGCTCACAGTGTTATATGTCTTCCATGAGGCCTCACAGATGTGTTCGTTCCCTCCTTTGCTTCCCCACAGCCTTCTAAATCTCTTTTCCCTCATTTCCTGCTTGTCTTGTAGTGTAGTCATTCATTCATTCATTTAATACTGAGAACCTTCTCTGTGTAAGGTGCCAAGTGCTACTTAAAGCAGAGACCAGGGCCCTGCCTTTGGGTGACTGACATTCTAATGGGGAGACAGAAAAGTGAGTCAAACTGTAGCAGAATTGGGATAGACACCACATAAGAGACAAGGGGCTGGCATGGGGGTGAAGGAGCCCACTTTAGTTAGGTTGGGAGGGAAGGCCTCTGAGGAGGTGCTTTTGAAACCTTGAGATACACTTAAGGTAATTAGAATGTCATCCTCATTTTCTCGGGCGCCTTGAGTGCCTGGCAGGATCTCGAACACAGTGGGTGCTCAGGAATTGTGTTGACATGAATCTGGGCCATGACCCCTTTGTCTGGGCCTCAGCACCCTGGAAGCCAGTAATCATCACCTTCTTCTGCCTTAGGGCTCCCTAGCCACCTCCAGCTGTCATTTCACCATGAAGAATTGGGTTACCTTGGGGGTGGGGTGGCAGGGTCCTGTGAACTTGGGTGTGGGCCAGCGGGGCTGCTTTGAGGCCAAGCCTGTCAGCATCAGGGGAGAGAGAGAGAGAAGAGACTGATGACCTTTAAACAAGAAAGCCTTGCATCTGGATCCTCCATCAGGGATGTTTTACCACCATTATTTCAGAGGGCAGCTGAGTCCCAGAGCTTGCTAGCTGCCTCTTCCTTTAGCAGCAGAGGCCAAAGTGGAGCAGGCCACTGTGTGCGGGAATGAGGGTAAGGCTTGCTCCCAGCTTGCCCTCCCAGTCTGCTGGAGTCTGCCTATTTCTAGAGCCCTTGTCACACAGGGTCAGAGCTGGAAGCAGCAGCTGTAGAGATGATCTAGCCCAACTCCCACCCACCCCTTTGGCAGATGCATAAACAAGGCGTGGTGATCAGGGTGTGGGCTCCCAATACAGGCATACCTCATTTTATTGTGCTTTTCAGATAATGTGTTTTTTACAAATTGAAGGTCTGTGTTGAGCAAGGCAAGTCTACTGGCACCATTTTCCCAGCTGGCTCAAATGATGGTTAACATTTTTGGCAATAAAGTATTTTCTAATTAAGGAATGTACAATGTTTTTCAGATGTAATGCTACTACATACTTCATAGACTACAGTATAGTGTAAACATAACTTTTATAGGCACTGGGAAACCAGGAAAATTCTCTTGACTCGCTTTATTGCGATATCCGTTCTATTGTGGGGTCCTGGAACCAAACCCGTGGTGTTTCTGAGGTCTATGCCTTTCCCCAACCCTCTGCTCTATCTACCATGCAGTAGTTTGCCTGCTTGTGTATGGGGGTTTTTTTCTGAACAAAATTTGTTTGTATCATTTATTTATTTCTCATTTATTTAGTTTTTTTAAAGTGTGCCACAGAATAACACATTATAAGAGTTTCCTAAATTATGCATTCAGGTATTTTCGAAACAATGAGCATGAACATAATATGTCACAAAACCAAAAAGGATTCCCCATGCGTCATTTGTGTGATTCAGCCCTGGCCCAGACAGTAATAGGAGCTGATCTTGTCAGGGACTTGTCATGCTCGTCTGGGTGGCCACAGTGCCTGGCACTGGTACATGGCTGTTGCAAGAGACTGAGCAGTTTCCACTTTAACAGGGTCTCCATGGTTTTTTGAGAGTCTCTGCCCTTGGGGTCTCACAGCATTTTTTTTGTACAGAATCTCATGTCTCATGTGTGTCTGTGTGTGTGTATTATTGCTTATGTGGTTTACCTTGCAGTTTGTGCAGGGGTGGTGAGTTTTTGGAGGGCAGAGATCTTGCCTCATGACCTCTGCACAGGTCTTTCCACAGGATGGATTTGAATTGAGTCTTAGAGCTAGAAGGGGCCCGGAATCCATTAGTCCAAACTCATTTTACAGATGGGAGCCCAGATGAAGGGCCTCAGGGAGATGACCCGGTCCAGGTCCCAGGGGCTGAACCAGCCAGTCATGGGGCTGAGATATCTGACCTTCACGCTGAGTCGAGAGCCTCCCTGGAGGTGAAGGACACCTGTCCCAAAGAGGCTCTGGTGGGCAGTGCAGGTGGGAGCTGAAGCTCACTTGTGCCTCCGGAGCCTAGGGTCCCTCAGGGATGTCAGGAAGCTGTCAGAGAGGTGTCAGGAGGGGAGGGCATGTGGGCATGGCCCCTCCTCCACCCATAACAGACCCACTCTACCTATCTTGCATGGCAAACGAGCTTCTCTGAAAGCCATCCACTATTTTCTTTGAAACAAGGGTTTTGCTGCTAAGAAAAGAACCCTCCTGGAGCTGCAGACCCTCTGCTTGTTTAGTTTGGAGGCCTGCCCTGTGGCCCTGGCTGGAGGGTGGGGATGTGTCATGTGGGAGGACTAGGGGGCCCTGCCTTTCCTGCCCTCCATACAGATGCCAGGGCCAACACCTAAAGGCCCCGAGGTCCTGCCCTTCTGATCAACTGCCACCTCAGGTGTTGCCAAAATAAACAACTCAGGATGAGGTGCCTCACAGCCCGAGGCCCTTCCACACAACCACCCCCAGCCGCACCTTGGAGAGCCATGCATAGACAACAGTGTTGACTGCTTTGCCCTGTCTTCATCTGGGCCCTGCTCTGAGGAAGGGGGAGGGACATGGGATCACTGCAATCTGGATCCTGTTAGCCTCATGTAGAAGGGCGAGGAGGCCTTGGTTCTTTAAAAAAAAATTTAACTTTATATTTCACTGGAGCTTCAAATAACTTAGCTAGGCTATGCACAGAATAGGATTCAATAGTAAATGCTGTGGATGGAAATGAAATTAGACCAAAAGATTTGTCATTGAGTTGTCTTAGAAATGCTTCCTGAGCATCTGCTGGACTAGCTCTGGAGCACTTATAACCTACCAGGCACTCGACACTCAGGAGAGGTGGTAGCTTGGGATTTCAGAGCCAGCCTGCTACTTAGCCATGTGACAAGTCCCTTTGAATTAGGCAGTTTAATATATATGAGACTTAGAACAGTGTCTGGCATGTGATAAGAGCTTAGTAAATGTTATCCATGATTGTTAATGTCGTTGTTATTACCATAGCTCTCAGTGTAACCCTGTAAGGTAGTGACTGTTGTCCCCATTTTCCAGATGAGGAGACTGAGGTTCTCAGGGGTTAAATGATGTGCCCAAGTCATGCAGGTGGTGGAGCCAGGGTTCTGTCTCAGATCTGGAATCTGAGGCGCTTGGCAGCTCGACTGGACTGTTCATCTGGCTCTAGGCCAGGGGCTGGGCATTGGGATGCCAATGCTAATGAGACCAGGTGCTGCCTTGAGGAGCTTACAGCCTGGCGTGCAGGCCCACACATACACATGGGCATCAGTGAGTGAATTTCCAGAGGCACCACATGGGTTAGAGTCAAGTCAGGCTGGGTGCGAGGCAGGGCAGGACTGGCAGCAATGCCGTACTGCACACCGGGCTGGTCAGTAATGCTGTCAACTAAGCCTTCCCTCCTCAGCTGCAGGCAGAGCCGGTTCTGTGCCTGTCAGCTGTGTGGCACAAAACTGGGGGCAGACGGGTGTCACCTCCTCCTTTGCCCCCTCATTTGCAGTGTTTTTCTCACTGCCCTGGAGAGGTGGTGTGAAGGGCAGGAGCTGGGACAAGCACTGGGCTGGGTGTAAAAGGATCTGAAACCACTCATTGGATTCTCGCCACTGCCCCAGGGTCCCTGAACCTCAGTGTCCTTATCTGTAAAATGGGGGTAATGGTACTTGCCATACATGGTTGTTATAAAGATTAACTGAAATGACATATAAAAAAAACTTTTCATAATACTAATTCTAGGACTTGTACAACTAGTAATAATTGTTACCATTTTGAGCTCCTACTTTGTGCCTCACACAGTACTAGGTAATTATATACAGTAATATATCTTGTTTAATCCTCGCAATAGTCCTTCCAGATAGTATTACTGCTCCCATTTTACAGATGTGGAAACTGAGATAGAGAGGCTCAGCTACCTGGGGTCACACCTGTGAGGGGTGGAGTTGAATATCAGACCCAGATCCTGTCTGATTCCAAAGCTACCTCTCTGTGTCCAAACCTTTTGAGTTTTGTCCCCCTTCCAGCCCCACCCATCACTAGTAAGCTACCGGACCAGCCTCAGGAGGGTGTGGCTGTCAGGGGGCCAAGTTGAGTGAGGCACTCCTGCCAGGCCAGCCGGCTATGCCTGGCAGCTGGTGGGAGGCAAGGATGGAAGGATGGGCTTTACCTGCCCACGGGCCCCGGTTGTGGTGGGAGCAGCAGGCTTTCCTCCCTGCTAGTCTGGCAAGTAAGTTTTGTCAGCCTGTGAGTCACATAGCACTGATGAGTCAGATTTTTCCCCTCTTCTTGCCCAGAGCAGCTGGGGAGGGGGTAGGGAGGGGTTTCTTAGGAAATAGGACCTCCTTCGTTCTGCTCTCCCACTGTCCCCCTTGTCTTCAAGCTGAGCGTTTTCTATCCATAAGTCTGTAGCTCGGCCCTGGAGGAAGAGTCTTTTGTGTCCATAGAGAAGAGAGAGTAGAGATCAGACCTCAGGCTGAGTAGAGTTGGCAGGGGAACTTGCCGCCATGTTAGTAAGGAGAGTAAGGTTGCTGGTCCATTCTGCAGAGAAGAGTTTAGTCCTGTATCCTCTGGGTTTCCCCATGCACAGGGCCCCTTGAGCTATCTGCTTCTTGCCTTGTGACCAGCTTGGCTGAGAGCCTTGAAAGGACCGTCCAGATGGCCAGCCTCAGGCAGGCCTGGGGTTCTCCCTGAGCAACCCCTTCTAGGCCCTCTCAGAGGCCTAATGAAACATAGTCAAAGCAGCCAGCCAAGCTGGGCAGCCTAGTTCCAAATCAGTTCATCTCAGTCTTGGCCACATGTTAGAATTCTCTGGAGAGATTTCATACCCTTCTGATGCTCGGGCCCTACCCCTGAGCAATTATGTCAGACTCCCTGGGGTGAGCCCCAGGCAACAGTGTTTTTGATTTAGAGCACTGTGTCGCCTCTTGAGAGCCTGCCCTCCAGGAGTTGACAGTCAAGTTACAGGGACAGCGCACACGGGGTTGAGTTCCCTGCAGTGTGTGACTCAGGCTTGTGTGGGAAGCTCACACCCTGCAGGGTCAGGGCAGGGGAGAGAGGGGTGTGAGGGCCCCAGTGGGAAGAAGGCTGCATCCTGCATCCAGAGAGTTGGAGGTGGGGACCAAGCAATGCTTGGGAAGGAAACCAGAGAGGCTGCTGGCCTGACAGGGCTGTGATTCACGGGCTGTAAGGAGGAAGGGGAAGGAATGAGTCAGGCACAGCTGAATGCAAGACCAGAGCCTGGCTTTGGAGGAGAATGAACATGGTCAAATGAGGAGTTCTCTGTTGATCCACAAACCAAATGTTGTGGGTCCTGAGCTGTGCCACATAAAGAAATGGGCGAGCCTTAAAAAGATGGCGTTCCAGATCTCAGTGATGTCAGGCATCTGTGTGCACTTTGTACTCGACCAAGGCACTTCTCACAGAAACACCTGGAGCATTTCAGCGTCTCTGTAAAGTGCAAAAAAATGTGGCATTTACATTTGGCAGATGTGATTGGAGAGGTTAAGTGTCATGCCCTGGGTCACACAGCAAGAATCACAATGGAAATGGACTCAAATCTTCTGACTCCATCCCACTCAAGACACAGACTTGAAAGGCAAACAGTAACTGAGGGCCAGCTGCTGAGGTGTGGACTGTAAATGAACACCAGGACTGAGAGAATGTGGCACCACAACCAGCAGGGAAGGGTTGTGGGGTCTTTTCTAACTCCAGCCCCATCAGTTCTAGGTAAACTTGCTGCCATGTTAACTGTGGAGGCAGAGGGGTCTATGCTCAGATAGAGGAAGCAAGAGCCCGGTGGGGCTTCCTGCTGGGCAGACTTCACCTGGGCTGTTAGGTGAATTAGTTTAGTGGGGAGGAGGGTGAATTGGATGAGACAGAAGGAGGGAATAGGGATCTTCAGTCTGGAGCAGAAAACGACTATGTGAAAGAGGCTGTGGCTTGTTCGGTGTTATTCCAGAGAGAAGAGCCAGTGGATTCTAGGTCAGAATAATAATGTTAATAATAACAATGGCAAAAACAATTTTTTATGACAGTAATAAATGCCTACTCTGTAGCAAGTATGGTGCTGGGTGTGTGTGTGTGTGTGTGTGTGTGTGTCTCTCTCTCTCTCTCTCTCTCTCTCTCTCTCTCTCTCTCTCAGATCTCTCTCTCTTCAGATTGAGGCACCAAGAGCCAGGTGAAGCTTGGTGCTTGGGAGACTGCACCTGGGATGTTAGGTTAGTTGATTTATTATATATAATCTTCTTGATTCTGTTAGTTAATATATACGTATATACCATCAATCTTCCCAACCTCCCGAAGAAGTGGGCTGTGACTACTCCCTTCTTCCCAGAAGAGGAGACTAGAAAGCTTAAGGCATTTATCCAAGGTCACTGAGCTGATTTATGATGGAGCTGATGTTCAAACCGAGGTCTGTCTGCCTCCAAAATCTGTTTCTCTGTTCCACTGCCTGCCACATACTTAGTGCTCAGTGAAGGGAGACTATAAAACTATTAATTTTCTAACCATTTGATCCATCCAACAATGGAATGGGCCTTCTCATGGCCTAGAGAGTGCCTTATCCCCCAAAGTACCCACAGAGACTGAATTGCCCCCAGAAGGAGTGTCGTATGGGGTAAGAGGTTGGTCGCCGACACTGAGCCCCTAACCAGCCATGCGGAATTAGAGTACCCCATGTCTATGTTTCTGTCAGGCGCACAGAAGACCTGGGCACACAGCCAGGCCCAAGTGTCCTGGGAGGGCCCAGCTCTTAGGTTCTGTTCTTCCCCAGGGGAAACTAGAAGGCCAGGCAGACTCATAACTCCTCCATTCTTGCTCCTGATATGTGTGTTCTGTCTGCTGCTTTTCCCATTGGTGTATTTGTCATCTCTGTGTCAAACTCTTGACATTTTAATATTCTAGTTATAATTCAGCTTTCACTGGAAATAGAATGGTTTGGTAGAAAGAATTTACCTCTCACCCCCAACACACACACACACACACACACACACACACACACACACACACACACACAAGAGCTATGACGTTTGGGACAGGTCACATCTCAAAGCCTCAGTTTCCTCATCTGTAAAATGAAATGACTTTAATATCACTTTCTGCTTTAGGATTCTGCCATACTCAGGCACCTGCCCTGATGTGATGGCACATGTCTGAGTGAAGCAGTGTGGCAGTTGACATCCAGTAGGTCAGAGTCCTGGGTGTCAGAAGTCAGGTGGTGCCATTCCATCTCCAGGCACCTGGCTGCCAGGCAGGGGCCAGCCTGGATCTTTCCTGCAGGGAGCCTCCTTGACAGCAGGGCTGTGGAAAGCACAGTGGCAGCAGTGACCTGTCTCTCCTCCTTGGAGTCCTGAGGTAGCAAGGGGAGCTGGCCAGATATCGGAGACCTTTCTAGCAACCTCTGGGGAATTCCTGTTTTATTTATGAGCCGCCATCCTCCCTCTTCTGCCCCAGGAAAAGTGCTGACCCTGTGCTGTGCAGCCACACAGGGAAGCGGGCATCCATCCATCAAGCCCACTCTTTGTCCCTGTCAACCTTAACCTCATTTAACCCATGCATCGTCCTGCACTGTGAGGTAGAAACCATGAGTTGTCTACGGCAGGAGTATTCAAAGTTTCCAAAATCACAGCAACTCTATTGAAAAACGATAATCTTTAATTCTTTTAATTGCATAATGGTAAACATTATTGACTTGGCTCAATTACTAATTATAGTAGCTACTGTCTTTTAAGCACTGGGCAGAATGGTCTCTGTAATCCTTAAAGCAATCCATGATGTGGGCGTTACGTCCTCCTTACAGATGGGAACACTGAGGTTTAGAACAGTTAGGTTGTCCACTTATATCCACCCACACTCACACAGGTGGTAGGTAGCTGAAGCACCCTCACTGCCTCCCCATTCAGCCAGATTGGAGAAAGAGGCTACACTAACATGTCTCTTAACTCATAATGATCCGTGATCTGCGTTGCCAGAAACCACATGTAATTAAGCTTCTCTCTAGAGCTGGTAACACTGGAACTATTCACATTTAGGGAGGACTTTGTTGCACGTGGGAACAAACATCAGTACATGATGAAGATGGGAATATATTCATTACAAAGACGAAATGGGCTGTTTTTTTAAAAATTTATATGAACTTAAAACAAGGAGAAGTGCAGGAATTTCCCAAACACCTGATGTTTTAACTCTACCTGTGAAGTGCAGCATTCTCTCCCAGCCAGCCTCGGGAAGGAGCTGTTGGCTGTATGGCAGGTTAGCTCCCAGAGCAGCCCCTGAGGATGTGGGGGTTCTGTTTGTAGTAGAGATCAGACAGGCCAGTTTTCCAGCAGAAAATGGGATGGGGTGGCTGGGCAGTCAGCTTGGGTCAGGAGAAGAGTTTGTCAGTGCCCAGCTAGCATACCACCTTTCACCCTGCCTGCTGCACACAGCCTGGGCCCTGGGTGGGAGGCATAGAGCAAAGAGCAGATGAAGTCCCTGCTCCGCCTGAGCACCCCCCAGTAAATGTGTGTGTTGTGTGCAAGCGCAGTGAAAGCACACATTGTCTCCACAGTTATGTGTGCCCCCTTGTCCACACCTACAACCGCCCAAGCAGGGGGCCTCTGGGTAGGTTTATTTTTCTTGGCTGCACTTTCGTCTCTCCAGTCGCCACGAAGGTTCCAGGCCCTCACTGGGTGTGGTTCCTGACATCCAGCCCCTCATCCTCCGCAGGTTTCTTCACTGTACTCTTCAGGGACTGGTTTTGTCCCTCATGAACTCCCACCTCCACCTCCTCCTTTCTTCCTCCCTCTCTTCTTTACAGGAATTTCTTCCAAGCTGTTCAGTCTGGTCTCCCCCGACCTCTGATCTCTCCTCTCCCCTCTCCAGCTCTTCCCACTTTTCCTAAACTGCCTGCTCACTTTATTCACTCATTCTTTTGGGAAACAGTTCTTGAGTCCTGCTGCATGCCAGATTTTGTTCCCAGAATCCCAGAGATGCGTTGGGGTAGTCCCAGCCTCGGGGACAAACAAGATCATTGCACAGAACTGCAGTTGCCCTGGGCTGGGCGTCATCACAGAGCTGAGTAGGGGCTCCCACAGGAGCCTAGAGTCAGTCCTTCCACTTGCCAAGGACCACCTGGGATCCAGTGTTCCCCTCGTTCCCCTCAGGGGATGTAGTTTAGGAAGCCTGGCTTGTCACTTAGCAACTGGCTCCACCTCTTTCCCTCCCTGAACTCTGGAGCTGGGCTGGAGGGAATGAATGGGAAGAAGGGCCTACTGTACTATAAAGAGGCCGCCATGTGGGGAGGCCCCAGCTGAGCAGAGCTGGGCCAGCACTTTCCCTTCGAAGGTTACCCAGGCACTGAGGGTCATTCTGGGCTAAGTCTGACTATAAATACCACACTTCCTGAAGGGATTATTACCTGGGCTCCGCTTCCCCTGGCTGCACCCTCCCTAGCTGTGCTGATCCTCCTTCTGGGGCCTGCTGTTCTCCCTGACCTGTATCCCCTCTGCCAGGTGCCATCCTTCAGCCGCATCTCTCCAGCCCTCTGCGTCCCAGCCGGGACTACCAGGGTGGGAGGGGAAGAGGAATGATTCGAGTCTG
This sequence comes from Pteropus medius, assembly GCF_902729225.1. NCBI lineage: Eukaryota > Metazoa > Chordata > Mammalia > Chiroptera > Pteropodidae > Pteropus > Pteropus medius. The sequence continues at coordinate 22,642,636 of NW_024344378.1, read as the reverse complement.
CATCTTGGCCAAAGGGCGCATGCAGCCTAGGCTGTTGGGACAGGCAGACCCTTGTCCCTGCCTTCTCCTGCCTGGAACCTCATCTGTCACACCAGCCAGAGCAAGCCCAGACTTGTCACAAAACCAGTACTTCTGGGGAGGACACCGTTGGCCCCTTCCCTGGAGTAGGGGCCTGAGAATGGAGCTTGGTAACCAACTGTGGAAATAGACCTTGGGGATTGATGCAGGTATAAATAGGGCTGTCTCCTGGCTTGGGTGGACTGACTGTCCTGGGAAATCTCTGGTTCCCTTGGCTGGTCTCAGACTTGGTGTCACATCCCAGTGGGTCAATTGTGCCAGTCCCTGAAGCTACAGTAAGGATCTCTTGGGGTCTGAGATCAAAAAGAAAGGGACTGCCTGACTTCGCCCTCATGCAGACTTTTCCCCAGCTTCCCCCTGCCTGCCCACCTCTGCTCTCTGTTTTAATTCTTCCACCATGCTCCCCACCCCTTTCACGGAGTGTTTGTCAGTTCCATTTTCAACTCAGCAGAAAACCTGCACTGGGCCAGGCATCCTGTGAGGCCCTGGGATATTCAGAGAGAAGCAGCCAGGGCCTGTTTTCCTTCTGTGGGTTCTTGAGAATCCCTGCTTTCTGAATTAAGCCTGGTGAATCAGGTGTTGGGAGTGCATTTACACATACACACACACACGTACACACACATGCGCACACAGATGCACACCAGGTCTGGGCAAGTTGGAAAGGACCTTTAGCGTTCTCTCTCCCACTCTTCTTTTAGTGCCCTCCCTTGGGGATGTTACAGCCAGACACCATTCATTATCAAAACCAAACCACAGCGTCCACCGTCATTATCCTCCCCCGACCCAGACAGCGTGCCCTCTTGCTCTCTTCCCTCTTTGCTCTCCGAATCTGCCCTCAGCAGCAACTTTGGGGGTGATCTGTTGAACAAACTTACACTAGCGTATGGATGAGCCTGCCATTTCCACTTCTGTTTTACTGTGTTTACAAGGAGGCTTGTTCAGTCAGAATCACTGTATACCCCAGCCCAGCCCCTACAACTCCGAGGACGCTGGCAATCTGCCTTTTTAACCAGCACTCCAGGAGATCCCAGCTTTTGCCTCTGTACTCGGAAACATACATTCCCTGCTCAGTCACAACTGTAGTTGCTGTTCCCTGCCTGCCACAATCGCAGAAACCCACGACTTCCATGGGCATTTTATACCTCCCTGTGTAGGGGTGTACCTTGACCACAGAATGATCTTTCTTTATTTTTTAAAATGTCTCTTTTGTCAACTTCATTAAGGATAAAGACCATTTCTGTTACTCTGTCTTTGACCTGGAACTTTATCTAGGACAGGTGGAGACATAAGTAGAAGCCACTAGATGCTCCTGCTGCTGAAACCAGCAAAGCCTGACCTGGCCCTGGACAGAGTCACTCAGAGCTGCCAGCAACTGAAATCCTAGAGGCTGTGGACCTTGGGCTTTCCAGCTCATTGCCACCCTCACCCCTCCTCACTACCGCCCTCACCCCTCTTCACTCGGCTCCCCAAACTCTTCCTACTTTTCCATGGCTGCTCCCCGGCTCTTTGTGTACTTTTTTCCTTGTTAGCTACTTTCACCATATTATTTTCGTTACTTACGTAACAAATGCTTATTGTAGAAAACTTGGAAAATATAAACAAAAAAATTTGGTAGCTGCCAATCGGATATAACCAGTTAACATTTTGGTGTAAATCCAGTCTTTCCAATATATATGATTTTACATACCTTTTTAGAAACAAAAGCTGGAGCACCGAGCACTTGCCGTTCTGTAACCTTTTTTCACTGTATTCTGGACATTTCCCCGTGCTACTCAGCATCCTTCTGCTTCGTCTCAGAGCGGCTGCTGCGATGCACAAGTGTTATTGAACCTTCCTCTGAGGGGTGTGCAGTGCATTTGTTTCTAGCTTTCTCCTGTTTTAAACTATGCTGAGTCAAACAGCTTCATAGATAAGCCTTTGCCACACACTTGTGATTATTAGAAAACATTCTTAGAAACCAAAGAGCTGAGCCAAAGGGAGGTACATTTTTAAGTTTTTTGGTACCATACTAAATGCCCTGTGGAAAGTTTGTACCAATTTGTATGGCATATAAGAGTGTTCACACCCTTTCCACTGCCCAATAATTTATTGACTCAACCAACTGTGAAATATCATTTATTTTTAAAGTGAATGAAATTTAAAATATCAATTTGCTTTTATCTTTCTCTGTTTGTATCTGTGCCTAAGATTGTAAGCATCAGTGTATAGGAGTCCAGAACTTTTGGCATGTCTCTTGTACATGCTTGCCTTCGGCCTAGAGAACTCTGCTGGATGTTTTTATGCTGTATTTGACTCACTGATTGAGGGAGACAGCACCTGTCCCAGAGATGTTGCGGGTGCCCCCTGCTGGTTCCGAGGTGCGGTGCCGGCTGAGAAGGCATGGCTGGGATACTGCTGTCCTCTTAACATCAACCCTCCCCTTGCCCACCATCACCACCCCATTCTAATATTTTGTAGTAGTTTCAGTCCGAAAGGACCAGCGTGCAGCGTGAGGAATTTTTAAACCGTCGTATCCTGGGTGACTGCAATTGCTGAATTACTTGGAGAGGCTCACTCACATTGTGTCCACTGTGAGTGAGAAGTATGTCTATGTTAGGAAAGAGTGCCGCTGTCTGTGTGGAGGGGTGGGGACTCTGAAGGTCAGGTATTTGAGCAAAGCATCCCTGGGGTACCCATGGCCTCCTGAGGTGATGACTTTGAAAGGTGACACTGTGGAGCCATGTTTATTTTAAAGAGACAGCGGGATGCATGCACACGCTTCAAGTGTCCTGAGGTCATCAGTCCAGCATCCTCAGTTGTCAGGAACAGAATCGAAATGTGACCGTTAAAGGAGAGGGGATCTGAGTAGGAACAACAGATGTCTGGAAGCCTAGTCTTTCTCTTCTTTAGGAAGCCTCTTCCTTAGAACTGGATGTTCTTGACTTCAGCAGTGCTGACAAGCTTTCTAACCCTCAGCAGATTAGGAGCGCTGCATTAGCTGGACCTGACCTCTGCCCATGGCAGCAGCAGCTAGATGGAGATCAGTGAGGAGTGACCTCTGGCAAAGAGGAAGGAGACCGGAAAGCTATAGAAATCAGCTCAAGAAGTTTAAAAGTCGCCGAAGTGGGGTCATTGAGTGGAGGGGCAGAAGTTCCACACCCCAGAGGTCCCTGAGGATGTCACTGTACTAGGACTGTGTATCTTGCTGGATCAAAGCTCTTGTTAGGGAGTCATCAATATTAAAAGACCAAAGAGGAGGAATCAGAAATCATGAAGCAAGAGTTACTTCCTGGATCTAGGGAGAAAGGCCTCTGGGCCAAATTACCACAAAAAAATACATGGATGAAACTTATCTTCTGTGTCTCTAGTGCTTCCTTTCTGTCTTTCACACTCAAGCCTTTGATTGATCTGGTTTTGATTTCTGTAGCTGGCATGAGATAGGGGTCCTGTTTCATGTGTTCTCCTACGTGGAGAATCTAGTCCTAACGCCATTTATCAGTAGTCTATTGTAAAGAAAAACTTTCCGTGTTTGTCTACTACTCACACAGAACACTTTGATTCCAGTTGTTATGAGTGTTTTTTCCCACACCAAACAATTCTCCAATTCTCTGTGGACACCAACTGGTGTCCTACAGTTCTATTCAATTCTGACACTATCCGGAGTTCACATAGACCCAGCAAGTTAAGGGCCCAGTCCCACAAGACTACCCCCTGCTTCAGACACCAATCATAAGTAGTAGGTCCTCAGGTTTACTGTAATTTCTGTTCAGCTTGGCTACTAATTGGACATTCCCATGACCCCGTCCTTGGATTCGATTATCCACTAGAGCAGCTCACAGAAACCAGGAGAATAGTTTACTTCTTATTGCCGATTTATTACAAAAGATATTTTAAAGATCACAGATGAACAGTCAGATGAAGAGATACATAGGGCGAGGTCTGGAAGAGTCTCAAGCCCTTCTCTCCTGGCATGTAGATGTGTTCACCAACCTGGAAGCCCTGGGAATTTTTGTGGAGGCTTTGTCACACGGGCATGATCAATTATTGACTCAATTTACAGCTTCTCTCCCTTCTCCCCTCTCTAGAGAGTGGGGGGCAAGGCTGAAAGTTCCAAGCTTATCATGGCTTGGTCTTTCTGGTGTCCAGCCCTCATCCAGGATCCCACCAAGAGTCTCTCATTAGAACAAAAGATGCTTATGTCACCCAGGAAATTCCAAGGGATTTGAGAGCTCTGTACTAGACATTCCTATCACTCAGGAAACTACAAAGGTTTTAGGAGCTCTGTCTTAGGAATTGGGTCAAATACCAAGTATTAACAGGAACTGGGGGCAGAGACCAATATATATATTTCGTCTTACACACACAATTCTGCAGTGTTTCTTCTTACTTTAAGCACATTTCTATATATGCCTGGGTCTATTTCTGGGCTCCCTATTCCATTTCATTGGCCCATTTGTCCCTATTCCAATACTACATTCACTGTAGCTTTATAATTAGTGTCAGTAATTGTAGAGAAAGTTTTTCCCACCTTATTCTTACCATCCAAATTCCAATTAGTATATTTTTCATTTCTAGAACTCCCGTATGGTTCTTTTAATTTCTCCTTGGTCATTCTTTTTAATCTCTTTTTCCCTGTTCATGTTTTTAAGGCTTTCTTCTTTCTTAAATGCAATATTTAATAATCTGTGTCCGATGAATCCCATATCTGAAATCTTTGATTCTTCTGTTTGCTGTTTTTGCTGGCTTTGGCTCATATTGCCTTGTTTCTTTATATGTTGTGATTTTTCTTTTAAACTATGACCTCATTATTCATTTTCCTTTGAGGTTTATAGCAGGAATTCTTTGAGGCCTGGTTTGAAGTTGCTTTCCTACAAGGAAGATTTGCATTTCCTGCTATTTCTGGGAATGCTCTAAATTAAATGTCTGGCCTGAGAATTTTCTGCTTGCACGGGTATTGGCAAACCCACAGGAGGGCTGGTTGTGGTTCAGTCTGACCTGCGGTGGAACCCTCTGTCACTTACTGTGTGACCTTGGGCAAGTCATTTAATCTTTCTGCCTGTCCCATCATCTGTGAAATAGCAATAACAACACCTACCACCTAAGGCTATTGCAAGGGTGAAATGGGATAATGTGTATAACTAAAGTGCTTTCGGGGGTTCTTTTACACAGATGGCAGGCAGTGAGTGTCATCCTCTTCCCCTGAAAAACCCCCTCCTGCCCCAGCCAGTGGGGGTGGCCTAGTGGTGGTGGTCTCCAGCTTTAGTTCAGTCTCTTGCCTATAGGATCTGAGTTAGGGTGGGAGTCAAGTGCTTTAGACCTCACTCCTGTGGCTCATTTGCCTTCAACTGAAGTTCCTAAATTCTTTGAGAGATGCTCTTGCCTCAGCCTTGACCGGGGTCTGAAGTTGTCTTGGAGGCCACTTGGGGCTAACTAACAAGAAAAATGACATTTAACAGGATTGCTTTCTTCTTCAGGTGCTGTGAGATTTTTTTGGTTCATTGGTTATGTTGTTTTTTTTTTTTTTTAATCTGTGTAACTATATGGTGGGACATTAATAACAAGACATTCTAACTGTTTATAATTTTAATCGTGGAAATATACATTGACAGTAATGTAAGTGTGAAATAAAAAGAAAGTTGTTTGAATATTGGCATGAAAACATTTTAAATTCTTCATATAATGAGGAATATAAAAATTTAATAGTATAAACTCAATTATTTTGAGAAAAATGGGGGAAAGGAAACTGGATGGAAATATGTCTAGGTGTCAACAGTGGTTACTTTTGAATGGTGGAATCCTTGAGTGATTGTTTTCCACAGTGGCAGCACGGTATAGACAGCGGTCAGAGGGTAGCCTTTGGAGTCAGAAAGTCTTGTGTTAAATTGGTACCCATGTGGCCTTGGACAAACAACAGACTCTTTGGTCTTTGCTTCCCCATTGTTGGGTTGTTTGGGGGATCAAATGAAATAGCCTGCAATCTGGCACAAGCTGGTTCTGTAAATGGTGGCAGTTATTATTTTTACACATCTACATTCTTTCCAGATTTTAAAAATACTGAACACTACTTTATAATCAAAGAAAGAATGCTGTTAAAACTTAAACAACAGCAGCAACAAAAAAGACAGTATATGCTTCGCTGACAAAAGTATTTTATGTTCCCAGGTTGGGTGTGTGCAGTTTCCAGACTCTTCCCTGACTCCAAAGACAGGCCCAGAGACTCAAATACTTAGGAGCCACCATTGTGTGTGTTGGGGAAGGCGGTGGAGGGGGGGCGGGTAGAGGAGGCGTGCCAGGCACTAGGTCCTGGCCTGGAGGCTGGGGAGAAGGTGAACTGCAGCCCTGGCTTCAGAGATGCTGAGTCTCTACCTTCTGTCCTGCCTAGGACGCAATGAGCCCCTGAAGAAGGAGAGGCTGAAGTGGAAGAGCGACTACCCCATGACCGACGGGCAATTGCGGAGCAAACGAGATGAGTTCTGGGACACAGCACCTGCGTTTGAGGGCCGCAAAGAGATCTGGGACGCCCTCAAGGCCGCTGCCTACGCAGCTGAGGCCAATGACCATGAGCTGGCTCAGGCCATCCTGGACGGAGCCAGCATCACCCTGCCTCATGGTGAGTGGGCAGGGTTGGGGGCTTGAATCCCACTGGGCCGAGTGGGCCATCAGCTCCATTTAGAGTGGAGGAGAGCTGGTGGTCAGCCACATGTCAGGAGTTGCTATCCAAAACTGATGGGTGGTAGGTGTAGCTATTTGCTTGTTTATTCAAGCAGCCCTTATGAGCATGGACTAGGAGTGAGGACACAAAGAAAAATGAGACACAGTCCCCGTTTGCCCAATGGAAGAGTGGAAAGGCACCAGCAAACTTCAAAGCAGTGTGGTGAGAGCAGGCTAAGGATTACTCAGGGAGCTTTGGGACCCCAGAACATCTGAGGTACTGACTTTTGTTGGGTACTTATTATATGCTGGGCACTGACCTAGAAGCTTCTACTTTGTTGTTTCATTTATGTTCGTAACAGCCTGTGGGGCTATATAAAGTAGAGGTTAACAGTGGAACTCTACAGTCATAGACCTAACTAAGTTTAACACAAGTGTCTCTGTTTCTTGCTGTGTGACCTTGAGTAAGGAGCTTCTCGAATTTAAAGCTTCAGTGACTTACAACTGCAAAATGGGCATACCACCTCATAAGATGTTGTTAGGATTCAACAAAGTACCGTATATCATTTAGTCCAGTGCTAGCACTTAGGTGCTCAAGGCACAGTAAATATATTTCTACATGCAATACATTATGTAAGTAAATTGTGGCCCACTAGGGTATAAGCCATGAAGGGCAAGGCCTGTGCTATTTCATTTATCCTTGTAACCCCAGCACCCAGCACATGTGCTCAAGAAAGAATTATTGAATGAACAAATGGAAAGTTAAGTGATATGCCGGGGTGGAATGAACCAGTACCCCGTGAGGCCAGAATGGCAGCCCAGGTTTTCCTGACTCTATGTTGAGCTCCTCCCAGCTCTCCCAGAGACATCTGACTATAGAGACACCTGACCGTAGGGTGCGTTTGGGACTGTGGGGTGGCCATGACAGGTGTATTAGTCTGCTTGGGCTGCTATAACAAAACACTACAGACTGGGTGGTTTATTAAACAACAAAAATTCATTTCTTACAGTTCTGGAGGCCGGAGAGCCCAATATCAAGGTGCCAGTTGAATCCGTTTTTGGTGAGAGCTCTCTTCCTGGCTTGTAGATGGCTGCCTGCTCACTGTGTCCTCACATGGTAGAGAGAAAGAGAGCGAGCACGCTGGTGTCTTCTTATAAGGACACTAATTTTGTAAGGTCAGGGCCCCACCGATATGGCCTCATTTAACCTTAATTACTCCTACACAGGCTCCTGTCTTGAAATACAGTGACAGTGGGAGTTAGGGTTTCAACATTTGAATTCAGTTCCCAAGCAGAATCTGACAGCCCTGTCTTCCACAGGCACCCTGTGTGAATGCTACGATGAACTGGGTAATCGCTACCAGCTGCCCATCTACTGCCTGTCGCCACCCGTGAACCTGCTGCTGGAGCACACTGAGGAGGAGAGCCTGGAGCCTCCTGAGCCCACACCCAGTGTGCGTCGAGAGTTCCCGCTAAAGGTGCGCCTCTCCACGGGCAAGGACGTGAGGCTCAGCGCCAGCCTGCCCGACACAGTAGGGCAGCTCAAGAGGCAGCTGCACACCCAGGAAGGCATTGAGCCGTCCTGGCAGCGATGGTTCTTCTCTGGGAAGCTGCTCACAGACCGTACGCGGCTCCAGGAAACCAAGATCCAGAAAGATTTTGTCATCCAGGTCATCATCAACCAGCCCCCGCCACCCCAGGACTGATGAGTGCACAAACCCCTGGAAAGCGGGGCTGGGCAGGGCCTCTGTGGAGCTGAGAGACCTCCGGGCTGGAGTGCCAGGCCCCCCCCACCTGCTGCTGCCTTCCAGTGCTGTTATTTTCTTCAGGGCCGCCTCCCGCTGTATGGCTGCTGGATGCGCTGTGAAGGGACCCTGCCTCCCAGGAACACCATGGGCCACCAGTGTCTGGCACCCAGGAAGCAGTGCTGCCACACAGGCCTTGCCAACCTTGTTAGAGGAAAGGCAAAAGGGCCCTCCACCCTGCCTCTCTCCCTCGGCAGGTTCGAGCCACGAGGGCTAGCCCGGAGGCCCCTGGAGCCCAGACTCGTCATCTGGTGCTTCCAGGCGTGCTCGCTCCGGTTTTCTGCTCAGGGTCTGAAGCAGCTGCTGTCTCCCTCCCCTGCCCCCACCCCCTGACTCTGCCCTGGGCACATTGCCAGTCTCCTGGAGGGGAGGGGACCGCTCATGAGCCCTAGGGGCAGGGAGCCTGAGGCCGGCCTCTGCCTCTCCCTGCCCCCAGCACAATTGGCAGAGATGAGGTGGTGGCTGCTGTGGCAGGGGTCTGCACAGGGCCATTTCTTGGCTGTAACCCAAGCGGTGGGGAATCTGCAGCCAGTCATGGCCCCACAGCAGGTCCCTGTGTACAGTCATATCTGCATATTTATCAATAAAGCCTTTTGCTCCTTCCTTCTGTCTTGTCGGGCTTTGACTTTGGGCTCCCTTGCAGATTCGCGTGTGGGAGCATGTGGCATATGGCCTCCCCAGCTTCTCTGAGTGCAGAAGAGTACAGTGGAGCAAGCCTTGAACTGCTAGTATTTGGGCTCTGTGTTCTCATGGGTCCTCAGGAAAAACCACTTCACCTCTGAATTCACTTTGCTTATCTTTAAAGTAGATGTGATGCTACCTGCCCTGCCTCTTCCCTCAGTTGCTGGGAGGATTAATTGGGATAACAGATGTGAAGAAAGCAGCATCTCAGGAAGGTGGCATTGGTTACCTACTGATCTTCTACTATAGGAAAAGTGGGTGGGCAGCACCTGGAGGATGCTGGCTTCTGGCTCCAGCCTCTGAGCCAGGCCCTGGAGACACTCACCTGTGCTGATGTTAAAGCAAAATCTTTGACAAATTTAGATTATGAGCACATATTATCTTGCCAGCAAGGGAACCAGAGAGAAAAATGAGGTGTTCTTGTGCTTCCTTAGGGAAAGTATACATAAAAGCAGAGGGAAATCTTAGAAGGTTGCATAGGTAAAGGCAGGCCAGGCGAGTGTTACGGAACCACAGAGCTCTTTTGGTCACTGGCAGTTAAACCTAGGTCATGGTGACTCAGGGCTGGCTTCCACAGTTCCTGGTGTGAGACTAAGCAGGTTCAGGTCTGTTTTTTCTCCGGTTGGGAGTATTTTTCTTCTTCAGCACGGCTGGCCCCTGGTCAGGGTGGCCTGACAGAGGAACAAGAGGAAAGGATGACTTCTTGGAGCTGGTGTCCTGGTCAGCTGGGCTTGGCACTGCACTCTGGCCCTTCCCCCGGCTTCCTGAGACCCCTCTTGAAGCAAGACCCTATTAGTCCCACAGAGGCCCCCTCTACAACTGACGGATGGCTGAGGTTTGTCAAGGACTAATGGACATGCAGCCAAATGCAGGAATGCTTTGCTAGGGGGCACTGTGGGACACCGGAGAAGCAAAGGCCTGCCTGAGTTGCGGGCAAAGGAGGCAGATTCCCTTACCCCCGCCTGCCACCCTGGCACTCCAGCCCAGGTGAGGCAGTCTGGCCCTCCCTAGAGCCAAAAAGTCCTGGGACTTCACAGGACAGCCTGGGGGCACATCCCTGTCTTGGGTCCCCATATTTGGCTTTCAGGCTCCCTTGATAGCACTGGCTGGGCATGGTTTCCAGGCATCCAGCAGGTGGCACTGCCATCAGGACTAGGGGCAGCCAATTGGTGCTTCTGCAGCCCAGCTGCCCTGGCTAAGGACCAGCTGGGCCCAGGCACTTAGGACAGAGGCCGGACAGGCTCTTTCCTGGAGCCCCTGCTTTTGGGGTGCTGTGCCCTCCAGCTCTAATAGGCCAGGGGTTGGGGGGCAACTGTCTCTGCCTCCCCCTTCTCCCTAGGGCTGCCTGGGGTGAAGGTGACAGGTGGGGGAGGCAGGTGGAGAATTGGGCCGGTGAGCTCATGGCAAAGGCGCCCAGCAGGGCGGGGGTGGGTGCCCTGGTCTATAAAGCCCCCATGGCCCCGTGGCCTGCAGAGGCGGGTTACAGACGGCACCATGGCGGGCACCGAGGCAGTGCAGAGGGCCACAGAACTTATCGAGCAGCGGCTGGCGCAGGAGGAGGAGAATGAGGTACGGGCAGGGGTGCGGGGGCCCCAGGGTGTTCTGAGGAGAACCAGCTCTGCTGTCAAGGGAAAGAAGAGCTCGGATGCCACACCTGCGGTAGGAAAGAGGACAGGTGTCCCAAGGGGCCCAACTGGCTCCATTGCCGCCACAGGGTACTCCTGGGGTATGGGGTTGCTGACAATGGGAGACTGAGGCTTCAGCCCCAAGAACGGAGGGACACTGAGGTAGGCAAGCCAAGGTGGACTCCCTGAGACCCTGCCCACCCACCTAGGCCTTGAGGAGACAGGCTGGGCTGCACACAGTGAGACAGCTAGGGCCCTGCCTGGGAATGAAGGAATGTGGGGCCCCAAGATCCCCCAGCTGCCGGATGGGAGGCTGGGACAGGAGAATCTCCAGTGTTTGGTCACTGAAGAGGAATAAAGACTGGGAGCGGAACGAGGAAGGGCTGCTGGGAAAGGAAGCATGGATTTTCCCAGGACTGCCAGCCACACTTGTGGAGGCCTTTGAAGCTTGGGGCTCTGGGCAGTTGCATTTTCTCTGGAATAAAGAAGTGTGGGGAGGAGTTTGCCAGCTTGTCCTATGCTTCATTTTATTTAAACTAATACTTGACCCAGAGTCTGCTCTGCCAAGTGCCCTGTGCTGTGAAAAATGAGAGGTCCAGTAGTAAGGCCAGTCCCTGACTCCTTTTAACGAACCCCGCATTCATTTTAGCCAGCAGCTGTCAGGTGCACAGTCGACTAAGAAACAAGGCAGAGTGAGGAAATGGTGAAATAGAGATGTTAAATCAGAAGTGAAGGAGCAGAAAGGGTGCTCCCATTTCCACTGTGGGCCCCCAAACTTCTCTGGACGGGATGGCATTTGAGCCAGGCCTTCAAGGAAGGTGGGTGGAGATGAGGAATGGGGAGAGTATTTCAGGCTGAGGAAATAACAGGCGCTAATGTTTGGGTGAGTGAAAGCGTGACTGTTATGAGAAAGTCTGACAGCAGAGGCTAAGGCTGGGAAGGGAGGCAGGACAAAAACCAGGGAGGGCAATGGGGAGCCACTAAATGTTGTTGTGGTGCCATCAGACATATTTTAGGAAGGCAGCTCCGATAGCCTTGAGAAGGACTTTTTGGGGCTGGGGTTGGGAAAGACTGGCCCTAACAGGAATGGGAGGGAGGAGATAAATCAGCTTAGAGGTAGACTCCATTCAGAAAAGGAAGAGTGACTGGATGGGGAGAGGAAGAGGGACAGATCAGGACTCCAGCGGAAGAAGAGACGAGGACTAGGGAAGGGAGGGCAGGCTTGTCAGGGAAGAGCTGGGACTGAGCCTGCTGAGTCTTTCCCAGGGCATCCCTGGGCCTCCAGGAATGCCACTTCTCACTCTCCCAAGGGCATGTGCACCAGTGTCGGGCAGGTGAGTCATGCCACTGTGCCATTTTTGGAGTGCTGAACACAGAGACCTTTAGCAAGAGGACATGGAGCAGTCCTCATCCATTCATTCATCCAACAAATATAGCAGCAGGGCTCACAGGACACCAGGTCTCCACAGAGCCGGCCTTCCCATCCAGTACCTCCAAGTGCCAGGCACTATGCTAAGCACTGTGCGGGCATTCACCCATTCAATATATACAACTATTTATGAAGTAAAGTGCAAGTTTTGTTGTGTTTCACCAACTAGCATCTAATTCAGTAAGCATTTATTGAGTACCTGCTGTATGCCAACCCACAAAGACAAACCTGAAGCCAGGGGCCACAGAGTCTGGGTAAGATGTGGATAGGCATTAGAATCCCCAGTTGTTACCATCAGCACCCAGACCAGCTGGGTCCTGAGAGGGGAGCCTCTGTCCAGCCTGCACCCGCTTCTTGGGGGAGGAGAAAGAAGAGGGTCCTGGAGACCAGCCCAGGGGATGGAGCTCTGTTGTGGAGAGATTACTAGATTAGGTCATCACTTAGGATTTAGGGATGGGCAGAGATGCTGAGCCCACCTGCCATCACTCATTTATTCTCAAAACATTCACTGAGTACCTACTATATGTTAGACCCTGTTATAGATGCTGGAGATACAAAGATGATTAAGACACAAGCCCACCCTCTGGCTACTCAATGGGGAGCCCTGCCAGAGTCCCCACATGCAGTAGTAGCTGCAATCCTAGGTCATCCCTTGTCCCTGGGAGAAGATTCTGTGTTTCAGGCAAGGCCAACACTGGGGAGACCCCAAACCATGTAAGCCCAACACAGAAGAGAGAAGCCAGTGGACAACAGACCCGCCATAATAAAGACCTAGGAAATCAGCCTTCAAAATGGCCCTTGAAGAATATAACACAGGAGCTCAATGGGAAATGCAAAAAACAGCTGTGAGCTCTGTAAGGGTGGCCATTCCTCCCCAGTTGCCATCTTGATCAGCACCCTCCAACCTGGGCAAATGCTCCTGGTGCACTGGGGCTTCAGAGATAGGGCTCTTCACCAAGAGTGGTTGCCTTTAGAAGAGAAGGAGACCATGAGGGAGTAGTAGTCCAGGCAAGTTAGACCTACAAGTGTAGAGGAGACTTGAAAGGACTTTCATCCATATGTTCACAATGAGAATAAGGTTTATAGGAGTCCCTTCAGCTGAAAGCTGGGGACCTGTGGCTCCCATCCCTTAGGTTCTGAGAGCAACAGCTTCCACACTCCAGGATTTCATAGATCAGTAAAATCTGAGGGGGGAAAAAAGTTGGTATCTGACATAGAGTTGCCAAATTTTGTATTTGCCAAGTAAGCCATTTAAAATTAACTGTCATCTCTTATTTTTATCAAAGTAAATTTTTAATGCCAAAATATTCGAAAAAATAATCTCGGTGCTTGAAAAAATGAAATATATTTAATTTCATGAAAACTCATTCCAGTAGCTTTTAATTTTGTTTTGCTGGGGATCCAGGGCTGTGATGGGCAGGTGTATTGAGCTGGGGTTGGGGTTGGGATTGAGATGGAGAACTGGAACTTGCCCCCTTTTTGGGGGTGTCTCCAGGAGTCCTGCTCTGGCCAGGGGTCCTTCAGGACCAGTCAGGAGTGGGGTAGAGGAAAGGCTCTAAGGATATCCTCCCCAGAGCATGTCCTCTCCTTGGCTCACCAGAAACTCCGAGGAACCACCCACCAGAAGCTGCCCATGGATCTGCTGGTGTTGGAGGATGAGAAGCACCATGGGGCTTCGAGTCTGGCTGTACAAAAGGTTAAGGTAAGTGTGAGGAGAATCCAATGTCCTCACTCAGGGGACAGGACAGGCAGTTATGGCCTTGCTCCTCATAGTATGGTTCTCGAACCAGCAGCTCAGCACCCCCTGGGAGCATATTAACAATGCAGCATCTCCATACCACCCCAGACTTGCTGAGTCAGAGTCTGCACACGTGCAGATCCCAGGGGGAAGCCCCAGTGATGGGACAGCCATACGACGAGGCACCATACAGGTGTTAAGGGGCTGAGGGAGGCTATATATGCTGACTGAGAGAACTCCATGTTGGTAAGAGAAAATCAGTTTCCATTTCACTATGTGGAAGATGATCCCACAGGAAGTGTGTCTTAAAGGGCTTCAACGAAGCCATTGTATAAATTGCCTCTGGGAGAGAAGGGCTTTCTCTTCAAAACTTTTATGCTTCTGTATTATTTTTAGTATTAATCCTGTATTACTTTTGTGATCACATACACAAATGGAATTGCATGGAGAGCTGAAGGTTCAGACCCTGTTCTGAAAGTCTGGGCTAAGAATTGCCTCTGAGATAACCCTCTTCAACCCCGCCCCCCCCGCCCTACCACCTCCCCCCGCACCTCCCCCCCCCCATGAGGCTTCACAGCAGCCTCCTCAAAGCCTCCCTTGCTCCTGATTTGAGCCATCTGTGCCTGGGTCTCATCTGCTTCTCCTAGTCTTGGGAAGGACGGCTAGACTTAGATTCTTTCCCTCTTGAGAAGCTCCCCCATCCTCCCTCTCCAGCTTAGCTCAGGAGTCCCCAAGCCCCCCCGGGGGTGGGGCTTAACCCGCCATCCATGCGCAGGGCCAAGAGCGTGTGCGCAAGACATCCCTAGACCTGCGGAGGGAAATCATCGATGTGGGTGGGATCCAGAACCTGATCGAGCTTCGGAAAAAACGAAAGCAGAAGAAGCGAGAAGCCGCGGCCGCCCAGCAGGAGCCGCCTGCAGAACCCGAGGAGATTGTAAGCTCCTGGGGAGGACACCTGTGTGGGCAGGGGGAGCTGGACATGGCCTGGATCACTGCGGAGTGACGGCATTCACACCCTACAGACTGGTGCTGTGAGCGAGGAGACATTCCTGAAAGCCGCGGTAGAAGGAAAAATGAAGGTCATTGAGAAGTTCCTGGCCGACGGGGGTTCCCCAGATACCTGCGATCAGGTGATGATCCCACCAGCACCTGCGCTTGCTTCCCTTTCAGAGTTGTCACCCCCACCCCACCCATTTGTGAGTCTGTTTGAGAACAAGCATTGGGTGTCCTAAGGGAGGGGGGCCCTCAGAAGATTTGGGATGCCCCTTTCCAACATAGGAATTTATCTAAATCCTTAGACACTTTTTAACTTGAACCCCCTCCAGAATAATAATTGTCATATGTTTTTTCAGGTAAGAAAGAGAAAAAGAATCATAAAACGAGTCCAAGACCAAGAGTTTGGGGCTTGAATCCCATCTCTACCACTCCTTAGCTATGTGACCTGTGGCTGGGTGCAGTCACCTCTCCATGCCTCAGTTTATTCCTCTGTAAAACAGCCTGCTTCCATCAGAGCATGTTATGCAGATCAAGTGGCATATTAGTGCCTCTATAAGTATTTATTGAATGAATGAGAAAACTATAAAGCACATGCCAGGATATGATATTTTTGTGTCTTCTTGTATGACATACTTCCTTTTAAAATTATTTTTATTCTATACCTCACTATTTTAGCCATTTTAACTGTGCAGTTCAGTGGCTTTGCTTACACGTCTACTGTTGTGAAAACATCACCACTATTTTCAAAATATTTCCATCACTCATCATACTTTTTTTTGGTTTCCTTGAAACAGCCTTTCTCACTTTGTAGGGTGCTCCCATATCCTAAGATAAAGCAAATAAATGGTCATCCCCTTCAAGCCTGCATTATTGTAGGCTTAGACTACAGTCCTTTCTATTCTCTAGACTCCAGAGTTTTAATCTTGTTCTAAGCACCTCCTACCTCTGAGCACTTTGCTAGGTACTGGGAGTACAAAAAAGAAAAAGACAAAGGTTAAAAGTAGCTGGGAGACTGATGATTCAAGAGACTGAAGCAGACAACTGCATTAGGAAGGGAAGAAAGTTCATTCCTTCCTTGAATCAGAAATCAGGGTGTACCTGCCCTGGGCTAGGCACTCAGAGGAAAGAGAGGCAAGTAAGACTCAGCCTGCCCTCAAACATTCTCTCATGGTGGAGGGTGTCTGGGTCTCCAGGACACCTCTGGCCTAGAGGTTTCAAGAAGATGACGGCACTTGGGCTGCATCTTGAAGGAATAGCAAGAATTCATCAAGCACTCACAGGAAGTGAGGGCGCAATGGGTATTCTGGCACAGGGAACAGCCTGTGCAAAGGCCTTGCTTGAGGTGCTTGGGAGTAGTGAGAAGGTTGGGGTCTCTAGGTCATAGGAGGGCTCCAAGGCTGGTCTGGATAGAGCATGAGGAGCTGGCACAATATGGAAGATGTGGGGACCTAGCACAGGGGGCGGAATCAAGCTGGGATAAGGCCTGGTCTCGGCTTGGGTAGGAAATGGGTTTGGGTCCAGAGGTCAGGCCCTAACAATCTCTCTGGGGACAGTTCCGCCGGACAGCACTGCACCGAGCTTCCCTGGAGGGCCACATGGAGATCCTGGAGAAGCTTCTGGAGAGTGGGGCCACTGTGGACTTTCAGGATCGGGTGAGCACAAGGGCAGGTATGGGATGGGAGAGGTGAGTCCAGCACCAATAACTCCTCTCTCTGCCAACCTGGAACACAGATATGCTGCCTCAGGGGCCAGGCCCTCCCCCCTGCTCCCACCTCTAGTGGGATGTATGAGCTTGGGCAGGCCCCATCTCCTCCCAGAGCCTCCTCTAAATCTGACTTGAACTAGATGGACCGCAAGGGTTCTTATGCTCTATTTGATCCATTGCCCAGGCACTGGAGTGCCCTGTCCCTTCCTTGTACCCTTCCCCTGGATAGCTCCCTGCCCTCTTGGCTGGGGTCCTTTCCTCCAGGGCATTTTTCTCCCTGAAGCTCTGTAGTTAGGCCTCATCCTTCCCTTCCAGCTGGACTGCACAGCCATGCACTGGGCCTGCCGCGGGGGCCACTTGGAGGTGGTAAAACTCCTGCAAAGCCGAGGAGCAGACACCAATATGAGAGACAAGGTGAGGCAATAATGCTCACAGATGTTGGGGTGGCTGCGGATAGTGAGTGGGAGGCAGAGGGCAGAAAATTTCGGGAAGATAGAAAGGTAGTGAGCTAGTCTGGTTTCTGGAGTGGCTGCAGAGCCCAGGGATGTGTCCCTTCCACCAACTACAGACCCTTGCAGACCACCATTTTGGGGATAGGAGCAGGAAGAGCAGGGGAGAGGGGAGGACAAGAGATCCACTATCTTGGGGGTTTTGGGACCACCCAAAAGATGCAGGATTTGTTCATCCATGCAATCATTCCTCATCCTTCATCTATCTGTCTATCCAGCCATCCATCTATCCATTCATCCATCCATTCATTTATTTATCTGTTCATTTATTGATTCATCTACCATTTTTTATTTATTCATTCATGTGACCTTGAGCAAGTGATGGACTCTGAGCCTCTGTTGTTCATCTGTAAAATGTCTTGCAGAGTTCTTATATAGATTAGGTGGGAAAATGTATATAAATTATTTATTCAACATAAGGCTAATAATGTTTTATAAGCTTTTTGCCATGCCCATTACATAGTTATCTCTCAATAAATGACATCTATTATAATTATTAAAAGAAGGGCAGAGGAGTGAGCAGTTGCCCACAGCTAGGTGAGAAAGGAATCATAGAAGGCTTCCCAGAGGAGGCGGCATGTAATGATTCAGAGTTAGACCATTGAATGAGATGGTGGGACATTGTAGCATTCCCTGTCCCTCCAGGGCTCAGGCCATAGCACTAGGAATTAGGGAAGGGATAAGGTTGTAGTTAAGACAGCCCCACTCCCAGAGGCACCACAGTCCAGGCCCCTTCAGCCAGCAGTTCCTGCTTCCTCTCCACCCAGCTGCTGAGTACTCCCCTGCATGTGGCGGTCCGAACAGGACGCGTGGAGATTGTGGAGCACTTTCTATCCCTGGGTTTGGACATCAATGCCAAAGACAGAGTGAGTGTTGGGTTCCCTCCTGTCCAGCCCCACCATAGGAATGCAAGGATCCTGAGGGCTCCCACATATCTACATGGGTCATGCTGAGTGTCACACTGGCTCTAGGAAGGGGACAGTGCCCTGCATGACGCCGTGAGGCTCAACCGCTACAAAATCATCAAAATGCTACTCTTACACGGGGCTGACATGATGACCAAGAACCTGGTAAGTTCATTCTTTCCCTGGTTCAGTAATCAGTGTGCACTGTTCAACCTGGCCCTGTGCCGGGCAGTTAGAAGAAATATAGAATTGAACAAAACTTAGCCTGCCTGCCCTTGGAGCACTTTCACAGTGGAGGGTCTCTCTGGGACCTTGGGGATTTGGGGTCCACTCACATTCCCAACTCTCTCTATACTTGTCCAGAGTACAAGTACAGAGAAAAAGCTTGGAGGGATGGTTGGGGGACTTACCAAAGGCCCCGAAATAGACCAAAAGGCATCCTAATATCCAGGCCCAGGGAGGCCTGGATCATGGAGGGACAGAGCTGGAAAGAACCTGAGCACTTGGTTATCATGACCTTTCCTAGCATACCGTGTTGGTTCCTGGTGCTCCTTGAGTTCTCTTAGGATCCCATGTCTCCAGTCCAAGATCTTCTTTGAGCCCAGAGGAATCACAAAAGGGAGGAAAGGAGAAGGACAGGGAGTCTCCCTGACTCAAGAAAGATTAAGAGGATATAGGAAAGTGAGGGTGATATGGGGAGGGTGTAGATGAAGGCTTCTCAACCTCGACATTACTGACATTTTGGGCTGGATAATTCTTTGTTGTGGGGGCTGTCTGTGCATCATAGGATGTTTAAGCAGCATACCTGGTCTCTACTCGAGATGTCAGTACTACCCACCTCTACTCCTACCCACTGTGTGATAACCAGAATGTCTCCAGATATTGCCAATTGCTCCCTGTTGGGTATAGATGAGGGCACCTGCTGGTACAGACTTCTGAACAGTGACTGGACCTCCTCTTGGTTCCCCCAGGCAGGAAAGACCCCCACGGACCTGGTGCAGCTGTGGCAAGCTGACACCCGGAGTGCTCTGGAGCACCCCGAGCCAGGGTCAGAGCAGAACGGGCTGGAGGGGGCTGGTGAGAGTGGGCTGGAGACTCCCCCACCTGTGCCAGCCCAGTAAACTTCTGCCCCAGCCCAGCTCTGCACCTGGCCTGTCCCTTGCTTATAGCTGGAAGGTCATAAAAATGACCCCCAGACCTGAGCTATTCCTCTGTAAAAGACCCAGTAGCCCCCCACAAGCTACCACAATAAAAAAAGTAATTTTGCTATGTGTCTTTGTTTCTATTTGTGTCTGAAATATTTAGGAATGAAAAAATGAGCTCAGGGAAGAGGGAGACTTAGAACTCTTTGGCCCCTTGAGCCAGCCCTGCTGCATTTCCTACCAAAGTCTCTTCCCTGCCACCCCTTCTCCCTACTACCCCTCCTCCCAAGCCCCAGCCTGGATCAGCTTTGCCATGCACTCGTCCTGGGCCCCCTTCCTGGTGACTGCTGCCCTGTGGGGCTGTGTGTGGCTAGCACAGACCTGTCACATGGCAGCCTTGGCAGGGGCAGTCTGGTAGGGAAGTGGGGCTGCAGATCCCAGGCAGTGTCTTACCCAGACCTGCCACGCCTCCCACAGGGCAGGGGCAGGGCTGGCTCAGCCAATCAGCTCCTCCAACCAACCACAGAACTGCCAAGCAGACGCTGGCAGGGCTCTTGGCTTCAGGGCTGGGAATTGTGGGAGGAGGGCCTAGGCCTCAGTGAAGACACCCTTTAGCGTCGAGATCCCAGGAACCACGTTTTGTCTGGCCAGACGGACACTGGGTTGTGGCCTTTCTTCAGCCACTCCCCAGGGGAAAGAGGACGTTCCCTGCCTTGGGCCTATAAGCCTACCCTTTCACCCTGGGGACACCCAGTCCAGCCTGCCCCAGGGCCAACAAGTCAAGGGACAGCAAATTTTTAACTGAACACATTGATCATTAACAGGAGTAAGAAAGAATCCAAACTCAGCGTCCCTCAGGGGCAGAAACTAGCTGGGCCTCAGGCTTCCTGTAATGATGCTGGGCCTCCGAGTCTGGTCCTCTGTGAGGCAGGGGCTGAGCAGGGGCTTGTCTAGGAATGTAGGGGGACAGGTTCCAGGGAAAGGGAAAAAGGTGGACATCTCAGGCATCTATCCCCCCGTGACTACCCCATTTACTGCCACTGCAGAGGTGGATTATGGGAAACTGGAGGAGAATCTGCACAAACTGGGCACCTTCCCCTTTCGAGGTAAGTGGGCCTGTCCACTGTGGGGGTCAGGGGAAATGTGAATAACCCCAGTCTCTTCAACCAGACACCAAGAGGATGGTACACAAGCTTCGTCGAGCTGCTAAGGGACAGTGGGGTACCCCGGGATCATTTTATTATGGGAGGGGAACAGTGGGCACTGGTCTAGAGTCAGGAGATAGGTGGGAAGCTCCTTGCTGGCGTGTGACCTTGACGGAATCTCTCCTGCCTCAGTTTCTCCAGTTGTAAATTACTAAAGTGCCTTCTTAGCTCCCGGAATTATTGTGGGGATCAAACTAGATACTGGTTTGTAAAAGTCCTTGTCAACCAGGCACTCTACAGGTGTGAGGGCAGCCAGGGTGTCATGTGGCAGCCCAACCAGCAGGCTCATCTCCCTCAAAGCTTTGTCTGTATTCTTTCTTCTGGCAGAAACCTCCCTTGGCAGAATTAATTTCTGTTCTGGATCCTCAGACTCATTTTCTTCTTTCCGCATGGGTCTCCCCTCTCTGAGGTCAGGAACCAGACCATATTCGTGACACTCAACATATAACACAGCCACAAGCAAAATAAATGAAGGTAGAAGAAGTGACAAATTCCTCCCATCCTGCTCTGCCCACACTGATCCATTACTTAAGGCAGTTCCCAGAGGCAGTACTCTGAATAACCCCATCTCACAGATGAGGCTCAGAGTTATGTGGTCACTTGCCCAAAGTCTCTAGTATATGGCTGAGCTGGGATTTGAACTACATGGTCGTGCTCAGTTTCACCCCAATGCAATGACTGCTGAGTTGCTAGACCAGATGATTTCAAGAGTCCGGTCGAACACGAGCTTTGGGAGAGGAGTGGCTCTGACTGAGGCTGTGAGCAGAGCAGGTAAGAACGTGGACTCTGACTCATATAACAGCTCTGCCACTGACCTAGCAGGGAGAAAGCATCTCTAAACCTCCGTCTCCCTGTCTGACACATGGGAATAATGATACTCATCTCCTAGGATGGTTGGGAGAAAAATCTGAAAAAATGCAAGTGAAAGCATGCTGTAAATTATAAAGAGTGGTACATGGGAAGGTATTGACTCCAATGATAACAATTATTAGAATGACAATACGATTGGCACTGTGAGCAAAACTGCTTGGGGACAGTGGCTGCTGGCCTGAGAGCCCATTCATATCTCAGTGCTGAGGTGATGTGACCCTTCCTTAGAGGACTAAGAATGCCCTGTAGACACCCACATTGAGCAGTGACACAAACCCTAAGTAATTTTCTGCTGGGGCTCAGCTCACTGGTGCCCGAAAGTCTGGACTGAGGCCTGGTTCTCTTGAAGTGAAGTGAGAAACTCCTTGAATCTCCAAGGAGTTTCCAAGGAGGCGAGAAGACTCTGCTTTACCTTCCAGATTTAAGGACATCCTAGTGCAGGGGTTAGGAAGGTGGACTCTGCATCTGATGTCTGCCTGCCACCCAGAGAATCCACAGAGATCTCCAGATTCTTTAGATCCCCCTCCCTGCCCCCGCAGAGGACATGATGACACCTGGGAGCCCCTGCAGTGGATTTGATAGGCCATGGGTCACACATGCCTGCTAGTACATCTCCCATGCAACACACGCAGGAAGCTGCTTCTACCTCATCTCTCCCTTACCCCTACATACATGTTGGGGGGCAGTGGGCTACTTAGATAGAGTCCAGCGTCTGGAGTTAGAAGACTGTAACTTGTTCTGCCAGTTACAGTAACCTTGGAGAAATCACTGAAACTCTCTAATCTAGTTTCCTCATTTTACATGGGAACTGAGCCACAGGGTTCAATGCATTTCTCCCAAGAAGCTCAAACACGAGGCCCTGCCACAGAGAACACAGAGCCAGAGGGTCCTGTCACTTCTCCCAGGACATAGCCAGAATGCCCACGAAGGGAGCAGCAAGCTGCTCTAGGTCTAAAATCTGTGTTTCTCTCGCGTGATCCTGGCCCTGCTTTGTGGCCCAATACTCAGGGGCAGAGGAGGGAACCATCACATATCACATTGCCAGGGCCTCCTGCAACAAATTAAAGGACCTCCAAAGAGGAGGCGGGAACCTGCCCTTGATGAATCAGCGAACAGTTAGAGATTGTTCCGGAAGGCATTGTCCGAAATCGCGTTGCTCTTTTATCTTATTTCACTGTTAATTTGTACTGATTATTTGAATAAAGAATATTCTTTTAAAAGAAAAGTTGTAACTAGAGACTGAAAGGTGGAGTTGCTGCAGAGGGGCCATTTGGCCCTGAACTCACTCCAGCAACCTCAGAGATGAACTTTGAATTGTTATTTCCAAATGAGATTATTGGACTACAGAGATACTCCAGCTGAACTGCGGAGGTGATGTTCCCTATAGAACTTAAAGCTTGTATCTTGTGGGTTTATTTAAAAATCACAATTTTTACAACTCTGTTTTGGCATTTCTTTATTTTAAAAAATGTGTTAGATGCCTCTGGGTGAAAAAATAGAGTGGCCCAAGCTTGTTTACATGCCTGGAGGCCCTGAGTATAACAGGATTGTGGGCCAGGATGTCAGCTGTCCGCACCTACGGAGAACCTGGCCAGCTGGCTCACCCATTCGCAACCTGCGCTGTGCTCATTTCCAGGAGTAGGGTGGGTGGTGATGGCAAATCTGGGTTCGTAGTTGTATCATCAAGGAAAGAGGTAGCAGCCCCCACCCTGGATGGCCCCAGGAATCTGAGACCTGGTGATGTCTCTTGTCCTATCCTCTCTGCCTTCTAAGTCCTGTTCGTGTCACCCCAGTTATGACCTCATGTTATTCTAGAATAAGCTTCTTGCTGGGCCCCTTTTCCTCTTGGACCTTGCTCTGTAATGGGGCTGATGGCTACAAGTGGGGATAAAATGTGTTCAGCTGGCAGCAGGTGTAGGCCCTGGATGGAGGGAGACAGCAATCTCACGTGGCCAGGAATGGATGCATGCCCAGCCAAGGGGGTCCTTCAGCCTTGGCCAGCCTGACCCTGTAATCTCTGCCCCATGGGAGCCACTAGATGGCAAAGAAGAGAAACCAAAGACTGGAAGATAAGAAGGACTGAGTTGCAGGATGGGTCACAAGCAGAAGGCAGAAGGGACTCAGAGCTGGAGAAGCTGCCCTCCCATTGACCTTGAGGACAGCTGTTAGAGTAAGAGACAGAACCTTGGCTTCAGGTGAGGCCTGCTAGGCTAGACATGAGCAATGCGGTGGCCTCTCCCCCACCCCGCCCCTCAACCACCTTCCTCACAATGGGGTTCATTGCTGAGGCGGGAAGGGCCTCTCAGAGAGGGTGCAGTGGGAGGCCTGCCTGCCAGACACCCTCGGGGAGCCTGCCCTTTCAAGCATGAAACATAACATCCAGGCTCCCCCACTCCCAGTGTGCTCTTAGCTCTGCCTGCCTGGTGTAGGGTCCTGGAGACCTTCTTGGAGCTCATCCAGCAACCATCATGCAAGGTGGTGCTGGGGACTGCCCTCTTACTTGGAGGTGGAGGCCTCATGCTGTGGTTTCAGAGGAGGAGAAGGAAGATAGTCCATGAGTCTCCACAAGATGAGCTCGGGCCACAAGAATTCCACGATGCACAGAATGAGAGCTGGATCAAATCTCACTTTAGCCGCCTTTCCGAAGAGAAGCTGGAAACTGGCAGCACCCCCACCGCTGCCAGCAGTATGGCTGCTCCCCAGCCCGAGAGTGGCAGCGGAGAAGCCAGCACCACGGTTCGCGTGGAGACCTTCACCACGAGGCAAGGAGAAGCGGGCACAGCTCTTCACCGGGAGTCCTTCACCAGCAAGCAGAAGATGTCTGGATCCTCAGTGGTAAAAGAGACCCACAAAGAGTCTGGAAAATCC
This sequence comes from Pteropus medius, assembly GCF_902729225.1. Lineage (NCBI taxonomy): Eukaryota > Metazoa > Chordata > Mammalia > Chiroptera > Pteropodidae > Pteropus > Pteropus medius. The sequence continues at coordinate 22,618,450 of NW_024344378.1, read as the reverse complement.
TCGTCCACGAATGAGGCAACATGGGCCGCTGTGGCTGCTTGTGCCAAGGAGATTGACACCAAGGGACGGCAACTGGCTAACTCCATGTTGCAGCGTGCCACGGTTTACCAGAACAACGGCCACCTGGAGTCCAACGACATCAACCAGGAGGAGCTGAGGGCCCTTGAGGAAGTGGAGATAAAGCTAAAAGGCAATTTCTTCACTCAGCGGGAAACCACTGTAGCTGGCATGAACCACACACACACCTTGCACGGCCATGGTCATGGGCACCATGGTTATCTAAGCCACCAGAACCACCAGAGCCACAGCCTGACCAACCGCAGCCAACAAATCTATCACCCCTTCAAAGCCACCTAACCATGGATGGAGAAGCCCCTTCCCCCAACAGGGCTGGCACATAATCACAGGCCTGTTTTCTCTCCCATTGGACAAACTGTGTGGCCCAGGATGAGATGCTGCCACCCAATCCTTCTTCCTCAGACCCCTACAGGAGTCCTGAGCCCCTTTGACTCCATGAGTGGGATCTGCCACAGAGGATGGCCCCTAATGAAGGGAGAACTGGGAGGAAGCAAAGCAGCTGCGACAGACTCACAGGGCCCTGGAGACCCACCAAGAGAAGAGGGATGAAGCAGACCCCAGGAGCAGCTGAGAGCCCCAAGCTGATGCCACATGCCTGGAACTAAGCCAATAAAGCCTTGTATACCCTCAATCTGAGTCTGGGGTCTCTGTGGCCAACTTCAGTGCTGGGCAGGGGTGGGGAAGGGGGTTCCTTCTCCCACAGTCCTCTTTGTGTAAGCCTTGGCCTGGGGCCTTTTCACTGGGCTGGTTTGAGGAACCATAAAATGGCTTCCCCTGGTCTCAAGTTCTGGGGATGGAATATTTCCAGCGAGCTCCACACCCACCAACCTGCTGTTGTCAGAGAAGGAGGAAGCAGCCAAGCATTGGGGGAGGGAGATGAGGTGACTTCTAGTAGATGAGTTAGTAGATGGGGTGGGATGTAGGTCCCTATCTTGGTGCCATCCTCACCCTATGGCTTCTCCATCATGCGGCATCCCACAATGCAGTTCTCTCTGCCTTCTTGCTCCCTGGAGCCCACCGGGATCTGTTTTAGTGCCCCTCCCCCACCTTCAGAGCTATTGTGTTGTATATTCTCTCTCTTCGTTTGTATTAGTATTGCTGAAGTTGGGGCTGCTGCTGCTGCTAGTACTACTACTAACTACTAGTAACTACTAGTTAGTAGTACTAGTACTACCAGCAGCTCTCTCTTTTGTTTGTTTGTTTTAATATATGTCATGTTCTGTGTTAAGTGTTACGGCACAGCCCCACGAAGGAGGTATTTTGTTCTGTCCATGTTGCAGATGAGGCACCTGAGGCTCAGAGATGTAATTTGCCTGAGATAGAATAGACAGTAAGTGATGTCACTGGGGTTAGAGCTCCTTCTTTGCTTAACTTTAAACCCCAAATCCCTGCCTTATTCTGACTCCAGTGAAAGCTCACCACCCCCAGATGGGTTCACCTCTCTCATCTTATCCCTATCCTCTTCCCACATGTCTTGACATTTTTTGTGTCCTCCTGCAAGCTTGGGACTCTCTCTACTTCCTATTCTGGGGTCCCAAGAAGCCATTTCTGGGGCAAGAAGTAACCTCCCAGTTAGGCAGTTAAAGGGATGCTACTGTCTCCCCTGGGGAACTTGGGAGAAGTCAGCTACATGGCACTGTCTAACCCCCAGTGGCCCCTTTACATAGAAATTTCTTACCGTTTGCATCTATTATGGGTTTACCAGTGGTTCCCAACCTGTGAGCCTCACGCTCCAGGGAGAAGGTGCCCAGAATCATTGCAAAGGTTGGATAAATCTATAAATACCCTAAATGTTATCGATTGATTTTATGGTGCATTGTTGGGAATATTTGAGTATTTTTTGTATTACTAATAAGTGACTTTACATAAATGCTGATATATGTATATTTTAGATACTTCATAATAAAAGTCTTAATTGGGGTCAGTCACACTGGAAAAAGGTTGGAGGCTGCTTAATCAGACAAAAAGCAAAGGGGTGAGGTTTGGCTTTTAAAAGTCATAGTTAAAATGCATAAAATGCATACATTTACTTGGAAGACCTAAATCCCTTATTGAAAGCTTATTACATAAAATTTAAGATGAGCTAATTATGACTTTGGAATCTTCACTTTAAAAAGATTTCAACTGCAAAATCCAAATAAATCTGTGGGTAGTATTGTACTAAGGTTAATTTTCTCGTTCTGATAATTGTCCTGTATAGTTAGGAGCAACATTATCAGTGGTGGGAGCTGGGTGAGCAAATGTATGGAAATCCCCTGTCCTATATTTGCAACTTTTCTATAAATTTAAAAGTTGTTCAAAATTAAAAGTCAAAAAAGTTTTCAGACAACTTATTTATGTCAAAATTTTATTACGGTTGTGCTGTAAAGAAAATGGCTTCTAAGCAGCCAACTCAAGTATATACTCCTGGTAAGAAAAGAGAATGGTTAAATCATTGTTAGACTAGATACAAAGAGTCATAAATAGCCACTAGACTCCTGTCTGAAAGTCAGCTGGGAGGGTGGCTGGTTTCCCAGATCAGGGCTTAATTCCATTAAAGCTCACCAGGAAATCGTTTAAGCATTTTGTCAGGAATGTTCATTTCTTCCCAATGGAAGATTACGAATTACATCACACAAAAGTTCTACTCCAGACCAAATTTGGGACAATTTTTCTTTTACATGACAAATTGTCCACACGTACCTCAATAGGCAGCGTATTAAGGTATCACAGAGGAGGCCACAAATGAAGGGGACACCATTCCTGACCTTGATGATTCTAGGGAAAGAAGGACAAGTACTATGTAAGGAGGGCAAAATGCCGCAGAATGCAAAGGGGAGGAAACTTGAAGAGAGGCTTTGTGGCCCTTGCAGCACTTGAGGGGCTGCAACCAGGGAGGTGTTCCAGGCCAGAAGGGAGACAGCATGAGCGAAGGCATAGAGGCAGGAAGGTGACAGTGTGTCTGGGGACCTTGACAGTTTGGCTGAAGGGCCACACTTAGAGATAGACAAAATGTAGGAGAAATCAGAAAAGTGACTTCAAAGCCTAGGGCCCAGGAGGACTTAGGAAACCATCCAGTCCAATTTTTCCTTTTACAGCAGAAGCTAGTTTGAGAAAATTTGCCTAATCCCATAGGCAGGTGTAGGGTAGATTCAAGAGTTCTGAGGATCTCTGTGCATTTTTGAGTAGGCAACTGAGGATAAGGAACAGGTAATAGAAGTTCAGAAGAGAGATGTCCAGTGGAGACATTTCAGGAAGACTTCTCAGCGGAGGTGACAATGATGATGGGCCAAGGGACATAACAGTGAGAGACTGCGATTCCTTTTGGCCACAATAAGTCGCCAGGTTGCTTGTGCATCCCCAGCCCCAAATGCCCACTCCCCTTCTCAGGCCTCTCTGGCTCCCCAGAACTGCCAGTGTAACCATGAGGGAGTAGCTTTTGAAATGATCCTCTTCCATCTTACAGCGGGAAGAGGCCTAAGAGGTCAGAGTACAGCCTCCCCTCCCACACTAGCCATCCTCTTCAAATCGAAAGCTGCCACACTCCTGGTTTAAGCCTTGAGCACTTTCTCCTGATCCCATAATAATCACAGCTAACACTTACCGAGTGCCAGGTTCTATTCTAAGTACTTTACAAGTAGTATTTCATTCCAGCTTCACAGCAACTCATTAAGGAGGGTACTAATATTATCCCCATTTTTCATTTGATGAAGCTGAGGTTTGGTTGAGCCATTTGCCCAAGACCTCATAGCTGGTGAGGAGCCACACTGCAAGTTAAACCAGGGCTCCTCTGGGTTCAGAGCCTCTGCATCTGACTGCTCCACTGCCCTGCTCTGTGCTTCTCTACCACTCATTTTCCTCCCTCCCAACCCATCCAGGACCTTGGCCTTTTCCTCTCCTCTAGTTCTCTCTCTACACAAGCAGAGGCACATCAAGCCAGAAACCGAACACCTAGCCAAGGAGAAAGAGGGGGCTCTTGACCACATCGATTCACAGATTTCAAAGGGCTTTCTGTACATTTTCTTCTTTGTGCCTTTAAGACAGGTCTATAAGGTAGGATTGAAATGATTTTATTGTCATCCCACAGAAGAGGAAATGGTGACTCAGAGATGTGATATGCCTGGTTCAATAGCCGGAGGTACCTTGGATCTTCTCTGACTCTAGCTCACTCCCGCTTCCCCAGACTGGCATCTCTTCCCTCTTGGGAGTCAGGCCTGAGTCAGATACTCCCTTAAATGAGACAAGGAAGAGGCCACTAGAAACCTTAAACACAGGAACCTGCTTCACTGCCCCAGAGTGCAAGGCCCAGCTGTCCTGCTGTTTCGGCCACATTCACCAGTGGGGCCTAGGGGCCTCTGGAACTGACCACGAGAATGGTGGGGCACTTGGGTGAATAATTGTGGTTGAAGAAGCGGCTGGAGCAAGAACCCACCCTGGTCCCCTTTGAGGAGGAGGGTTAGGAAGAGAGATGTCCTTGGCATTTAAATAGAGGAAGCAGCAAAAGCTTGACCTCTAAATCTTTGATCTCTAAGTCAAAGAGTGCTGGTCCAGTCATGGCTGGACTGGAGCCCTCTCCGGAGCTGGCGGCTCTGTGAATGAGGATGACCCACTGGGAAAGCACTGGGGCAATAGGTAGCAAGACAGAAGGAGGCTCTTACCAGCAGCTCCTAGCCCGACTTGGAGGAATTGCTCCCAAGGAGGCAATCCAACAGAAGCCAAAAGATATTTGCCTCAAGATGTTCCCTGTAGTGTTAGTAAGGCAAAAAACTGGAAAGAAAAAAAAAGCTAAGTACCCAGTGAGCTATTCTGGCAATCTACCCAGTGGATTCTCATGATGGCGTGAACAGCATGGAAAAGGTTCGTGGCGTAAAGTTGACTCTACATCACACTGTGTCCCCTGAAGGATGACTCACGGGAACAATCTCCTTTGGTCCCAGTGCCAGGAAATTCTGTTTCTCTAGGGCGGCTGCCTTGCTTTTATCTCAAGTTCTACATATCTGCTGGCTGACCATGTTTCCCTTTTAGCTTTGACTGTCAGGAAGCTCCAAATCAAATTTATGGCCCATCGCTCACACTGTATGACGGAGGTTTTGCAATCAATCATTCCCAGCTTTATTTTCTTTCCTTCTTCCCACTTTCTATTTATTAATAATCTTGTTGTATTGTATGCTATATTTGTCAACTACTGAAGAAAAATATTTTTGGAGTGGAATGGGGTAGAGAAGAGGAGGGAAAGAAATGGAAAGAGAAAATTAGATGAAAACAGCTGAGAAGAAAATGATTTACAAACATTGCCTTCAGATTCAGCTGAAGAGCAGTAATTCTGCTGGTCTCTGATAAATATGAGTTGACACCTTTAACTGGTAATTTTAGAAACCATTCCAGTGATTGATAAAACAGGAGAATGCAAAATAAAACAATGAGATGTCATTTTCCACCCAGAAAACTGGCAAAAATGAATGCTGATAATCCCTACGTGGGCATGAATGAGCACTGACAGACTCTTCTGTGTACTGAGAGGGTGTGAACTGGCTAATCAGGGTGACACTTGGCATGTGCAGATGCACATACATGTGACTTGGCAATTACACGCCTCAGTATCTAAACTGTAGGGAAACAGATATGGGCACAGACTACGTAGAAGAAAATGTTTGTTTCAGCATTGTTTGGCAAAAATAAAGAAACATTCTAAATGTCCTCAGAGAAAGAAAAGTAAATTGTGGCCTAAGCTCACGATAGAATATTATACAGCAATGAAAAATAGATAAATCAGAGCTACGTGTCCTGCTACGGACAAAACTCAGAACACATGTTGGGCAAAAATGGCAAACTGAGAAAGGTATATAAATTTGATTCCATTTCTATAAAATACCAAGTGACAAAAACCATATCATACCTAGAAATACCAGGTGCTGTAGGCATTAAAAAAAAAAAAGATCCATATCATATCTTATTTACGAATCCACATGCATGTCTTAAGGGTATAAAGATGTGAATGGAAACAATAATACCCGAGTCAGGATGGCAAGAAGAGGAAGAGGAGGTGACCAGGAGAGGGTTGCCATGGGTGCTGGATACATTCACATAGATTATATTATTATTTATTCTCCTGGGTGTGACTAAAACAATTCATTAAAACAAACAGACGAAAAATGGTGTGAACGCTGTCATTGCAACTGGGTAAAACATTCTGGCTGCATCAGGACAAACATGGGAAGGAAATGTGTGATAAACTATGGTATTGGGGAGGTAAGAACCTGAGTGAGTATAACACCAATGTCCTGGTGCTTCGTGAGAGGATGCTAAGTCATCAGGCTGGCTGCGACATAGCCTCTCTTGCAGGCTTCGTGGTCCAGGGCTCCACCGGCGAGTTCCCCTTCCTGACCAGCAGTGAGCGTCTGGAGGTGGTGAGCCGCGTGCGCCAGGCCATGCCCAAGAACAAGCTCCTGATAGCCGGCTCCGGCTGTGAATGTGAGGCCATAATGCTCTGGGCCCTGGGGGCGGCTAGGGTAGGGCTCCTTGGCCCTGAGGCTGGGTTTAGTCTACTTGCTCTGTCTCTTCTGCATCCCTTGCTTGTCCCAGGGTCCTCCATCAGTCATTCTTTCTCCTGCTTTCACCCTCCATGGCCTGTGAGAAAGACTTTCTTTTTTCTTGCAGCTACTCAAGCCACAGTGGAGATGACCGTGAGCATGGCCCAGGTGGGGGCTGATGCCGCCATGGTGGTGACCCCTTGCTACTATCGTGGCCGCATGAGCAGCGCTGCCCTCATTCACCACTACACCAAGGTGAGTGTGAGGGGCGGGAATGGGTTTGAGGCCTGGAACCAAGAGGAGGCTGGATGAGGGGGAGACTTTGCCTGGGAAAGGAGACGGAGAAGCTGGGAACGGAGTGGTGAGCCTACTTCCCACAAACAACTGCTCTGGGAAGGGGAGAGATGCCACTGTGTACCAGCTGTGTGACATTGGGTTGCTGCCCTAACAGAGCTGTGTTGCTATTTCCTCCCCTCTCAAAAGGGAGGTCTCTTCCTCAAAGGGTTGTTGTGAGGACTAAATTTGATCCAAACATAAAGGACTTAGGACTGTGCTTGGCACATAGAAAGCACTCACTGAATAGTACCCACTATTACTGCTTACAGGCAGGGCATATAGTGCTGTGACGTCTAGTCTAGGAGGTGGCCTGTCCAGGGAGCCCAGGCCTGGACTCGGTGGTGGACGGCAGTGCCTCAGGCTCCTTGGACCTGGGTAGCTGCTCTCTCTCCTTTCTGCATCCCTCAGGTCGCTGACCTCTCTCCAATTCCTGTGGTGCTGTACAGTGTCCCAGCCAACACAGGGCTGGACCTGCCCGTAGACACTGTGGTCACGCTTTCCCAGCACCCGAATATCGCTGGCATCAAGGACAGCAGTGGTGATGTGAGTGACAACAGTTCTTGGCTGGAGGAGGCACCTTCCTCTTTTCTTTTGCTACCAACTTTAGGGCAACTCTGGGACCCGCTTCAGTCCTGGGCTCCTGTTTGGGTTCTCTCTGTCATGTGGGCTCTCAGGGCTTCATCTCTAATTTGGAGCATGGACTGCCGAGGCTCTGGGCCCCACTTATACCCGGTTTGCTATTGCAGGTGACCAGAATTGGGATGATGGTTCACAAGACCAAGAGGCAGGATTTCCAGGTGTTGGCTGGATCAGCTGGCTTCCTGTTGGCCAGCTATGCCCTAGGTAGGCCTCCCGCTGCTCTCATAGTGTGATGGGTGACCCAGATACACCCAGAAAGGTGGGGTCTACTGGAAGGGACTGTGAGGGCCAGGGCTGTGTATGTAGCGGGACTTTGCTAGCCTACCTGCTCCAAAACCTCAGAAGTCCAGCACACTGCTTGCTTGTCTGAACACTGGGTGCTTGTGAGTGACCCCTGTTGGGCAGAGGAGGGTGTCTGGCTGCTTACAACCCTTGGCCTGTCGTAGGGATGCCTATGATTTGCTCTAAGTCCAGAACCCCTTGCTTAGTTGGCAAATTTAGGTCCTCTAACCTCACTTTGTAAATCCTCTGAGGCCTTGGGGCCCTCCCCTCCAGTCAGCAGTCCATTTTCCACTCTCCCTGGTCCAGACCAGAATGGTCAGAACTGCGGGGTTGGTCCAGGGACCTTTAGCTGCCTGATCAGATTCTGTTCCAGTCCAGGAATGTCACCATTAAACCAAATGCTCTTGTCTGTTTGTGGTCAAGGTCCTTGGGTTCAGGTTGGATGTGATCTCAGGAGGGGCAGGGAGGGGGAGGGAAGTTCCTGCAGCTGAAGCTCCAGTGAGTACAGATGCGAGTTACTTTTCCCACACTGTAGGTTCTCTCTGGTCTTTGCAGACTTTGGCTTGTTGTCTAGGTCCTTGCACATCTCACCTTTGTCCTGTCGCAATCTCTGAAGTGCAGGAGACCCATATACGCCTTGTTCTTGAAAGTAGGGTAGATGGAAAAAGCACAGTCTGGATGCCCTATGGATCTGAGCTGGAATTTCAGCTCTGCTGTTTATTCACTGAGTATCACTGGGCAAAATACTCAATCTCTCTGGGACTGAGTTTCTACTTGGGAAAAGCAGAGAGATGTTATGAGGATTAGAGAGCATCAGCCCCATGTCTGTCATAGTGCTTAGCACATAGTAGATATTCAATAAATGTCAGCTAGATTAGCTCATTCCAAATTGCCTACTCTCTCTCCACTCTTGAGACCACTTAGGAACACTCCTAATTAGACTTACCATTTCGCTCGCAGGCCGGTAGAAGTGGCAGGGTCCTCTGAGATCCCAGTCAGCCTATTTTCCTTGCCCAGATGAGAACGAGGACCAGAGGGTCTATGACTTGTCCAAGTTCACGCAGCTCATGGGAGGAAATACCCCATTTCCTGACTGTGTCCAGAGCACTTTCCACTCCCACATCCTACCCCTGCTGCTGTCCCAGGCTGCATTTACTGGGGAGAATAAGATTTCAGAAGAGCAAAGGCTTCATCCACTCCACCCACTTCCAGGACTGGTAAGTCAGGGGGCTAGTGGAGTGTGGAGGTGTCAACTGGCAGTTGGGACTTTACTTTGGGGATAGAGGTGAGTGCAAGAAAGGAACTGTCCTTGAATTAGCCTTCAGACTCTGCTCCCTGCCCCTCAGCCTGAGAGATTCTACTTGGAATATGCTGGCAGCTTTTCTCTTTGTACTCTGTGGACTCACAGAGCATGCCTTTGATGTGGCCAACCATGGCATAGAAATCCACATCCTAGCATCCCAGAACGAAGGGGTGCTGGAGACCAGGGTCTGTAATTCTCTTTGAAAAGAGGCTCTGGCTGATGTTCTGCATCTTATTCTGGGGCAGGAGCTGTGGGGGGCGTGTGTGCCCTAGCCAATGTCCTGGGGGCTCAGGTGTGCCAACTGGAGCGACTCTGCCTCACAGGGCAATGGGAAGATGCCCAGAAGCTACAGCACCGCCTCATTGAGCCAAACACTGCGGTGAGCTCCCAGCAATGGCAGCAAAGGGCAAGGGGGTGGTGATCTATGTACTCTTTGGAGCAGGAGCTATGGCGGGCACAGGGGTCCCCAGTCAGTCTCTTCCCTTTCAGAAAATCCTTTTAGAGAACATTCCAGTGTGGGAACTTCTTGTGCCTCCCCACAAAATCTTGACTTCAGACAAGCTTGAGCCCCATTGGTCCTCAAACTTAAGTGTGCATTAGAATTCATTTAGGGAGCTTGTTAAAATTATAATCCTTTTGGCCCAGGAATATGCATTGAGACTAGTAGCTGTAGTGACTGTGACGTAAGTAACCCTGGAATCTTACTTAGAGAGGGGCCAGGTCCTGAAAAAAACGAATTATTGAGAGAAGTAAGGGAGGAGTTGGAAGGCTGCAGGTATTCAGAACCCAGATTTCCCAGGAGAGTTCTGTCTTCAGTCAGACTGTGTACCCCAGTTCTGTTCTAGGCAAGTCAAGAAGAGCCAAGATGGAAGGCCTCTCAAGTGCCAGACAGTGCTGTGCAAAGCCATATTGGAGTCTGAGGCAAAAAGGAAAATGTGTGTCCCTATAGACATGTTTTAAATTAAACTTTTTGAGATCATTGTAGATTCACACGAAATTGTGAAAAATAATACAGAGAGATTCCATGTATCCATTACCCAGTTTCCCCCAGTGGTAACAATATTACAATCAGGATTTTGACATTGATATAGTCAAGATACAGGCTATTTCCGTCACCACAAAGATCCCTCATGTTACACTTTATTGCCACACTCACCTTTTGCCCCCATCTCCTCTTTAACCTATGACGACCACAAAGATGTTCACCATTTTTATAATTTTGTCAGTTCAAGACTGTTATACAAACAAAATCAGATAGTCTACAACCTTTTGAAATTGTCTTTTTTCACTCAGCATAATTTTCTGTAGATTCATCTAGGTGTTGCATGTATCAATAGTTAGTTCCTTTTTATTGATGAGTAGTGTTTCATGATATGGCCATACCATAGCTTGTTTAACCATTCACCTTTTGAAAGACAGCTGGTTGTTTCCAGTTTTGGCTATTAAAAGCTACTGACATTTAAGTGTAGGTTTTTGTGTGACCACAGATTTTCATTTTTCTGAGATAAATACACAACTACTGAGTTAAATGATGATTGCATGTTTTGTTTTTTAAAAAACTGTCAAACTATTTTCCAGAGTGGCTGTACCATTTTACATTTACTTCAGTGTAAATGTATGAGTGATCCAGTTTCTCTGCATCCTCACCAATGTTTGATGTTGTGACCATTTTCTATTCTGATAGGTGTGTAGTAACATTTCATTGTGGTTTTAATTTGCATATCTCTTATGGCTAATGCTGTTGAACATCTTTTCATGTATTTATTTGCCATCTATATATAATGTTAGATGAAATTTACATTGATTTATGTCTTTTGTCCATTTTCTAATCGGATTGTTTGTTTTTTTAGTGTTGAGTTTTGGAAGTTTATTATATCTTCTAGATACTAGTCCTTTGTCAGATATGTGGTTTGCAAATATTTCCTCCCAGTCTGTAACTTGTTTTATCAGTCTCTTAATATATCTTTTGCCAAGAAAAAGTTTTTAAACTTTGATAAAGTCTAATTTATCAATTTTTTTATGTTTATGCTTTTGACATCAAGTCTAAGAACACTTTGCCCAGCACTAGATTGTGAAGATTTTCTCCTATTTTTTTCCCCAAAGTTTGATGGTTTTGCATTTTATGAGTCTGACTCTTTTTGAGTTAATTTTTGTATAAACCGTGAGCCTTAGATTGAGATTTCCCCCCCCCTATATCCACTTGCTCCAGCAGCATTTGTTGAAAAGATGATCTTTCCTCCATTGAATTACTTCTGCACCTTTGTCAAAAATCAGTTGGGCATATTTGTGTAGGTCTATTTCTGGATTCTCTATTCTTTTCATTGATCTATCCCTCTGCAATACCATGCAGACTTGATTACTCTAGGTATATCATAAATCTTAAAATTAGGTAGACTGATTCTTCTCATTTTGTTCTTTTTATTTTCAATATTGTTTTAGTCTAATTCCTTTGCGTTTCCATATAAATTTTAGAATAATATATATCTATAAATACCCTAGCTGAGATTTTGATAGGAATTGTCTTAAACCTGTATACAAATTTGGGGATAATTGACATTTGAAGACATTATTGTCTTCAAATCGTTAAATGTAGTATGTCTCTCCATTTACGCAGAACTCCTTTGATTTATTTCGACAGCATTTTGCAGTTTTTGACAAACAAGTCCTATACAGGTTTTGAGAGATTTACACCTAAGTGGCTTATATTTTTTGAGTGATTATAAATGGTACTGTACTTTTAATTTTCTATTCATGTGTTCATTGGTAGTAGATAGAAACACGATTGATTTTTTCATGTTTATCTTGTGTCATATGACTTTACTGAACTCATTTATTAGTTGTATGAATGTTTTGGTAGATTCCTTGGGATTTTCTACATAGACAATCATATCATCTACAGAAAGGGTAAGTTTTATTTCTTCCTTTCTGGTCAATATGTATTTGAGTTCCTTTCTTGCCTTACTGCACTGACTAGAACTTCCTGCATGATGTTGAATAAGAGTGGTGACAGTGGACATCCTTGCCCTATTCCTGATCTTAAGGGACAACATTTAGCCTTTCACCATTAAGGACAATGTTAGCTGTAGTTTCCTATAAGTGCTCTTTAACAAGTTGGGGATGTTCCCCCTGCATTCTAGCTGAAAATCATGACTGGGTGTTAAATTTTGTCAAATGTTTTTCTGCATTAAAATGATCATGTGATTTTTGTTTTCCTTTTTTGCCCATTAATGTGGTGGATTACATTAGTAATTTTTGAATTTTTACATTCCTAGACTAAATTCCACGTAGTCATGGTATGTAACTCTTTTTATATATTGCTGAATTCCATTTGCTAACATTTTTATTAAGAATTTTTCCGTCTATATTCATGAAGGATGTTGGTATGTAGCTGTCTTTTCTTTCTTTCTTTTTTTTTTTTTTACTGCTTTAGTCTGATTTTGGTATCAGGGTAAAAATAGCTTCATAAATCAATTGGGAAATGTTCCCTCCTCTTCTATTATCTGGAAGAGACTGTGTAGAATTGGTATTAAATCTTCTTTACACATTTCTTGGAATTCTCCAGTGAAACCATATGGGCCTGGAGATTTCTTTTGGGGGAGAACCGGGCTCTGTATTAGGTCTCTAATGATACCATCCCGGCTGCAAAGGGTGGCAGTGCCTCCTTACTTCTCCCATGTGGCCTCTGCTGATGTCATGAGTGTGCCTTTGGGGGATGGGCTCCTTAAAGGTGGGCAGTGTGAAAGCTGTGACTCTTCTCACTAGGCCACTTCTGAAACCATCTCTAGTGGATGGGGAGAGACACTCTTTAGTACTGAGTTTGGGGATAGAAGTTCTGGCTCCCAATTCAGGCTTACTGGCCTGGATGAGGGTGGGGGCCACAGTTTTTTCAGTGGGGGCTGGCTGGAGTAGGGTGGTTATTGTTTGAAAGTTTTCCATCTTGCTAGGCTGCCACTTTTTTGATCCCTGGCTAAAGAGGACAGACTTTTGTTGGAGATTTTATTGTCTATGTCCATTGGTATTTCAGGGCTGCTGGTTCCTTCAGCTCCAGGTCAAAGCCAGTCAACCAACCACTGTGTTGTTCCTTGGGTCCTGAGGTCCCCAGTCAGTCTTCCTTCTCTTTACCTTTCAGACTCTTCTTAAATTTGTTTTGATGTAATGTCTAGGGGTTTTGAGTTGTACTGATTGGGAGAAATAGGGAAAAGTACATCTATTCCATCTTCTTGGAAGTGGAAGCTCTACCTAGTTTTCTAAATGGTGATTCTCCCCCACCCCAAGAACATTAAAGTAGTTGAAAAAAATATTGAAAAATTTAAAGGTAGGTATATTAAAACTCAAGCATTAGTTTTAAATATTTTATCTATACCAAGAACAATTTATTGTAATTTTACTTCCCTGGCTTGAATGGAAGCACACTCATCAAAACAATTTTTCTGCAAATTTACTTCTAGAAAAAAAATTAGTCATTAAAAAAATAGACAAAACATGTATATAGGGGCCTTATTGCCGTACTTACATGTTTACTTTGCCTCAGACTACAATATGGCAGGGCATGGCTCTGTTGGATCCTGTTTTTATTTAAAACTTTTGATATTTTGTTCATTATGAATATTTTTGCATTGGTTTTGATTTTTTTTTAAAAAAATATTGCATTAACTATTTACCGTGATGAATGAGTTTTTTGGGATCTCCTTAAGTTTTGCACTGGAGATGATAGTCCCAGACTGAGCTAGGCAATACTTTTTGTTTGGGTAAAGGGTGGGCAGGCTCCAGATCTCCTTCACAGTTTACATCTTTACCTCAAAGGGGCAGATTAACTCCGATTTAGAAAAAGGACAGCTGAGGAGGCAAGCACGAGTCTCCTTGGATGTGAAGGTTCTCCTGGGATGGGATGCTCTATAAATAGGAAGTAAGAACTGTAGAAACGAGGGCCTTTCAGCTGAGCCCCATCAGGGCACAGGCTGTATTGGACATTCCACTGGGGTGAGACCTCCGCCCTCCCACTCCCATCCATGTGCAGACAGAAGGTCCCCGAATCTGCATACCACCAAGACAGGACATGAAGTAGATCCCAGGGCTCTCAGGGTCTGGTCTCACAGTGACATTTTTCTCTTGTGACACGGGGTAGGTGTTGCTATCACTTCATTTTACATGTGAAGCAGCTTGGGCTGCCCCTTGGGAAGAGAGGATTCTTTCTGCCGTCCAACTGCCTTACCATGCCATCCTGCCTTACCCTTCACTCTGTGCCCCTTCCTGTGCCAGCTCTGGGCACATACTCAGGAATTCCTGGGACACCTTTTTGCTGCCTGGCCTGTAGGCTCAGCCTCCCCAAGAGCAGCTTGATGTCACCCAACTTTCCTTCCCTGCTTGAACATAATGTCCTTCCCTGGCCTTCCCAGCCAGCCAGCCTTCTGCTCCTGCTATATTTAGGACTTTCCAGTCTTTACCACCATAGCACTAGATCTTTTCTCAGGGTTGGAAGAGGGGCAAATCAGAGATCTTCAGGCAACTATGGTGGGAGAAAGCTTTTCTCTTAGGTACTTCTTGTGTCCATGCTCTCCCCTATGTCTTTCCCACCCTACTCATTTTGGGTGAATTGCCCAGGTTATTAGAACACCATGGCTGGCTGGGGCCAAGCCTGGGAGGAGGCTTGCTAAAGCCTACTGGCCTCTAGTGGTGAAGTTATTAGTCAATCATTTATCGGGTTCCTAACATTTTTATCACAACTTTTTTAAAAATTATTTTTATCCTTCATGAAGCCCATACTTCCAATGTTTTACTTTCTCTCCAAATAAAACTTTATTAAGTAATGATTACTCTTTTCGTTTTTAGGGAGTCGAAGATTTAGCTAACACTTTTGATCAGTATAAAATAACCAGTTGCTATGTTAAAAGCAAAGAAACTTGATGCTTCATTTTCTGTAAAACTCCATGCATGCTTTTAAATTATGACAATAGCCTTAATGTCCCTCATGACAGTGGAAAAGACTTTAGAGGTCTTGTTATCTATCCGGCCCCCTCATTTTTTAGGCAAGAGAACTTGTTCAGAGCTAATAAGTTAATGATAGAAAGTTATACAAAGAGGTTGGTTATTGAAACCTCTTTGGACAATGATGCATTGGTTTTCCACTGAGAGCACTCAGAGTTGGTGTCAGGAAGGAGCTATGGGGTGGTTGGGGGACCCTGCTATAGGACCAGTAGAGGTCTGGGCTGTGCCTGACTTCCCAGGCCTGCTGTGCCCATCTGGTTCCAAGGAACTGGGCTGCAAACCGGTGATGTCCTAGTGCCCCGATCCACAGGGCTGCTGCCTTCTCCCATCACAGAATGAGGACTGAATGCCACTTTCCTCTCTAGAGAGTGGATGTTTCTCTTAAAATCAAAGGAAGTGCCGCCTTCTTTTTTTTTTTTTTAATTACTCTATTTTTTAAAAAATTGTATTTTATTGTTAGTTTATTGTATACAGTACACTGGTTAGACATTTATATAGTTTATAAAATGGTCCCCCTGATTGCTCTTTCTCTCCTCTGACGAGGTACCTTCTTAATTTGAGGTTTTGGCATTGCATTCTCTACTGCTAGGCTGCCTTTTGGCCTCTCAATCTGGATTCCTAATTACTTTATCAGGGAGGACAACTGTAACCCTAACTTTCTGCAAGTGACACATGTCTGGGTCCCGGGTGTACCTGTGCCGGGATTCCCCAGTATCTTCTGACATGCCCTGATTCTCAGGTGACCCGGCGTTTTGGGATCCCAGGGGTGAAGAAAACCATGGATTGGTTTGGCTACCATGGAGGCCCCTGCCGGGCGCCCTTGCAGGAGCTGAGCCCTGCAGAGGAAGAGGCGCTACGCGTGGATTTCACCAGTAATGGCTGGCTCTGAGGGCAAGTGGGGGACATGCCCAGCCTGAGCCCATCTCAGCTCCTGCCTTGCACCTGCAGCCCGAAGAGGAATATGAGGGGATGAGGGTTTGAGTCTCCTTTTCCTACTTCAGTCCTCCAGGTGCCTCTTAGCAAGCATTACCATGCACACTCATTTCCTATTTTCACAGCACTGTGACATTAGATTTGTATCTTAAACTCTGGGTCACTAGACAATCGCCTATCCCTCTACTGTGCTTTCCTATGCCCCAAGACACATGAGTCAGGAGCCAGAGGGGAAGTGCAGGGGGCAGCTGGGCACAGGAAGGCTATGTGTTGGAAGGGAGGACTAATTCGACTTGAGGATACAAGCCTGAGTCTAGCACAATGCAGAGGGAAGCCAGGCCTATACTAAGAACCCAAGCTCTCTTTCCAGGGGATGTAGTAGAAAAATGTCACTAGTCTCTGAAAGGCCCCTGAGATGCATTCTAGCCAGTGCCCTATCCTAAGTCCATTTTGATTCCTCATATTCTTGTCTCTAGCTTTGATCTCAACCCTTGAGTGCACAGACACAACCAGAATTGGTAAATAATGACACCTGGTGGATAAATGTTACATTCTAGAAGACTACTGTAGTCAACCCAGGTCTGAAACATTAGGGAAGGG
The DNA here is from genome assembly GCF_902729225.1 of Pteropus medius. Lineage (NCBI taxonomy): Eukaryota > Metazoa > Chordata > Mammalia > Chiroptera > Pteropodidae > Pteropus > Pteropus medius. The sequence continues at coordinate 22,601,785 of NW_024344378.1, read as the reverse complement.
GGCTTGGCCTGAGACAGGATCATCTTCTTGCCTATAGGCATTCTGCTTTTATTGTTAAAAACAATTACTTTGTTATTGCAATAAAGTTTAATAAGTTTAATTAGTGTGGTTTTGTATAGATTAACACTCCACTGCTATGCAGATCTTGTTTCCTACCCAGATGTCAAGAACCTACCTAAAGGCAAATTTAGCTCTCAATGTCTACTTTTTCCCAGCTCTGAGAGAGGCCCTAACAATACTGAGCAAACAGGTATTAAATCAGAGGTGGCCTAGGAAAATATTTACTGAAGTTTTAAATGGGACAGGCAAGAGGCAAAAAGGTTCAATTGACGTATTTAGAAACACTTAGCTAATTAATTAATCAAAAGGTTAAACCTTATTCAGTGTTATCTGACAAGTGGCAGAAAACTCAAGATGAATTCTTTAAAAATTACTCTGATGAAAAAGAAAGGTAAACAGGTTTCTTGTTTAGGGCAAAGGCTAGAGGGGAGAATATAAAAAGTAATATAAAAAGTATCAATCTTCAACTGAAACTGGGCATCTGGCTGGCACTGAAACTTGGCACTTAGCATCTAGAACTCTTCTCACAGGCAACTTCTAGAGGATATGAACTCAGAGGAGAATCAGGTTTAGCAATGAGGCAAAAGGTTAGGTCTAGGGAGGCAGGCTAGTGTACTGGTGGTACAGCGCTCAGCCCCTGGGCTTACATAAGATTCTGGAAAAGCCCTGAGCCTCATCTGTAACATGGGAATAGCAATAGCACCTTTCTCCCAGGGCTGTATAAGATCAGGCATGTAAAAGGGCTAGCCTGGCAGGGGAATGTGTAAAGAAAGGAAAACCAGGCAGGAGGGACTTAGCTAAGGTAACCCGGCAGGGGTGACAATTACTGGTCTCAGGACTTGGGCACTCAGACACTCAGGATGAGGGGAGTATAGTGGAAAATGCTTTGATATCAGAAAGACCGGAATACAAATCCCACCCAGCTCTGCTACTTACTAGTTTTGGCAACCTAAGCCTGTCTGATTTTTTTTTTAAATGCTCTTACCCTGCAGAGGTTTTGAAAATTAGATGATATTATGTAGTAAAGTGTGCAGTGTCAGTTCCAAGCCCCCATCTGTGGCTAATTTTTAGAAACAGCAAATGGGTTAATATTCATGAAAAGGCAGAGCAAGAAAGTCAAGAAAACTAAATATAGGCAGTTCTGGTGATTTGTTTATTCCTCATAAACACTTGTTTCTACAGTACAATTCAGAAAATAAATAGAGGCACATGGTTATAATTTCCACCACAATATGCTGCTGTTGAGGAGACATTCAGTGTGAGGATAACAGACTGAAGGTGGGGTTGGACGTGTTTTGGTTACAGGGTAACTGGACCGTGATGAACTGTGCAGGGATCCTATTAGTTAAGATCTGGTCCCCAGATCTTGATGGCCAAGGCTCATGGTGGAAGAGTTACAGTGAACCAAATGCTCTTTTAGTTCACTGTGGTCCTAGAATGGGTCCAAGTCTATTTAAGCTACAGGTCCACTGGGAAGGAGCTATGTCAGCCCTAAGGATACAGTTCACTCCATGGTAGGGCCTGAAGTGGCTCAAGGATGTCTGCCCTTTGCCCTGGAGTAAGTAATAAACACAAGTTTTAAGGTGACTGCTTACGTAAGTTTCTTTCTTGACTACCCCATAAAGGGATCCTATCCCATGTCTAAGGAAGGAGAGAGGCACAAATGGGGAGTATCTGTTGGAACTCAGGTAAAGAAGACAGCCTAAGTCAGGTAGGGGGAAAATAGCACTCTTACTTAATCCTTCAGCGGGAATAAGCAGATACGAATACTTGTCTGGTCAGACAAAGTGGAGCCTGGAGCTATGATGCCAACCAGCAGCAAATGAGGGGGTAACAACATACAATAAAGCTCTGGCCTTGACTTTCACTGGACTGCTATACTGTCTAAGCCACCCCTATCTTTTTACTTATTTCTCCAGGGTAGGACAAAGCACACTGGCCCTAATTTGGAGCTAGGACCATCTGCCCCAAACATAGGCAGAATGAAGAGATTCTGCATCATTTGTCAGAAAATGAAGTAGAAGGCAGCAGCAGGTCGGCACTGGGTAACCCAGCATGTTAGGGACGGACAGTACCAACAAGCGAGACAAGGGAAAGACAGAATTGGTAGCCACTGCTGCAGGGCCTGCAGAGTCCCTAGAACTTCTCTGTGATTGAAACCCTGACTGGCAGGTGATGAGACACAGCACAAGGCTTCTGCTCCAAGGTCATTCTCATCTCCTCTCACATTGATTCATCTGTTTACCTCGAATGAATAGTGAGGCATCTGCTTTACCCAATACTTGTCACCTGGTGCACGATGCCCGCATTAGGCGGTGAGACTTCGGGCTGACTTGGAGGCACTCTGGGCCCGCTGAACCACTGCAGAACACTTCTCACGCCGCAGCAGCTTGTTGTTCTCAAACAGACCTTCATTGCGGGGTATTCCATGAGAACCGTCAGGGAAAGTCAGCAGGCCTTCAAGGGGGACAGAAGAAATATAAGAGTGACGATGGCATTAATGACTCAGATCACTTTGACAGGCAGAGGTCGAGAAAGAGAAAAACTCTCAGCCCTTCTCAGGAGCGCTCGCTCTGTTGGTAAGTTCAGTGAACAGATGCTAGGGCACCATCACTGTGGATTGCTGGGCATCCATGGAGGATTCAAACTGACAAGGTGTACTTTCACCCATATTTTGCTCAACTAAGTAATGCATCCTGCTGGGCTGCAACTTACCAAAACCATCTACTCTGCCATTTTTAAATTCCCCCTCAAAGGTCATGTTGTCGTGTCGAATGAAGACTCCAACACCATTAAACTTGCCCTGGGCAAACTCCCCCTCATACCTGCAGAAACACAAGATGTCAGCCTTTAGGGATGTAGTGAGCTGTCCAGGTTAACTGAATCAAGCAGCTACCAATACTTATTCCACTTATCTCAGAGCCCCACCCATCCTACTCCCAACCAGTAGAGAAGGGTCAGAGAGTCTGTATGATATGAGGCCTTAATCTCGGAGAAATAACAGAACAGCAGCGGGGTGGAATGTCACTCACGTCTTGCCATTTCAAATTTCAGATCTACTTATACAGTAACCAATAAGAGAACTAATACTTACTCTTTGCCTATTTCGGAGGGCCTGAGACAAGCTCAGGTTTGACCAGATATTTACCACTATTGTTTTTGGATCAGAGTCTCCCTAATTTAAGGCTGAGAGAGGAATGACCCAGTACCTACCTTGAGCCATCTGAGAAGGTCAGTACCCCAAAGCCATTAAAGAGCCCATTCTCGAAATGACCCAGGTAGGTGCCGCCATCTGCAAACATCAGTTGACCAAAACCATGTCTGCGGCCTGGGCAGAGAGAAGGACAAGTGTTAGGTTGGGCTGAGGCAGCTTCAAGGTCCCTTTTCACTAACATCACTTGTCTCCCATCACCGCACCCACAAAGGAAAGAAGAGAAACAATGACATTAGCAGGGCAGAGAACTATTACCGAGAGTCAGGACCAGGAAGACCTGGCTCCTGGGACCTTCCCACTTTAAGTCACAACTATTAGAATCAGACTTGGAGCAGGTCTCTCTAAGTATGAAAAATAAGAGAGCACTTAAAAATAGCAGTCTATAGCCATGCCACTCTGAATAAGCCTGATCCCGTCTGACTTCGGAAGCTAAGCAGAGTCAGGCCTGGTTAGCACTTGGTTGGGAGACCACTTAGGAAGACCAGGTGCTGTAGGTGTGAAAAAAAATATATATATATAGCAGACAGTACCTTTATTATGTGCCAGGCACTTTTCTAAGCACTTTTATTTATCATCTTATTTAATCCTCATGACAGCCTTATGAGGTAGGCACAGTATTATTATGACTCCCATTTAACGAATGTGGAAACCAAGACAAACAGAAGCTAAATAACTTAAGATTCCAGAGCAATTAACTGGTAGAGCAAGAATGCAAACACAGGATGCAGTCTGACCTGAGAGCCCTCAACTACATTGCCATTCTGAGAAAAATAAAAGTATATCACTTAGCGTCATGAAGCTACTGTGCAAACCTAACAGCCAGACTGCCAACACTGGTTTGAGCTCTGTCATATCAGTAGGGCTAAGTTTACCCACAGAAATGACTGGAAAACAGCCAGATGCTGAAGGAGCAATAATGCTCTTCAAAGTAGAGGCAGTGGATAGAGACGCTCCTGTAAAGGTCATATTAAAGGAGAAAGCAGCTGTTTAGGAGGCAGGAGAAAAGGCTGGGGATGTACAGAGGCAAGGTCACATCCCATATACAGAATTTCTTCTCTTGATGCTCAAGAATTCATCAGCTGCAGGATCTATCCTTAAAAGACACATATTTGGAAGCAGTATGAAGTGCTCTTCAGTGGTACAACTGTGGAGTCGAGTCCCCTTAGGGAAGTTCCTGGCTTGCTAGGCCTGGACCCACAGGACTTTTAAGTGGCAGGACGTTTCCAAACTGAACATCATTAAACTACTTCCTATATTGTCTCAGGCTTAGAAGAATTTTACCATTCCTATGAATAGATACTTCCAAATGTAATGAATTGTCATTTACTCTTGAGTGTCTGCCATAATTTCCTTAACTTCTTAAGATTCACCGGAATGAAAAAAAAAGATTCACTAGAATCAAGTCATTGTAATGAATTCTGTACTTTCTGATTTATGGGTACTAAAAATAATTCATTTTACTCTGCTGAGTACATCAGCATTTAGAAAAAAATTCCCCAAAACACCACTAAAAGATAAAAGGGTTAATATATTTAGAAGTGGAAAGATTTAACTTACTCCTGGAGGTTGGATTAACAATAGTGTTTTCTAATTCCTTTATAATCCTAAAATTGAATAAAAGAAAGGCACTATTCAGATTAAATCTTGGAGTTAGACATGAAGACTCATAAAGTTGGTTTATATATCCTGAGGTATTTGTCCTTTGGCCAAATGAAGTGTTCATCACTGGATACCCCTCAAGGGTCCTCTCACCCTCTTTCCACTCGCCACGATATTCCTCTCCACTGGAGTAGGTAAAGGAACCTTTTGTCAGGGTCATGGTGACAGCTTACAGAAGGATGAAAACTGTAGGACACAAACAGAGGAGAACCAGTATCACAAGATGGCTGGACGAAGGCCTAAAAAACAACTCTACAGATACATTCTAAATGCTACTTGCCCGTGTCTTTTACCTTGAGTACATTAAATAAAACTACCCACCTCTCCAACCACCACCACCACCTCTGTCCAAGCAGTCTTATCCTCCCACTTGTCTTTGAAGGTTTAAGCCAGTTTCAACTTTCTATGACCTGAGATGGAAATATAGGATTAATCTGCAAATATTTGTTTGGTACTTGCTATACACTTAGTCAATGTGTAAAATATAGTCTTTTTCCTCAATGAGTTTATAATTTAGTTGATAAGACTAACAATCAAAACACTGTAAAATACCAGAGATAATATAATTAAGTACCAAATTGGATGGCAGAGATTAACAATGGGCAGAATTTAAAAATGAGCAGTGAAGAATACAAAGAGCAATTCCAGACTGAGAAAACATGGGGGGTGAAAGCACAAGGAGCAACATAAACATAGCATGTTCAAGGGGAATAAGAAGCTGGGTCTTGCTAGAGTTGAAGGTATATTTAGGGAGTAATAGAAAATAATTTTGTCTAGGTATACCTGGCTTCAATTTTAAATCTGAAAAGAATCTCTCAGATTTAATCCAAACTCTGTCACTTTATAGATGGAGAAACCGAAGCCCAGAGAGTTAAAAGCTAGTTGGCGATCGAGCTGGAACTAGTGCTCAGGCCTCCCCTGACTGCTGCTAGTTCTTTGCCCCCTGTATTATGCACTGCTTTTAGGGTTAGGCTAGCTTAAAGAGACCTTTGAGAGCTAGGCAGAAAAGTTTACAGCTGATAAGGTAGGTAAAGAGAAAGCCTCTTGGGATGTGTAAACAGGGATGCAATATGATGAAAGCAGAGTTTAAGGAAAAATCAATGTGGCAGTAGGAAGCAGGATGGGTTGGAGCAGTAAAAGCTTACAGCCAGAGAAGCTTGCAAGGTGGGAGATGTGATAATTCAGTAGACTGTGAAAATGAGCACAAATTATTCTCCCTCCATTCATGCCCCTGCAATGTGTCATGGCAGATCCTCCCATTATGAGGCAGTTTATTTATTCTTCCACCCATTGGATCTGGGTGGGTTACATAACTAATGGAATGTCAGCAAAGGTGGTGTACCAGAGGTTTGAAAAGCATTTATACCTTGGGCTTGCCCTCCTGCTGCACTTGGATCTGTTCTGTCCCCATGTGAACAAGCCCAGGCTAGCCTGCTAGATGGTGAGAGACCACATGGAACACTTGTCCCAGCTTATGACAGATGCATGGGTGAGCTCAGGCAAGACCATAAGAGCTACCCCTCTGAGCCTGGCCTCAAATTATTGGCCCACAGAATCATGTATTAAAGAAAGGTTGTTTTAAGCCACTATGTTTTGAAGTAGTATGTTATCATCTAGCAAAAGCTAACCGATACACCTAGGTATGAGGTCTTAAGGCCAGAACTGGGGGGATAACAGGGTAGTGGGAGCAAAAGGAATGTCTATGACAGATATATCATAGGAGAAAAACCACCACCACCACCCAAAAACATTTGAAGACTGGCTAGATAAGGCTTCACATTAGTGGTAAAAGAATGTTTATATTCAAGGATATCCTATAAAAAGGAATTTAAGACACATGAAATATCATTAAATATAAAGAGATGAACAGAATCATTTGACATTAAAAGAATGCAACCCTATTTCCTTTTTTAATCCCCTAGCTTTTTAACTCACTCTTCGTCTTTTCCAGATCTAAACAATACAATGTTTTCTCGAGTGATTATGACAATGCAGAGTCCTAGGCCTATACCCAGAACTAATGAATCAGAATTTTGTACAGTTCAAGTCTGAGAATCTGCAGTTTTAACAAGCATATCACTAGATTCTTACACACTTGAAAGTTTGTGGACTATTACTCCAATAAATGGAAATACTGTATATGAAGAGCTCGCTGACCAAAAATCACCATTGAAAGATCTCCTGTTATTAATAATTAACCTAAGTCCGACTCTCAGGACAAGTGTACCTCTTCTTCAGAGCACTAATCTAGAGGACAACTTTTTTTAAACTCCTGTTAACGTGGTGCCAACTGCTAGCTTCCCTTTCCTTCAAGTCTCAGAGAAGCTCAATTATATACACAATGTTAAGGGTTGTACTGATGTCTCCATCATGAAGAATCAAGATGGGGTTACAAAGAGTAAGTGTCACTGTACAAGAGGGATCTGGCATAATTTATACAAAAATGCTTTTAATGTTCAACTAAAATAAGACATACATTTTTCTCCAGATTGTGGTGGTGGACAGTACTGAGTTATTTATACTCCAGGTCAACTAATGCAACCCTCTATAATCAACTGAGCTAGTCCCGGAAAAGCTATCTAAAATACCTTTATAATAGCAACTGACATTTATTGACTACTTATTGTATGCCATAATTCTTTTCAAAATATATTATCTAATTTCATCTCACAACTTTATGAAGCATTATTATTCTCACTTTATAGAGAAGGTGAGTTAACGAAGGTCACCCAGCTAACACATGCAAGTTAGAATCAGCTGGATCTAGGGCTCACACTCTTAAAACACTGTCTTATCCTCTCCTACCTAATACTGCCTTCCAGTATAATACAGTGGTGTTGTGGACTCAGTAGCACAAAGACGTGGGTTCAGATCCTGCTGAAACCTTGGACAACTTAAGTAACTATCCCTAAACTTCAGTCTCTTTTTCTATAAAGTGAAGATAATATACCTACTTCACAGAATTGGCATGCGGATCAAATTAAATAAAAGACATGAAAGTACCTAGAACACTGCATAGCCCTGTGCATTAAGTGGTCTTTTCCTCTTTCAGAAAGACAACTAAATTCACACAATTATTGTAATGGAATCAGCAATTCTGACTAATGATGTAAATACTAAGTAGAGGAAAAGCAAACTACAGTTGCCACTCATCTGTTCTTTATTAATATCCTATGGGATATTTTAATTTGGGCCTATGCTATAATGATTTTTGATACAGATGCCGCATGCCCAGACATGGTCTGATGTGAAAACAGCTTGGCCTGAACAGAGCACAACTCAGTCATATCATCTAGGCCCTGGCTCTGTCTCAGAGCTCTAGTTTGATCCAGCTATGAGGATAGATGAGTTCTGAACTCCTTGTGGTCTCACCCAAATGCAGAGAAATATTCATTTCTACCCCCACAATGAAGGCCAGCTTTGTGGATGCTCTTCTAGAGATGTTTGGGAGTCACCCCCACAGGTTCCACCAGGGACTTTCTCACTTTTCTAATTACTCAGAAACTCCATATCCACCGTCTCTCACACAGTAGATGATGTCTCGCCGAAAGGATCATTTTCTTCTTGTCTTAAAGCCCCTTAAAACCTCAGGGGCTATTTTCTCAGAGAGATGATGCTGGTACCTGGTATGCCATCTCTGTCCCATCAATGTTCCACAAGGTCAGCATCCAATTTCAGGAGCGCAATCTTCCTATCGTCAGCCCAGTATCAGAGTGTGCCTGGGGTAGAGGTCAACATGCCTCCACTGCAAATACAACATTAATGAGAGGAAGAGAAACAGTTTTCCATCAAAACTGCAGAGGAAAACTCTTTCCAGTCCAGATAGGCATTGTGGTTGCTCGAGGCCATCTTTAGCTCTTCCCAGAATAAATTAAGCCAAGGGTACTAAAAGTCAGTTTACGGTACAAATCTGAACTATCTCATTCCTTCAAAACAAGTCAGAATCTGAAAGGTGGTATCTTCTAAATTTTATGACTAAACAACCATTCCAAAACATAAACACGAAATCATTTGTACAGGAAGATAAGATAAGGGCATTTCTTTTAAATGTTAGGCAGCAGTTAACTTGTTTTTACTCCAAGCTTTGGAAGGAGTTATTGCTGTGAGATTTGAGGAGTCAGACTGACCACAAAGGGGCTCAGGGGGAAAAGTCTCTTGTTTATTTTTTCTCAAGGCCACATGAAACTCCCAAATCGTGGCATCCCACTTTCTTTAAGTGGGACCAGTAGATGGTCCCTGAAAGAAGGAGAATAGTGTTTCTCCAGTTTGAAGATTAGCTGTGGACAAAGTACTAGCCAGCTCCTGAAGTTGTAAACCTAGCCACTCTTTTGGTATGTTGTTAGCTCTTGGGAAATATACTCTGTTAAAAAGAAACAACAGACTCACAATAGGGTCATTTGTGGTAAGCTCCACCAATACTCAATACATAACTGCAATTTCAGCTTATCCCAGGAGTGGAATTTTACACCCATCTGTCTAGAATTCCCTGGTCAGCATTAGTGATGAAATCTGCCTGATAAGACCTCTGACCTCCTCCTAAGGGAAGGTAACTGTGCCTGAAATAATCTATTCTTTTAACTTCCTTGTCCCATCCTCTTTCTGGCTATAAAAATCTTCTATTTTGTACAACTCCTCAGGAGCACCTTTCTATTTTTACCAGATATGCTGCCCAATTCAGGTATCATTCAACAAAGCCAATTAGATATTTAAATTTACTTTGTTGAATTTTTGTTCTTTAACAACCCTAAATATTTCAAGGAAGCCAGTGAAATTTGAAAGATTATCTTCTTATTACCAAATGTGGTAGATTGTATTTTCCAAAGATGTTTACAATCATAGCTCCTGTCTTACAAGTTCTTCTACTATTTGACTTTGCCATTGCCCCACCAAAAGTGTAATCTAACTCCTTTCTTTTGAATCTGTGTAGGCTTGATTGCTTTGACCAATAGAACATGATGAAAGGGATGGTATGTTCTTAAGTTAGATCATAAAAGGTGATGCAACTTCATCTTGCTCACTGGTACACTTGTGCTTGGAGACCTGAGCTATCGCATAAGAAGTCTGACTACCCTGAGGCTACCAAGCTGTGAGGAAGCCAAGTCAGACAGCCAGCCACATGTGTTGAAGCGCCAGTTGGCAGTTCTCATCTTTGAATCATTTTAGCCCAGGCACCAAGCACTAGCAAAGGAGCCTTCAGAAGATTCCAGCCCCCAGCCATTGAGCCCACATCCCATCTGAGGTATCTGTGAGCATCATATGGTTGTTTTAAGCAGCTAAGTTTGGGATAATTTGTTATACAGTAATAGGAACTGGAACATCATCTCTCAACCTAACCTTGTCACCGTCCTTTCCCATTTGTTTTCAAAGGTACATACTGTACTACAAATTTCCATTCCTTTTTGGCCTAGGAAAATAGAGCAAACCCCTTTCAACAGTTGCTTGTCAAAATGATATCCATTCTCAAGAACACAATCAGAAGTGCTAATTAAAGAGAATACATGTCAAGTCCATGAGGCTCAGGCTATGGTTGAACACATTGACTAGAAACTTCTACCTGTACCCAAATAATTGATATTGTCACTGTCTAGGGCAGTGTCAGGATTTTCATTTATGACTTCGGTAATTAGCCATGCTAATTAATAGTCAGCTGCATAGCCACTGACCCAGAAAGAAATTTCACCTGTTACTATGGTCACTGAGACAAATCTAGTTTAATAGAGTATAGTCAGTGCTGATGAAGACAGAAAATCCCAATACTTTAGCAAGTCAGTATTTGTATCAGTTATTTAAAATTTTTTAAAAAAGAATAGATGGACTAGGAGTTTAGGCTTCAGATATACATATGGAATCTAGTCACAAAGTCAAGATAATGCATGCTGCTTCTATAAATATACCCACCCTTTCTTCTCTCTTGCTGGGTGGGTTGCAAAGGATCAACCCAAACATTTATCTAAAAGGAAATGAGTATTTTATCTGTGTAAACTAATACACTATTAGCCTGCACAACAGACTATATCCCTGCTATTTTTCTTTTCTCCTGACCCACACATTTCCAAATAGAAGTCGAAGACAGAAATAATAATTTTTATTTCCACTCCATTTGTCTTTTTTTAATTTCAGAAATTTTTAAATTTCAAACTTGTTAAAAGAATATTTATGCATTCATAGTAACCTGTGTACAAATTCAGAGAATAAAGAAACTAACATAAAGGGAAATAGATTTTAAGTTTAAGAATATTGTTTTGAGGCAGCTACCTTAATCACCCACATTACCTTCAACATTGTCCCACTCCCAAACCATCCTCCCCAAAGTATGACAGTCTTGTCAAAGTTCCTTCAGTTATAAAGAAAGTATAGTACTCAAGCTTTTAGAATCCCAAAGAGAAGAAAATGAAGGCTCTGATGAACAAAGATTAGGCTTGTAAGAAACTTAGAACAGAAAGTCAAACGTTCTTTTTAAGGTGATTTAAATGAGCATGAAATACTGTTTTTAAGTCTGGAAGTTTCTTTTACTGTAAGTCTCCCTTACATTCGAAAAGTAAACAAATGTATCACTACTAGGTAAAGTTCTTATTTAGGAATACTGTGGGACGGTTGGATAGAAGGAATTTGGAAGAAAATCCTGACACCAGAAAGAAGGTAAAAAATTAAAATAAAAAGACTTAGGGCTAATGGGGACTGACAGGTATTATTCTATTTCCTGGTTAAGGAAAATGCCTGGGCAGGGTTCTAATATAGCCGAGTTACTCCTGCTGAGTTACTCTAGCATTCTGGTGATGCTAGACTGCAGGGATGCCACCATCAACTAACTGAGGCATCCCATTTCCCAAGCCTTGATGTGTGGGACATCTCTCCAACAGAGCGTGAGAGAGGCGGGTCCAAAGCAAACAAAGCCGTAGATTGCAACAAGGCAACATAGTCGACCTCCCCTTTCCTGCAACCACCCGTTCTTGCCTTTCAGAACTGCTCCTTCCCTCTACTCCGGGTCTGCTCTCCTGCCCGGGCCGGATCTTCCGCTCACACAGGTCAGCCAGCCCCTCCTAACGCGGCCCCTACCTACTCCGCTCACTAACCCTGGCGCTGGGGATCTCCCAGGCTTTGGTCCCCGGCGATGAAGACGGGAGGCCCGGGTTTGGGACACCCGAGCAGCCACCTTCAGGAAGCGCGTCGGGCGTGGAGCCGCGCTCCGAAGACCCTGTCATCTCGGGCTGGGATCAGTCCCTTCCTCACCGATCACACTTTCCCGTCCTCCTCCCACTCGCGCTGCCAGCCAACCTGGGCTCCGCCTTTCGTGATGACCGTCAGGCCCCGGCGCGGGGGCTCCAACAGCCCGGACCACTGCTCCGCCGGGCTTGTTCCTGCCACCTGCTTCTCCGCCACCTCCACCAGCTCCTGCCCCACTTGACGCCGCCATCCCGGGCAGCCGCACTGGGCACAATTCCCACTGCTCATTGGCTGTTACCTAGGCAACCGGGAGCAACGCCACTCCCTATTGGCTCAGCCTAGGCTCGGCGCCATCTTTGTGCGGGGAGAAGTGTCTCCATAGCCATGGTCCAAATATCTGAAAGAGGGATGGGGCTGAACCGCGGTTCCTACTTTGACAATCCTGATAAAGAACTCAGGTATCGTCTACCCAGAGACAGCCTAGACGAAATGTCGAAACCAAACCGAACCGAACCAAACTGAACTAAGCCAAACCAGCGTCATACACAACAATGACCACCAACTCAAACGGCTTCTATCCTGCTCGGATCTCCATAGTTATAAATGGCCCCGCTGCGGAGTTTAAGGACATACCTAAACACGGCTTTTAAGGTGCAGCTTTGAAATTGTAACGCGTTGGACCAGGCAACTATAGTTCAATGAATATCAACTCTGTGCCAGCCCTGTGATATCAGGGCACGTTTACATTCATTGTAGGGGTTTGTGTTGTCGTTGTCATTACCCAGATCCTTTGTGTTTAAAATATAGTGCCAAGATGAGAGCAACTCCTCCCAAATATCATGCACGCCAATTTTTTCAATCCATATGTTTATTAACAATGTGAATGCAGTATGATGCTAGGTTCTGCCAGGCTAGAAAAGACATAATCACTGCCCTCATGGGACTTAGGGCCTAAGTGTGGAGAAGAAAAGATTCATGCACATGGAAAAAATCCAAGACTATATTTAATTATTAAGAGAAGGCAAAATACCTGAAGAAAGTAAGCAAATTGCTTCTCAGAATTTAAATTTTCCTCATCCGTAGGATAGAAAATTATAATGATGATAATGATAAATGCTGCCCAGGACTTGTTGAGGAATACAGTGTCAAATACTCAGTACTGAGTCTGAGACATTGTAAGTGCTCAATAACCGATCATTTTTAATTGTTTTAGAAGACTTGTATTCTGTATTCAAATCCCATCTCTGCCACCGTGTATGGCTTCAAGCAAGTTATTAAGCTCTCTAGCATGTAAAATGAGATTGGACTAGGAGACACATAAGATTCAATCCAGCTCGAACATTCAATGTTTAAACATGCTAAAACTGTGGGTATTGACTATAGATATAAATACAGTAGGTGAGAGAATGAAGTGTCAAAAAAACAGATTGGACAACAGGACAAGTAATAAATGTTGGAGAGGATGCAGAGAAAAAAGAAGCTTCATACACTGCTGGTGGGACTGCAAATTGGTACAACCACTATGGAAAATAGTATGGAGGTTCCTCAAAAAACTAAGAATTGATCTACCATATGATCCAGCAATCCCTCTACTGGGTATTTACCCCAAAGACTTGAAAAACCCATATCCAAAAAGATATTTGCATGCCAATGATCATAGCAGCATTATTCACAGTGGCCAAGACATAGAAGCAACCAAAGTGTCCTACAATAGATGACTGGCTAAAGAAGCTGTGGTACATATATACAATGGAATATTACTCAGCCATAAGAAGAGATGAAATATTGCCATTTGCGACAACATGGATGGACCTCAAGATAATCATGCTAAGCGAAATAAGCCAAACAGAAAAAGTTGAAAGTCACACGATATCCCTTATATGTGGGATATAAACCTAAAAGCAACAAATGAACAGGACAAAGAGACTCGTGGACATGGGCAATAGACTAGTGGTTACCAGAGGGGTAAGAGGAGGGGGGAGGAGGGAGGTGAGGTGGTAAGGGAAGTCAAAAAAAATGTAAGGGGGGGGGCAGAGGGAGGGGAAGGTGAAGTGGAAAAGGGGATCAGATATATGGTAGCTGAATGAAATTAGACTTTAGGTGGTAAACACAATAGAATATACAGATGTCAAATTATAATGTACACCTGAAAATTATATAATTGTATTAACTAATGTTACCCCAATAAACTTAATAATAATAAAAAAGAAAACAGATTGGAGAATGTGTATTAGAAAATATGAAGAGATAATGGTAAATAGATTGTGGGTAAATTATGGAAAGATGTGAAAAATTAGAAGATATGGTTTGCAAAATGTAGTTTCTTGAATAGGCAAATTCATAGACATAGAAAGTATAATAGAGGTTACCAGGAACTAGGGGGAGAAGGAGTTATTATTTAATGGGTACAGAGTTTTTGTTGTCATGATGGAAGAGTTCTGGGTCAAGATAGTGGTCTTGGTTACACGGCATTGTGAATATTTAATGTTACTGAATTGTACACGTATGAATGATTAAAATGATAAATATTATGTATATTTTACCACAATAAAAAAATGTAGTTTCTTGATCAGAGCAGTGACACAATGAAATCAGTATTTTAATAAAATTAATTTGGTAGTAATACCCAGAGATGATCAGAGAGAAATCGGAACCAGAAACAAACCTAGAAGCTATTGTAATGTAGTGAAGACATCCTGGAATGTGGCATCAGTGAAGATGGAAAGAAAGGGGGTAAATGTGAGACGCATTTCACAGAGGTATTTAATATAATGTTTAAAGCGTGGAGCTAGTCTGCTTGGATTTGGATCAGCTCTGCCACTTACCAGCTATATGACCATAGGCAAGTTACTTTACTCAGTTTCCAACATTGCAGGGAACTGTGATGCTGGTTACATGATTTACTCCATGTAATGCACTTAAAATAATGTCTGGCATATGCTTAGCATTTGCTAAGTACTAGCGCTTCACAGGTAATAGGGAATGCATTGACACTCTTTTCGGTAGAAGTCAAGTTCTAAGAGGTAGATACAGAAATTCTGGGGGTTTTCCATAGAGAAAACTCAGAATTCAACGGAGAAGTCTAAATCTTGGAGCTTTCCTTGACCATAATTTGAAGCTTAGGAGATAAATAAGATGAATAATACAGGAGATTATCTCTGTGGCTCTGGTCTCTAGCACACAAGAGAAAACTATTACTTAATTATTTGGTGTTTGAGTAGGAAAGGGAAATACATATCTTGTAACTGAAAGAGTTAATTGAACCATCTATATGGACTTTTGCTAGAATGGCTTATTTAGCAAAAAATATATATATATATTTAGGACATTTCCATACATATAATTAAACAATTCAGTACTTCTAGTTAGCTGTGGCAATAATTTGATTCAAGAAAGAATTGTCGAATGAACTGAAAAGGAATCTGGAAACTTTGGCTGGAAATAAATGATAAAAATTTATTCAAGGATCTTAGAGTTTACAAACTAGAAATACAACTAGACAAAAACCCAGAAGTGTTCTGAAGAAGAAAGAAAAGTTAAGTGTTCTTATAGTAAAATGTGCATCTTAAGAATAATCAGTTGTGCATTCTTTGCCTTGGGATTGGACATCAGTCAGACGTCAGATTTGGAAGATGGGAGCCAGGAGTTCTGGTCACATCATGGTCTGGATAATGGATGTTAGGCAAATGTCAAGTGGTCTGGATATGTGAGTCCTTCACGTGTTATCTGGAGGTTTGGTTTATGTCCAGGTATTGACATACAACAAATTGATGTATATCCAGGCATTGATGCAGGACTGGAAAGTTCAAAACTTTAAGTTCCCAGGCTAGTCAAAGCAAGAATAGGTTATTTTTTCATGCTTCAACCAAATTGATTTTAGTAATTTGGTAACTTCCCAGCTAGTAAAAACAAGAATAGGTTATTTTTTCATGCTTCAAGCAAATTGATTTTAGTAATTTGGTAGTTTGACTATAGTGACTCCATTTTATTTCTTCATTCTGTTCTTCAGAATGATTATGAAATATTGGTTACCATGTGGTTGGTCATCTTTCTGAAAATCCAAGTCTCTTGTCTGCTGGTTACTTTAGTCACAAAAACAAAAACATTAACAATAACCTCAGCAGTGATAAAAACCTACCATTTGTTGAGTGCTTTTTATGTACTAAGCATTATGCTAAGTTCTTTACATACTTATCTTGATTCTTATTTAATCAATTGGGGAAGAGATGATTACTCTCATTTTATAGATGAGAAAGCTGAGGCTTAAAGAGTTAAACATCTCATACAAAATAACTGCTAAGTGTGAAGCTGGGGTTCGAACTCAAATATCTCTAATTCCCTTTTCTCCTCCTCCCTCTCCACCCTTCAGTGATTTAATTACATTTGTTTTTTAAGACTTAGCTCAGACCACGTGCCCCACGTAAGGCCTTTGCTGACTCTCCAGCTACCCCCAAATTGCTGAACTCCTATTACAGAGTTTTCAGCTCTCATTGTTGGCTCTTTTTCTCCTACTGCTTCAGAATGCTGTGTTTTCAGCTTGAAGGCAGGAACTATATCATCCTTCTCTTTTCCACTGATAAAAATGTACTGAGCACCTACTGTGTCTAGACACTGAGGTTTTACAGTGATAAATATAACAGTCATAGACTCTTACCTCATGGAATTTTTGTCTGATGGGACCATAGCTTTCCTCAATTAACAAATAAACATTGAGTTTTAGGCTAGGCACTGTGTATGCTGCATGAGGGCTGGGATTTTTTAAAAACCTTTTTTATTTATGTAGAACAGGGATTTTTGTTTCTTTGCTTCACTGCCGTTTCTCCAGCATCTAGAACATAGTAGATGCTCAATATTTAATGACTGAATGCATGATTGAATGAATATAGATATAAAGATTACCTTTCTCCAGTCTCACAGCTGGTTCACAGACACTCAATAATTTGTGACTGATTAGGTAGTCTACTTTATTGAAAACTCCCAGAGACCGGTCAACGATTGAAAGCTAAGGGCGGGGCGGGGCTGGCAAGAGCTGACCGGCGTGTCTGACCGGAGTTTGGCACTTAGAGCATGCGCAGTCCTCACAGAAGATGACGAGCAAAAACTGCGGAGGGCGCGATTGCGTAGGCGCTGGTTCTGATTGGCTACTGTTCGCGGGCAAGGGGTCGTGTCTACTCGTCACCAAGTAAACAGGGATGGTGGGGGCGGGGCCAAAGAGGCACCAAGAGCTGGTTGGCCAGGCGAAGATTGGGGGGTGTTGTGGATTGGTCCCGGCTGGAGCTCCGCTGTGTGGAGCTCGCGCCGGGACCCGGAGCCGGCGGTCTGAGGGATGGACGAAACGAGCCCACTAGTGTCCCCGGAGCGGGCCCAACCCCCGGACTACACCTTCCCGTCCGGCTCGGGCGCGCACTTTCCCCAGGTGCCGGGGGGCGCGGTCCGAGTGGCGGCGGCGGCCGGCCCGGCCCCCTCTCCTCCGGGCTCCCCAGGCCACGACCGGGAGCGGCAGCCACTGCTGGATCGGGCTCGGGGCGCGGCGGCCCAGTGTCAGACTCAAACCGTGGTGGCGCAGGCCCAAGCCCTAGCCGCCCAGGCCGCGGCGGCGGCGCACGTCGCGCAGGCCCACCGCGAGCGGAACGAGTTTCCAGAGGACCCCGAGTTCGAGGCGGTGGTGCGGCAAGCCGAGCTGGCCATCGAGCGGGGCTTCTTCCCCGAGCGTATCTACCAGGGCTCCAGCGGAAGCTACTTCGTCAAGGACCCTCAGGGGGTGAGAGCATGGTGGAAACCGTGGCCGCAGGCTTCGGCAGAGTGGGCCTGTCCAGGGGAGTTTGGGGTTTCGCATAGCCAGAAGGAGGAGGGGTTTGAAAGAAAGGCAGCAAAAGGGAGAAACTTCACAGTGTGGAGCCCCTTGGCAGAATTTTGGAATGCCACGTAGGACTGAAGATGCAGAAGCTCTGCGGGATGTGGAAATAAATCAGAACCTATTTGGTGGGGGAGGAGTGAGCGAAAAATGAAAAGAGGAAATTGACCAGATACAGGCGAGGTGTGGTGGGGCAATCGGCCTCTGAACAGAGAGGCGCGGGGAGATGCTGCTTTCTAGTAGGTTCCTTAGCTTTAAACTACAGAGTCTGCTTTTCGTTCATTAACCTTCAGATTTACAGTTTTGAGCTTTGGGCCCATTATCTCTTTTTGGGCCAAACCAGTGTTGTCGCTGTTCATTGAGAAGGACGGGTAACCGGTTAGGGACTCTTGACGGTTCAGTTCCAGCTTTCTGTGCTGTGATGATGTCTCCTGCCGCCTTCCCAGGTCTCTTATTGGCGGACGATGGTGATAAGAGTGGGTGGAATCACCAGTTTTAATCTCTTTTGGTTATTGCTCACTTCTTTGGGGAAATTGTTCAAATCCTTTTTTATGGTTCCTCAGCTTAGAATGGAGTTTTAGAATCATGGGACTGTTAGCTGCCTTTTTACTTTCATTTATCTCCCAGGACAGTCAGTTTGCATTTCATCTAAGGCAGAGTGTTTGCTGACCTTTATTTTATCCCCTGCATGTGTAAAAAGGGGGATGGGGATGGGATGGGGCATGGAGTAACCAGGGCAGCTGAGAGATGACCTTTGTTCCTTTTTCATTTTTCATTTTTTTTTTTTTTTTTAGACAGGACTAAAATTTGATTTCCCTGGTTATGGGAGCCCCAAAAACATGAGATCCAAAGGCAGTCAGGCAGTTGAGGCTTATATGCTGTTCTGAGCTAAGGGATAGCAGCCTAGAGCTTCAAAGGAGAGGAGGGATATTCCCAGGAAGTTAAGAAGAGCAGGTGTTTGGTAATCAGATGTTTTACTTGCCATGCAGGTAAGTCTTTCAGATAAAAAGTTATCTTGGTAATAGCTCTCTTTCTGGGCCAGGCCCTCTATCTAAATACTTTTATGCAGGTAAGGGAGAGGTAAAAGTTTTCCCTGAGTCTGCTAGGGCTTGATTGCCTTCAGCTCAAAACAGTCCACATGCAGAAGTGGCAC
This sequence comes from Pteropus medius, assembly GCF_902729225.1. Lineage (NCBI taxonomy): Eukaryota > Metazoa > Chordata > Mammalia > Chiroptera > Pteropodidae > Pteropus > Pteropus medius. Next base: position 22,582,681 of record NW_024344378.1, on the reverse strand, counting down.
ATTTTGGGGTGGTATATTCTGCTCCCCTTTAGTCCCGCCTTTGAAACTTCCCTAAGAAGTTTCACAGTCCAGCCCAAGAGGTTTAGTTGATGGATTGCTCCGTCTCATTGAACTCATCTCTTAGTCTTGAGAATGTCTACCCAGTTAAATATGTCTCATTTCTGGAGGCAGTGATGCAAGTGGGCTCTCAAAGTTAGGCCTATATTGTACAAGCAGTCAGTTATTTAATAAGAAGCATTTCTATGGAAACAAAAGAAAAACAAAGTTAATAATTGGAGCAGACTATAATCCATTTTGAGTTCTGAAGGCAGCAAGCTGCAATTTCTAGATGCATGGCTTGTAGCAGCTTCAGATGAGTGTGGGCAGGCAATGGTGATCTGGTAGATTTTCCTGGTTTACAGTTTGAATGTCTCCGGCCTTTATTCTTTTGAGAACTGCAGAGATATCATGGGAATATCAGAAGGTCAAAAAATATCAAATCTCTTTCAAAGTTCTTAGATGGGCCAGAATGGTTTATTGGAAAAATATATTATTTTTATACTTATTAGAACGATGGGTGTGAAAGCTCCCTCAGATTTTCACTGTATTTCTCCTGTGTGAACTCTAGTTGGTATACTGTTTTGATAGGAGTGCTGAGTGGCCAGGATGGGCCATGACTTCTAACTCTAGGTTAGGTTCATTGGATGGTCTGGTTATTCTCCCAGATGTTGTCCCTGAGTTATCATCAAGAACCAGAGAACAATTCTGCCATCGACTCAGTTAACATAGACTGAGATGGGGAAAGCTTTGAGAGTAATAGGTCTTTCCAAGTTCCTTAAATAAGGGAGCAGTGAGTTGAATTGAAAGCTCAAAGGAGAACCATCACTTCAAGAAGAAAAGAAAGCTAGGTATCTTGAAGTCTAAATATTAGCAAGATGCCTTCATCTTTTTTGTTTGGGAACCAGAATGACACCTAAGATATGAGTAGTTTTTTTGTTTTTGTTTTAGCTTGTTGACTGATTATCTTTGATAGGTACAGGAGCCAGAGGAAGGTTTTTGTTTTTCTTTCATGACACTGTTACAGCTCTGTTGGAAGTGTATCAGGTCAGCTGAGAAGTGGTCAGGTACTCTGACAGGTGGTAGTAATATGATCTCTTAATTCTACGTGGCAGGTAAAATACTACTACCTCAGTACATGGGTCACAGAGAATGACAGACCACTGGTATGTTTCTTGGTGATTGGCAGGATCCTGGTCTCTAAAATTTCCTAGGCCACTGTCTTGTCTTAGGTGGGAAGTCAAAACACATATGCCCTGACAAAAATGTCACCATCTCGCTACCACTGAGGAAAATGTGGTTAAGAGCAGGGGATCACTTCCTAAATGCTGTGGTATATCATATTGGCCCACAGATTCACTGTTGTTGGTCTCGTCATCTTGGCCCTGCTCCAAATGTGTTTATTTATTTTACTTAGCAAATACTTAGACAGCACTTATTATATGCCAGGCGCTATTTTAAGTGCTTTACAAGTTAACTCAATTCTCATAACCCTCTCACAGGTAGGTACTATTATTATTCTCACAGATGATAACACTGTGTAACTAATTGGCTCAGGGTCTCACAGCTAGTTAGTGGGAGGCAGGATTTAGACCCAGACAGACTGGCTCCAGACTTCATGCTTCTGACCACTATGCTTTGCTGCCTTAGAGTTAGTCATCTGAATTTCTGATTTCTCTTTTCAGCTACCATTTTGGTTGGAATTAAATTTAGCTATGTGTGACAGAAAATTTAAAATGATAATGTCTTAAATAAAAGTACATTTAACTCATAAAAGAAGTCTACAGGTCACTCAGAGCTGGCATGGCATTTCACTTTATCAGAGCTGCAAGCTCTTTCCAAAAATCCAGCTAATCAGCCATCTATAGCATGTGGCTTCTACTTCATGATCCAGGATAGCTACTCAAACTGCAGACATCTTGTCTGCTTTTCAGGCAGTTGAAGAAATGGAAGAGGGAGAGTATATCCCCTCTCTTTAAGGCATTTCCCAGAAGTCACCCCAGACTCTTCTCCTTATATCTCATTGTCCAGAACTTAGCTGCAGTAGTGTCCGAGAACTGTAGTCTTTGTTTAGCCCAGCTAAAAGTCAGAAGTCCTGGGTCCAAGGAAGAATAGGGGGCAGCAGTTTTTGTGACAGCTACCTTTGGAGCTCGACAGTCCAAAAGGTTCTTGAAGATAACAACCCTGACTCCATTTCTCAATTTAGATTGGTTTCTCCCTCAGGGTGAGCATGTGAGGACCTGGAACAGTAGGATGGAAAATGCAAGATCAGAAGTCATGGTGGAGAGTGCTCCTGTTACCCTCCTCACTTACATCCTTGCACTTCACATCTCAATACTCAATCACCTATTTTTTGAGCATTTTGTTTTTTGTGAGGCTAGTAGTACTAGATGTTCATATTACCAGGAATCATAGAATAGCATGTGATTCACTAGATTATTAAGAAGATTAAATGAGATATCACACCTGAAAGCCCCTGGCATGGTTCCTGGGTTGTTTTTAAGTTGTATGCCCACTGACCATAGATTAGGCTTTCTTGGATACATTAACAGTGAGTAAGGCAAAAGTAGTATGATTTTGAGAAGATAGTTTCATAACCACTGAGAATAGCAATTCATTAGATAATCCTAATTGGTATTTGCTTCAAAATTTTATAGGTATTGCTCACATGTTCTAGGAATTTGACCTTATATCAGTAATTTTCAACCTTTTAAAAATACTTTACCCACCTAGTTTGTTATGAAAATGGTACAGTATTTTTTCCACTTTTTAACTACTAACTTATGTTATAATATTGAATGTGCTTCTTCTAGCTACCCGTGCCCTCTGAGAAATTCTGATGTCTTTACACTTGGTTGAGAACCACACTGATAGCCAAGTAAAGAATATGTCTCGAATAGAATCAGTTTTACTAAAATGTTAAGAGGCAGTCAACTTTCAGTATTATATAAATGTAGTTCTTAAGATTTTAAGTATCATCTGCCATCTGTTATAGGGAGCTATCCCAGGCTACAAGTTGTAATGGATGAGGCAGGTGGGGTCGATGGCAGAGGACAGGAAAATAAATATAGGCTAAATCTCTTTCACTATATTATATTTGGATCTCATCTTCTTTCAGGGTCTCATATAATTGGAGTAGCCCATCCCTCTCTTTTGTAAGAATTACATGTAAATAGCTAAGTCAAGGAGTGCTGTTTCCCTCCAACCTCTAATAGAGAATACAGTAGTTCTCAGAGTGTGGCCCAAGGACCTCTAGGAATCCTTTTTGGGGTCCACAGGTCAAAATTATTTTCATAATAATGTTAAGACTTTATTTACTTTTTCCCTTTCATTTCCTTATGACTGTACAGTGGAGAACTCCAGAGGCTGAATGAGATGTGGTATTGAAGCAGATTGAATATTACAGAAGAAAAGAGAATACAGTGGTCTTTTATTAAGGTGGACATTAGAGAGATCTGCAAAAATGTTAAACAGTGCTAGTCTCACTAAAAATTATTTTTGAAAATATAGTTATTTTTTCTAAAACATGTCACTTATGTTAACATGTAATAGGTTTCTTTTTATTATTAAATGAATTAATAGTTTTAACATTTAAGTTTTAATTTCTACTATAGCAAATATAGATTTTACCCACATAAACTAAAGCCTTTGGGGGTTCTTAATAAGTTTTAAGAGTTTAAAGGGATCTTGAGACCACATAGTTTGAGAACCATTCACTTCAAAAAAAAACTTCTGTTAAAAGTTATTTCTCTATATTTCACTGTATAATATGAATGATGTACTTGAACTGTCTTAGATTTTAGGAAAAAGCCTCTTTAGCATAGCCATAATACCTTCTTCCTTGTGGCTGCTGGTTAGATACAGGAACCCTTTTGGGCTCCAGGTTCCAGTAATTGGTTGTGAGTCCTGACACCAACCACTTAGTGGCCTCTTGCTTCCTTGTACAGTTCTGTTTTTAATCTACAACTTCATGGACTGCTGCTACTCAAGCTATCTGTACCTTACCCCCTTTGTTAAAAGGGGATTAGTAAGTGAGTGTTAAGGAAAGTTGTTTTAAAAATATCGATATCAAACTGAAGTTTTCTCCTAAATGTAATAAAGGAATTCAAAGTTTATTAAAGGAGAAGATGGTAAGAAAAATTAGTCAGTGGTCATTTTCTTCCTCAGCCAAAAACTGGTGGTGTCTTTCTAATTCGAGTGGGTTTAGAGTTTGTTTTCTGTGAATAAAGAGAGTATTCTTGAGTATTCAGTAACATGGTTGATTATGTGAAGTGAACATTAGCTTTGGAAATTTGGCCAGGGTCGTTTTATGTATCTATCTAGGAAACCTGCAGAGTACTCACACAAACTAGGTACTGAGCAAATGTTAACAGAATTGAATTGGACTGAGGCCTACACTTCGTCCTGAAAGGCACTTGTCTCCCCTTCTGTCTAAATGTCTTTCTCTTCCTCCATCCTTCCCACCCTACCGTTCCCTCATTTGTCCAGTCCAGACATTATTATTTAATGAAACCCTTGTAGTACTGAGATAACCATAATTATTAATGCTTTTAGAATGAGGAAATGCTTTCAGATTCTCCTTATGGTGGAAGGAAACTGAAAAATTTGGAAGGTCAGTCTGTAAACGATGCTTGGCTACAGTCTTGGCCTTCAAGTTTTGCTTTCTTTCAGGGAAGTATTTTAAGCCTCAGTACTGACATTTTTCAGCCTGCTAGTAGTAGGAATGTCTTGTTCTTCTTTTTGGGAACCAACTTGCTGAACTCTGCATTGCGCCTCAGTTGAACTGACTTTGGGTTCTGGGACATGCCTCATGTTGTCCTGTGGTTCACTGCCCAGGTTCCAGAGAGTTACAGTGGACTCATCAGTCATTCTGAGTGGTGAGCTACTGTGTGATTTACAGCCCAGGATTCCAGGGGAGCAGATATAGAGAGGAAAATTGCTAACTGTGGTCTCTTGCTAGCCATTTTGAATAAGAATGCAATTCTGATTTAGGATACAAATATATGCATTTGACATTTTCCAGTGAATAAGTAAGTTTGTCTTTAAGAATAATCAGTTTTTTAGGAGGGAAGAAGAGTTCTGTATTACTCTAGCCCTCTCAAATCCTCACAAGGCTTTTTCAGGGAACCGGTCTTAAGACTGACAAAAACTTGTTGGAGACATGTGCCTAGCCAAGTCCTAATATGAGTGCTTACTTAATGTAGGCAGATGGGTGTAAGTTTTCTGCTGTGACCTGCCATTCAGGAAGTGACACCCACAGGAAAATACCATATGACCCATACTAGCTTGAGCTGGCTGTGGGGTGAGGGGAGAGAGGGAATCATATGATACGAAGATGAATCACTTGGATAGCATATTTGCTTCTCTTGCTTTGAAATGACCAGTTTGGGGACTGCAGGAAATGAAATAAATGAAAACAACTTCAGAGGGCTGACTGGCCTGCGGAAGAACCTTCAGGAGAAAGGGCCATAGTTTTTAGGTTGCAGCAGCATTCCATATTTCCAAGGACCTTTGAGGATTAAGTTACTGTATGCTATAGAAGATGGATTTAATCTTTTTGCCTCTCATATCCTGATCTCTTGCCTATCAGAATTACTAAGAGAACCCCATTCTAACTAGGCAACAGATTCTTTTTTCTGCTGTGATTTTTCTCTTCTATTGCTTTCTTAGTTTGTCATTCCTAAACTTTTTATTGTAAGGTTTCGTTAACATCCAGGGGGTGGGATAGTAAGGCCGATAGAGGAAATCAACTATTGATGAAGGAATTTTTTTAACCTCGTTTTATTATACCTTATTAAGTCCCTTTCAGTTGATAATTTTGAGTATTTACATAATTGATACAGAGCAGTAGTGTGTATGTATGTACCTTGGAAGCTGGGGTTTGATGGTGTTAAAATCTGTTGTACCATATATACCAGACTCGGCACCTTTTTTGGCCACAGCCCTTTCTATCATTACGTCTCTTAGTTATACACTTGAGCTGATGTCTTCCCCTTATAAGCTAGGGAGAAGCCAGTATCTGTATGTAGGGGTTGTCTGCCCATGCCCTCTCATTTCTTTATGGATTCCTGCTGACCTGGTCTGTGAGCTACTTTAGTCAACTTGCCTTTAATGTCCTCTTTTTCTTTCATCTGTGCAGAAGATCATTGCTGTCTTCAAACCCAAGAATGAAGAACCATATGGGCACCTTAATCCTAAGTGGACCAAGTGGCTGCAGAAGCTGTGCTGTCCTTGCTGCTTTGGCCGTGATTGCCTTGTCCTCAACCAGGGCTATCTTTCAGAGGCAGGGGCCAGCCTGGTGGACCAAAAACTGGAACTCAACATTGTACCCCGTACAAAGGCCAGTGACCTGTCCGCGGGGAGTCTTACTGCCTTACCAGGGCCCTAAAGCCCTGCTACATGTTAGTGGGACTCTTAGGTCCAGTGAGGGCTCCTTATGCCTTGAGTCTAGGGTTAACAGCCCTAGTGGGACTCTTAGGTCCAGTGAGGGCTCTTTATGCCTTGAGTCTAGGGTTATCAGCCCATCTTGGGGGTGGGGATATATTTAGACTCATGATTTGATCATTTGATGAAAGATATCTTGAGAAGGGTACACATAAAATTTTTGCATACAATTTCAAGAAGGTCACTCACTAACCGTCTGATGCACATTTATGGGCTTCTTGCATCTTTGGATCCCAGGTAATCCCAAGCTCGTTAGAAACCTAGCTACTTTTGTATCTCACTCTCTTAGATTTCTGAGCCATTCCAGGATTTAGATATAGTCTAGAATGTACTAGCTGATGTTAGCCAAGCACTTATGCAAGATCTGGCAGGGAGGACTTTAGATGGGCTTGAGGGTAAGAGTAAAGATCTGGCCTATAGGGAACTGACATGGAACTCTCTTCACCCATCTTTATGCTATGGAATTCTGGTACTTTTCTGAACATAACAAATTGAGGTCCCAGGAGGTAAATTCACACTTAGAATGGATTGAGATTCTAATGAAGGGTCTGGATCATACTCCCTGTCCTCCCCTCCCCCAAATGCTTAAATACAGAATTAATTACATATAATGTCAAGATATTTACTGAGGCCAGGTTAAGAACCCCTGTACTATAGAGTGTTCTGTGAAACTTTCCAGGGATTATGATGGGAAGGAATCTACTAGTCAGCATGTGAACATTTAAGGACATGTCATCACCTGTTGAGTATTTGGCTACCTGAGGTTTAGTAACAATTTAAGGCGGATCTGATCTGATGCCCGAAGGTTGCAGGGGTGTCTTGGTGGCTCTAGGTCTTAATTATCTTTGAGAATCTGAGGAAAATTATAGACCTTGTTTTCAGAAAATAGTCACATATTTGCATATAATTTCAGTGGATGATTCATAGACCAGTTGAAGTCCATCCATTGACCCTATAGGGACCATGCCTCTAGATTAAAGGCCCCCGCTTGAAGTTTTCTTCACAGATTTAGATAGCAGACTTTGGGCAAAGAGACTGATCAGGAGACAGGAGCTTCCCTTCAAACCTGTTTATTTCTGTTTTCCCAGGGTATCTTAAGAGAAAATGTGCTTGTTGTAGATGTTTAACTGTGTCTACTCCTTTGCCACAAACTCCAAACAATAAGCCAACTAGTTTGTAAGTCAGGGAACATTTCTTGAAATTTTATTCTCCCTTCTCAGCACCTAGCGAAGTACTGTACTTATAGCAAGCATTACATAAGTACCAGCTGAATTGGTGAATGAATATCAAACCATGAGAAACAACACCAAAGACCTCCCAACTTCAGGTCTAGGAGAAAATGTTTGAATGCAGTTCCCGGTATGTAGCTTCCATTTGGCATCTAATTCACTGCCTGGCTTTGCACAGCTCATTTCTTCACTTCACGTTTCAATCCTCTCTGTGCAATTAGCTTACTTTGACCATCTTGTATAATAATTAATGCTCCTAAAATCTCCTGCCTAACCTGAAATCCTCCTATGAGGGCCCTCTTAAACTCTAGAAACTTTTAAATACTCCTTGCTCATCACTCTGTAATTTCCTTTTCTCACTAGGTAAATAGTAGAGCACCCTTGGCCTGGTGCCTGCCTATTCTGCCTGTACTTCTGGAGTGCAGTGCCTGAGAATCAGAGGCCTTAAGTTTGAATTTTGGCTCTGCAACTTTTTATTGGGTGATCCTTGAGCAAGTTACTTAAGACCATCCCCCGCACCCTGACCCCATTCAGTTTCCTCACTATAAAAATAGGGATATAAATAGTTCCTGTTTTATAGGATGGCTGTTAAGATTACACAAAATAATCCATGTAAAACACATAGCCCAATACCTGGCACAATGTAAACACTCCATACATCTTAACCTGTGGTATTTTTATGACTGTTTTAACCATTAATGATACCCCCCTCCCCCAATCCCTTTCTTCCCCATCTCTGGTCTTCCTCTTTCCCCGTTAGAGAACCTTAATGAGGCCTGAGGACCTTTTGCATCAAAAAGTCAGCAACAACAAAAAAACTTGTCTTCTATGAGACTGAGATGAGACAGAACTTTGCAAATTTAACGTATAGCTGCTGGAGAATAGGAAGAGGAAGTCTCTCCCCCTTGTCTCCCTACCCTTATGGCAGGATTCTATCCAGTTGATCAGAGCATCTGTCACTATGAAAACGTGGCTCGCATTGGAATGGATAGCTGTCTTTGCTCTCTGTTCCTTTAAGGTTTCAGGTTATTATAGTTTCTTTCATTAGTCATAGGGAAAAAGAGGGCTGTTACAAAGAGTGATCACAAATAAATCCGATGGGGGGAAAAGGTGGTTTATGAGTTTTCACTGTGGAAACTGGCAAGATAACCTTTGTTCCTTTATTCCTGTGCCTGAGTGTCCTGATTTGTAAGGCAGAGAGTGCCAACCTGCAGTACCTTGCACATCCATTTCAGGTACTCCATTAACACTGGATAGATGGATGCATGGATGGATGGATAGATTGGGAAGGAAGGAATTCTTTTGCTTTTCTCCATTTCTAAGGTTCATGGGCAAAGTAGTTATTTGTAATGAACTTTCAAGGCCTAGGAAAAGAAAGAATTTTCTTATAAATTTGATTTCAGATATTTATATGCTAAAATCCACTTGTTGCTGTCTCTGAAAGAAGTGTGTAACTCATTCATTCATTCACTTAATATTTTTGAGCATGTGCCAGGCGCTGTGTTAGATACTGGGAATGTTAATGTGAATAAGATATTCCCTTCTTCCCCTTATTTCATTAGTCAGAAGTTAGATATACATACAGATAATCACAAGACAATGTGATAAGTATGACAATAGATGTAACATATGAATTATAGATTATGGTGATGTCAGCATAATTTGACAATCAAGTGTAATATTGATGGCCCATTAAAAAATTTTGTCTCGAATAGGCAATTCATGCATCTAGTGCTAAAATCAGAAGACACAGGAGAGAAAACAGAAAAGAGTAATTCAGTGTCCCTGCCACCCCTTTCAGCCACTCAGTTTCCTTTCTCAGAGACGGCTGCTATTACTAGTTTCTTGTGTAATATTCCAGATAGAGTCTGCATATAAATACACATATATATAGCAGGCCACTAAAAATGAAACCAACTTTAATGTTTATTTTTTGAATGTGGATAATGCACATAGTACAAAATTCAAAAGGAAATAAAAATGTACAGAGTAAATTACAATTTGCTTTTATCTGGATAGAAAATAGGTATTGGGCTATCTTCTCCTAACTCAGGAGGTGGCTGTTTTAGTCAACATAATTCATGTTAGTTGCTGTAACACTTCCTGAATCACAGTGGTTTAACATAATAGGAGTTTATTTCTTATTCACATCATAGATCCATTCAAGGCAGGCAGCTCTTCTAGATCCTCTGTCATTCCACAAGGGGTCTAGGGTCCTTCTGTGATGTGGCTCTGCCATCTCAGAGCCGTTCATTTCCAGCTGCAGAGATTGGGAAATATGATAGAGTTTAGGGGCCAAGTCTGGAAGTGATGTATATGCATCACTTTGTCAGCATTCCATTGTCTTGAAGTAGTCATTTACTCTATCTTAGCTGCTAGGAAGGCTGAGAAATGCTATTTGTGTCCCCTGGAAGAGGAGCAGTATTGGTGAGCATCTAGCTATTCTCTGCCATGGTGGTATAGTTCCTTTAACTTGACTCTAATCTAGGTATCTCTTCTTTTTCCATTATAGGTAGTATACCTGGCCAGTGACACCTTCAACTATAGTGCCATTGACCGAGTGAAGTCCAGGGGCAAGCGGCTTGCACTAGAGAAAGTGCCAAAAGTTGGGCAGCGCTTTAACCGCATTGGGCTACCGCCTAAGGTATAGACTTCATCTGTGTGACTTATGATTTATGGTGGCATATAGTGATGACTTATAGTGGCATAGCCATCCAAGTGATGAAGCAATGTGTCTATAGACTCTCATATGGGCATGTGAATAGCTTGCCCTGAGGCTCCTGTCTTCCTCATTTCTGTCAAGGGCCTAAGACCCTAACTTTCTCACTTTATTCCTCTTGATGGACTACTTGAATTTGGATTGTCAATCATAGTCACAACCCTTTTCTCCTATACTTGCAATGAGATGAAGAAGTAAAGATCTTGAAAATATTTTCTTTGTGATATAAAATTCACAAGGGCTTACTGAGTACCTCTTAGTCCTGGGGTCTTTGTACTTAGGCTATAGGGAAATACCTTTGTTCTTCCTTCTTGGTTGCAGGTTGGTTCATTCCAGCTATTTGTTGAAGGCTACAAGGATGCAGATTTCTGGCTACGGCGTTTTGAAGCAGAACCTCTCCCTGAGAACACTAACCGGCAACTACTGCTGCAGTTTGAGCGGTTGGTGGTGCTGGATTACATCATCCGCAACACTGGTGAGCAGCTGTGGGTGGTTCTTTGCCCTGTGCCAGACTAGTGAGGTACTGGGGGAGGGAGGCCTGGAGGCTTGCAGGGCTTGGTATCAGAGGGCCTTATTAGGATGGGTTTTTTTCTCAGTCAGAAGGGTTGTATTTGGGGAAAGTCTCAGAACATACTTTTCCAAGACAAGCTTTGCCCAGGCACATCATGTGCAGTAATCAGAGGTGGTGAGGCCTGCAGCCAGTACTTACGTTTTATCTTAGCCTCTTTCCTGGTCCCAGACAGAAGTCACTTGGCCTTCCAAAGCAATGTGAAGAGTATTGGGTACTCTTATCCTTGGTCTCTTGTTATTCTTATAGCAGCAAAACTTATTACAGGACAGTTTTTTCTTTAAGTACCTCATGCAAGTGGACTTTTGCAGTATTTGTCATTTTTGTGAGTGGCTTACATTTAGCATAATGTCCTCGATTTTCACTCATGATGTAACATGTCAGAATTTCTTCCCTTTTTAAGGGTGAATAATAGTCCATTGTGCATGTATACCACATTTTGCTTATCCATTTATCTGTTGATGGATGCTTGGATTGCTTCCACATTTTAGCTATTGTGAATAATGCTGCTATGAATGTGAGTATACAAATATCCCCTTGAGACACTGCTTTTAATTCTTTTGATTATATACCCAGAAGTAGAATTGCTGGATCATATGGTAATTCTGTCTTCAATTTTTAAGGAATTGCCATACAGTTTTCCACAGTGGCTGTACCAGTTTACATTCCCATCAATACTGCAGAAAAGTTCCAATTTTTCTACATCCTTGTCACCACTTGTTATTTTCTTGTTTTTTTTTTTTAATAGTAGCCATCCTAATGGGTATGAAATGGTATCTCATTGTAGTTTTGATTTGCATTTCTCGAATTATTGGTGATGTTGAACATCTTTTCAAGTGCTTTTTGACCATTGGTATATCTTTGGAGAAATATCTATTTAAGTCCTTTGCCCATCTTCATATCAGGTTGTTTTATTGTTGTTGAGTTATAGGAGTTTTTCATATATTCTGGATATTAATCCCTTATCAGATATATGATTTGCAAATATTTCCTCCCATTCTGTGGGTTGCCTTTTTACTCTGTGATAGTGTCTTTTGATGCAACTAATTTTTTGATTTTCATGAAATCTAATTTATTTTTCTTTTGTTTTGTGTGCCTTTGGTATTATATCTAAGAAATCATTGCCAAATCCCATGTTATGAAACTTTTGCCCTACGTTTTCTTTTTAGAATCTTTTAGTTTTGGTCTTAGATTTAGGTCATGGATCTATTTTGAGTTAATTTTTATAAATAGTGTTAGGTAAGGGTCCAACTTCATTCTTTTGCATATGGATATGCAGTTTTTTCAGCACTTTGTTGAAAAGACTGTCCCCATTGAACAGTCTTGCCACCCTTGTCAGCGATCATTTGATCATATATATACAAAAGTTTATTTCTGAACTCACTATTCTATTCCACTGGTCTGTATGTCTCTTTACAGTGTATCTAGTAGTCAGTTTTGAAACCAGGAAGTGGGAGTCCTACAGCTTCTTTTTCTGGATTGTTTTGACTATTCAAAGTTTCTTGAGATTCCATATGAATTTTAGGATGAGTTTTTCTATTTCTGCAAAAAACATCATTGGGATTTTGCATTCAACCTGTAGATTGCTTTGGGTATTATTGACATCTTAACAATATTAAGTCTTTCTGTCTATGAACATGGATTATCTTTCCACTTATTTATGTCTTCTTTAATTTCTTTAAGCAGTGTTTTGTAGTTTTCATTGTATAGGTCTTTAATCTCTTTGGTTAAGTTGATTCCTAAGTTTTTTTTCTTTCTGATGCTATTGTAAATGGAATTGTTTTCTTAATATTCTTTTTGGATTGTTCATTGTTAGTGTGTAGAAATGTAGCTGGTTGTTGTGTGTTGACTTTGTATCCTGATACTTTGATGAATTTATTAGTTTTAAAAGTTTTTTTATGGCATCTTTAGTGTTTTCTACATAGACAATCATATCATCTGTAAACAAAGATAATTTTACCTCTCCTTTTCAGTTTGGATGCCTTTTGTTTCTTTTTCTTGCATAATTGCTCTGGTCTTCCAGTACTATGTTGATTAGAAATTGTGAAAGTGGGCATCGTTGCCTTGTTCTAGACTTAGAGAAAAAGCTTTTGGTCTTTCACCATTCAGTATGATGTTTGCTAGGGGTTTTCCATCTATGACTTTATTATATGAAGGTAGTTTCCTTCTAGTCCTAGTTTGTTGAGTGTTTTTAATCATGAATGGATATTGAATTTTGTCAAATACCTTTTCTGCATCAGCCGAGATTATCAATCTGTTAATGTGATGTTTTACATTGATTGATTTTCATATGTTGAACCATCCTTACATTCCAGCAATAAATACTGGTCATGCTGTATAGTTCTTTTAATATGTTGCTAAATTTAGTTTGCTAGTTTTTTGTTGAGCATTTTTGCATCAATATTCATAAGGGACATTGGTCTGTAGCTTTTTATCCTTGTTGTGTCTTTGTCTGACTTTGGTATTAAGGTAATGCTGGCCTCATAAAATGAGTTATGGAGAGTTCCCTCCTTTTCAGTTTTTTGGAAAAGTTTGAGGATTGATGTTCTTTAAATGTTTGATAGAATTCACCAGTGAAGCCATAAGGTCCAGGGCTATTATTTGTTGAGAGATTTTTGATTACTAGTTATAGGTGTACTAAGATTTTCTGTTTCTTTGTGGTTTAGTCTTGGTAGGTTTTGTGTTTCATCTAGGTCATTCAGTTTGTTGGCATACAATTGCCCGTAGTACTCACTTATCATTCTTTTTATTTCCATAGAATTGATAGTGATGTCCCCACTTTAATTTCTGATTTTAGTAATATGAGTACTCTTTTTTCCCTTAGTCTTTGTAGCTAAAAGTTTGTCAGTTTTATTTATCCAGCGAAACAACTGTTAGATTTTAATTTTAGAGCATTTGGTTCATTTATCTATAATGTATGTATAGATATGTTTGGATTTTTATCTACTATCTTATTATTTGCATCTATGTTTTCTATCTTCTCTTATTCTCCCTTTCTCTCTATTACCTTTTTCCTATCCTTTCTTACTTTCTTTTAAATTATTTTATAATTATTTCATTTTTCACCTCTAGTTTAGAAGTTGTGTATTCTTTCTTTTGGTGGTTACCTTAAAGATTACTATGTGAATCCTTCACTTTCCAAATCTAATATTAATTCGTACTTTTACCATTTTCTTGGACAGTGCAAAGATCTTAGGAACTCTTAACTCCACTTACCCATTTTAAGACTTTTATATTATTAATGTCATGCATTTAAATTAAATATGTATGTATATACATATATACATATGTTATGTATATATATGCATATATAAGCACATTTATATAAAACTATAAGACAATGCTGTTGTCATTAATAATAATTGTGGAGACGACACAATACACTAATAAGCAGAAAATGAACCTTTATTAACTAGTCATCCCACCACTTAGCCTCTTCCCAAATCAGCAGATGCTCTATGGAAAAATGCTGGACTCCCTCTCTAGATTTCCAATCTCCCAGATCTTAACACTTTAACTCTTAATGGTCTTGTTAAAATCTCCAAACCCTTCAAGAGATTTAAAAATATTTTATCCACTTTTTTTTTTGTAGTTGTTCTCAGTAGAATGATTGGTCCAGGTGTTCAAAATACCTAGTCCATCATGAAAATGAATGTCACCCCAGTTTTTTCTACTAACTTTATATTTCTGTTCACAGATCGAGGCAACGACAACTGGCTGATTAAATACGACTATCCAATGGATAATTCTAGCTCTCGGGTAAGAGGTTCATCTGTATCTTGAAGAAGATGAAGTGGAGTATATGCATTCAGAAGAATTAGGATAGCACATGTGTTTAAAATTGATAGGTTAATATTTGGTAGAGTTTTTCCTCTGTTTTTTAAGGAATATGCTACTAAATGATGTTAATAGGAATAGATGAAGAAAAGTTCAGTAAGTTTGGGACATATTTAATGGTTTCCTTAGAGATTCACATTGCACAGTAACATAGTAAAGGTCTGAGAAATTGTGCATTTAATGAACCTGTTTAATTTTGCTTGGCTCAGTGATTTTTAAACTTTTTTTTGACCATGGAACATTTTTTTTGCAACAGACTACAATTCCACAGAACATCAGTTTAGAGAAAGCTACTTTCTTTAGCTTTCTTTACTCTCTCATTCTTTTCATACTTTACCACACTTCTCTATTTCTGATCAGTCTGCACATTTTCAAAAAGTAATGGCAAGACTCCTTGGAGAAGGAAAGTGAGGTTGGGTTTTATTCCTCATAATGTCTTTTTTTTTTTTCCTTTCAGCTTTATTGAGATATAATGACGAATAGCATTGTGTAAGTTTAAGGTGTTCAGTGTGATGATTTGATACATGTATATATTGTGAAATGTTTACCACAATAAGGTTAGTTAACACATCCTCATAGTGATTTTACTTCCTTCTTTAATAGTCATTCTCAAATTTTGTACATCAGAATCACCTGCAAAGCTTATTAAAAAGAGTACAGATTCTTCAAGGCTTTCTCCCATGAGGTTGGGTAACTCAGGATTCTGCACTTTAATAAGATATCCCAGGAGATTCTGATGCAGATGTCCTGGACCCACATTCCTTGTTCTTGTGATGGCACCAGTGAACCTGAAGCATGAAGCCAAGTAGACACTCATGAGAGTGTTTGACATGGGCTGTCACAGATAACCTGCCCCACTCTTTTAACATTCAGCTCTTGTTCTTTTCCTTTTTATGTATCGTGAAAGCAGGGAAACAGACTCCCTTGTGCAAAAGCAGCCAACCATTGTCTTCCATGGTTCTGTTGTCTCCCTGGAAAAATATGATCACCACCAGTGAAGTGACATTTGAGTCAAGGTCCACACAGAAGGACCTTGACCAACTGATACTGATTTTTTTTCCTTTTTTCATGGCCTCAGGAATCTCATCGCCTTTCCCTAGGAGGAATGGCTTATAGTTACCTTTTGTTATTGTCACTTCCCCTCTTACCAGTGACTGTGGCAACTCCTGGGGAAGTATACCTTTTCTAAGATGAGAAAGGGACTCTAAAAACCTTGTACAAGCCAAATCAGAGGAGCCATTAAGTGTACTGTGTTTAGGTAACTAGCGGAAACTGCTTTAAGAAGCTGCATAAGGATTGCTACTTGAGGAGGTTCAGATGGGATGCTTTGCTACTACTTTAAAGGGCCTGAAGCACATGAGACTCTAAATATTTAATCTTTCCTTGCTCTTCAGGACACAGACTGGGTGGTAGTAAAGGAGCCTGTTATCAAGGTGGCTGCCATAGATAATGGGCTGGCTTTTCCCCTGAAGCACCCTGACTCCTGGAGGGCATGTAAGTCTTAAAACCACTGTGGTCTGGCTCCTCTCTTGCTAGGTCTCTGTTTTCTTGTCTGTGCAAGGTAGAAATACCTCTATCACAGGATTGTGCTAAGAATTAATGAAATAATGCAGCTCATGCACTTTAGTTAAATGGCTGGCACATGGCAACAACTCCATAATGTAAGCCATTATTGTAATTTTTACCTTACATTATTCCTATTTGTGTCTATTTGCTATCAGTATTCTGTCTTCCTTGTTGACATCCTGGAAGTCAGCTCCTGCCCCGTTATAACTGAGAAACTTTCAAAAAGAGGGAGAGATGCTGGTTGGAGGATTTCTAGCCTCTTTGCAGCATTAGTCTGTCTTTTCAAAAAGAGCATCTTGGTGTCTCAGGAGCAAGAAATTGCTTCTAGATAGGCTTGCATCTTGGAAGGTCATGTAATATCTGGGAAAGAGCACAGGCTCTGGGATTAGGCAGACTTGGGTTTGAATCCTGGTTCCTCCACTTACTGTGTAACCTTTAAGGTTCACAGCTCTTGTAACTTTTCTGGTGTATATCAAGGAAGAGGGGTATTTTACTTTTTGCACTGGTCTGATAGATAGAGGATATAGATGGGCAGGGAATTTTTTTCAACATCAGCTTTGCTTTTGACCTTTCCTCTTTCAGATCCTTTTTACTGGGCCTGGTTGCCCCAGGCAAAAGTCCCATTCTCTCAGGAGATCAAAGATCTGATTCTTCCAAAGATATCTGACCCTAACTTCGTCAAGGACTTGGAGGAGGACCTATATGAACTCTTCAAGGTTAGCCCTGGGAACATCAGCCTTATAACCATATAGAACAGCGGTCCCCAACCTTTTTGGCACCAGGGAATTGTGCTCCCATGAGAATCTAATGCCTGATGATTTGAGGTGGAGCTGAGGTTGTGGTACTAGTGCTGGGGAGCGTCTGCAAATACAGATGAAACTTTAATCACTGGACTGCTGCTCACCTCCTGCTTACCTCCTGCTGTGCAGCCCGTGACCCAAAGATTGGGGAGCCCTGATATAGAAGAAAGAATTCCTATTGCAGGTTTTACTAATTGGTCCTGATACAACCAAGAAAGCATGGCTAACACCCTTCTGACTTATATTAGCCAATGAAAAGCAAGATTTCTGTGTGTGGACAGCAGGACCTAGTTTGGATTGGTTTGAAGAAAATTGGCAGGTGTAATGAATCACACTAGTGTGTTTGTATCCTGTGTGTCATGTGGCTGCGTGTATATGCAGAGCTCTCATTTTCAAATGAGAGCATTTTCAAACAGAGCATTAGAGCCTGGAGTTCTTTAGAGTTAATAATGAGACTTAGGACAAGATATTTACTATTCTCTATTTCCCCAACTGTGAAACAAACAGGGAGTTCTAGGGTGGTAGTTAACTTCACTAAGCCTCATAAGTCTTAGTGTAAGTTTTCTGTAGTAGCAAATTTCTAACTAGGGGAGGAAAATGGGTTCTTCTGAGAGATTTATGCAGGTTCCATCTCCTTCTGCCCTTCCTTTGCAGAAAGATCCTGGTTTTGACAGGGGCCAGTTCCATAAGCAGATTGCTGTCATGCGGGGACAGGTAAGCCTGGGACATCCTCCTAGCGTCATCTTTGGGATCTCTTGGGGAGAGTTATTTGCTCATGTTGAACAAATGTGGAAAGCTTGTATTTTACACCCTTTTCATTCTATGCCATACATACCTGTGACTGCCTAAACACATGGGAGAGGAAAGGTAGCCCTCCTTAATCTTCCACCTCTTCCACAGTATTCAGTGCTTGATGAAGCACTTACTGAGTGCTTAGTTCTGTGCCAGTTGCTAGATAGTTCATTGGTAAATTTACCCAGTGGTCTCTTATCAAGTTGCTCAAGGCAGGCCATGTGCCTTGGTGGTTAAGAGCTGGGCTCTGGAGTCAGACTGCTTTACTCCTTACAACTTCATGGCCTTGGACAAGAGCCACTGCTTCCTTGTTTGTAAAATGGAACAGTATTAATACATCACATAGTTGGCCAGAGAATTACATGAGATAATGCATATCAAGTATACCGTAAAAATAATGCCTGGCATATGGTGAACACTCAGCTATTGGCTATGGTTATAATATTTGTTGTTACAGGTCATATTATTCTCTTTCCACTCCACATCAAAGAGAGCTAAGGAAACCCCCAGGGCATTACTGATCTTTCAAAAGAATATGCTTGAAAAATTGTTTAAAAACTCTTTAGGGCACCAATATTGAGCTTATTACTTTGAAGTCTTCTTAAAGAGAGCTGAGATGGTCCAGCAGTTAAGGGCACGAACTGGCCAGAATGCCTAGGTTTTAATCCTGGCTCTGTCATTTACTAGCTATGAAGTCTTGGACAAGTTACTTAATTTCTCCTTTTACTGTCTCCATTTGTAACATGGGATTAATAACAGCATCTGCTTCATAGGGTTAGTATGAGATAAATGATTAAAACAGTTGGAGGAGTGCCTGGCATATTGAAATACTCAATATGCGTTAGCTATTTTGAATACCACAAAGTTCTGTGAACATCTAGCTCCTCTCAGTGTGTAGGTGGCCAGTAGATCAGTCACATCCTTGCTTACCAATCACACGGTGAAGCAAAACAAGCCTCTGCCTTGTAGAACTCTGACATACTGCAGAGAAAGGAGGTTACAACCTTCTCCCTACCTGAGTTGTAATCATAGAGTGAGTTATACAGGGGCTCTGAGCTGAAGGGAAAGAGTGAAGAACCCCCAGAGAGATGGACTTGAGTAATACTTGTTACTCACCATAAAGGCTTCTAACAAGGAGTTAGATAAAGAATGCAGAGTCTAAAGGAAGCCTCTTTAAGTAACATATGCAAAGACAGTATTTATTTTTTAGCGTTATGTGCCTGCTATAAATTTTTCTTCAACTTTTTAATTTAAAAAATTTCAAACCTCAGTAAAGTTGTAAAAGTGGGATCTTCTCCTAGATTCACCAGTTGTTACATTTATTTAGTTAAATTTGCTTTATCTCATATCTTTATATATTATCTGTATGAGTAATATCTATCTCTAAATACCTACATAATTTGTCTACCTCCCTAGATAGATTTTATTTTTGGCCAAATATTTTGAAAGTAAGTTGTAGACAACTGACATTTTATCCCAAATACTTCAGCATACCTGAAAGGTGGCTTCTAACCCAAAGAACCAAAGGAAGCACAGGAAGACCCAGCTAGGGCAGGTTTAAAATCCTCTGTGTCTTAAGTTGGGTGGTCTCCTGCACAATCCATTCCAGTTCCATTTGAACCTCCTTTTAGTTCTCTACCCTGATCTTGTACTCAGGGCTCTTAGAAGCAGTGTAGGATGCTGACAAATACCAAAACAAATAAGTAAAACAGGAATTAATTACTGGCAGGATCCACTTCCAACTTCTGACCTCTGTTCTAGGTGAATCTCTGCCTCTTTATGGGTGGCATTTGTGTGCCAAGGATATTTAGCTTGAAGGCTGTGTGATTCGAGGGTGCAGCCTAGCTTATCGTACCATATGTCTGTGGCCTGGCTGCGCAAATCTGTAACATCTAGTGCTTTAAAGAAGGCTATCATACGACAACTTCAGCTTTTGTATTATCCTGCCAGAGTAGATAAATGGTGGTGATTCTAATTTTGACAAGGGGGAGAAAATGTGTCCCCCTGGACACATGTCTGAAATATCTTTAAAATACAGACAAAAGTTGATAAGGAACTAAATGCAATGTGGTATCCTTGTATGTGATCCTGGAAGTGAAAAAAAACAGTACTGAAAAAGCTAATGTAATCCAAATTAAGCCTGGAGTTTGGTTAATAGTAAGGTTCCAGTATTCCTGGTTTTGCTGAATGTACTATAGTTATGTAAAAAGAAACTGGGTAAATAGTATATGGGAACTTTCTGTACTATCTTTGCAAGTTTTCTGTAAATCTAAAATTATTCCAAAAATTTAAATACAAAGATGATGAAGAGATAGCATTAGAGAGAGAATCCAGCTGAACTCTTGGCTTTTTAAAAGATATGGTCTTTGTAGGAAAATCAGAAAATAAGGATAAACAGTAATAAATAAAAATCACCTGTAATTCCTTCACTCCGATATAATCACCACCAACTTCCAAAATTTTTTTTTTCTGCAGATAGGAAGATAGAATTTTAGAAAATACAGGTGGAGTCACATTATAATACTGGTTCCTTATTCTCCTTCTTTTTCTATCTAATAACATTGTGATCAGCTTTCCATGCCAATAAATTATCTTTTTTAATTGTTTGCTTTTTATCCCTTAGATTATTAACTGTTCCCATATTCTTGGGCATTTATGTCATTTTTACTTCATAAACAATGCTGCATTATATTGGTCGAAACTATTTGGTGCATGTTCACTATTGTTTCCTTAGTCTTAAAAATGGAATCGCTGAGTCAGAAGGCCTGTTCACGTTTAAGCCTTTATTCTTCTCTGAATTTTCTGAAAGATTGTTCTTTCAGGCCCTACATCCATATCTCTGAATTCTCCCCAGCTCTATGTCATCGTCATCTTTTGTATTTTTACTAACTAGAAGGGCAAAAAACAAGATGTTTATTGTATTTTTAAATTTTTTGTATTTTTAAAAATGTATATTTTTAAAATGACTAGAGAGGTTTCCATTTTCTATATATTGCCCACTCATATTTCTACTTTTATAAGTAGTCTATTTGTACAATTTTCCATTAGTATGTTGTTTATTTTTTTGTTGATTTATAGGTACACTCTGTCTGGCAGTCTCCCTTCAGAGGCAGACCCAAATGCCTATGCCTTTCCCTCACTAATCTCATTTTTCCCACTGCAGATCCTAAATCTGACTCAGGCCTTGAAAGACAACAAGAGTCCCCTGCACCTGGTCCAGATGCCACCCGTGATTGTGGAGACTGCCCGGTCCCACCAGCGGTCTTCTAGCGAGTCCTACACACAAAGCTTTCAGAGTCGGAAGCCCTTCTTTTCGTGGTGGTAGCCTGAGAGGCAGACAAAGGCGCATTGTCTGAGACTTGGGCTGGGAGGAAGCCTGGGGAACAGGTTGCAGGAAAAGTCAGAGAAGCCAGTGGAGAACAGTGCCCTTGAGAACTCTCCCTCTCTGCTTGCCACCTGCCTCAGGGCTTTCCCAAGTACTGGGAGAAGCACAATCAGAGGGACAGTGAGTGCTGGTGAGCCCTTCTGAGTTCTGGGGAGGGCTGGAGCTCCATGCAAGGAGTCCAGATGCCCAGGAAGAAATGGCTTCCTTACAGCGTCTCCTGGCAGATTGGGTAATTGCCTTTTCTCCCTGACACCCTGCTCTCTTGCAGTTTCTCATTATATTCTGCATCAGAAACAAACAAATAACAAAGACAGATTTAAATACCATTAGGAAAACCCGGGCAGAATCTCAGATCCTCTTATATCAGAAACCTTGAATCCAGACCTACGTTTGCATGGACCCAGACATTCCGGTGCCTAGCAGTTCCCCACTCCCATGGACCAAGGCAGCTGGGTACTCACAGTGCTGGGACAGACAGAAGCCACACCTTCCCTTTGGGTTTTTGCCAAGTCTTCCCCTTCTCCCACCAGTGCAATAGACTGACGAAAAGCCTCCAGACCCAATTTGCATGGTGGGGGTACTTTAGCTCCAGACCTCCCAGCAGTTCTGTATATGACTCTGTAGATCAGCTCTGCTCTCTGCCCTGCTAGGGACCCAACTTCTCTAGTGCAGACCTGCAGCTTGCCTCTCATTCAGGCAAAGGCAGGAGGGAGGACGTAGACTCCCCAGCATGCGCAAGTGATCCATGTGGTCTGAGTGTACGCTGGGAGCTGTAATTGGTCAGTGGGCAAACTTACCCCAGTCTTGCTTTCTGAGTCCACTAATATAGTTTCTGTTGTTTTAGATATTTTTTTCCTCAACTCTTGACTTAGGGGTCCAGTTCGGATTGTGGAGTAGGTCTCAGCTCATAAGAGAACAATATTAGATCCTTGGACTTCTTTTTATGCTACCATTGCTGCTTGGTGGAGGTAATAGGATTCGTATTCTGCCTCCTAATTGGTAGCTGCCCTTTGCTCCCTGACTTCTTGTTCTGGGCCAGTTTTTCTATGGCTTATTGAGAAAGGTGGGGCCCAAAGGAGAGAGGCCTTCAAACTGTTCCCCAGTGCCTGCCCAGCTCAGTGCATCTTCCTGCTTCCATTGTTTCTTTTCCCTCAACTGTCTCCCCTGCCAGGTGTCCAGCCCTTTCTACACCAAAGCAAAGAATGGCCTCAGGAGGGAGTAAAGAGGGTGCTATCTGTGGCTAAGGCGCAGCCCTGTGCTACTGGATACTTCAAGTGTCTGGCACCCAGCGATTAGTCAATCAGCCTTGGAAAGAAACTATCTTGAAGGTTTGAAAAACAACCAAAGAAAGGGAGTAAGGACTATGGCTGTGTGCCCTCTGCTTGCCCAGCCCCACCATCTAGGAGGCAGAGCAGAGATGTACAGCCCTCTTGTCAGCTAGGCCAGGCTGGTGTCCTTCCATTCCAGCCCCCAGGAGCCAGCTTGTCCTGGGCTTTCACCCAGGTGACAAGAGCCTCTGGGAGCTGGATATGCATGCAGTGTGGATAACAGCACAGCTCCTTCACCAGCCCCAGCCTTGACAATCCTGGTCAGCCAACCTGGACACTAGCTTTGGGGACCATGTTTGTGAGAATGCCTGCCTTCAGAACGCAGGAGCAGCAGGGCTCCCAGAGGCTGGAAGGGGACCCAGGTGAGTTTAGCTTTCCATAGACATCTTTACAGAAACGTGCGATAAAGCTCCAGCTGAGTGTCAAGAGAGCCTGACGAGTCTGAAGAGGGAGTCTGGTTGCTCCCCAAGCCAAGCTGACCAACTCTGTGAGGAGAAGGAAAGCTGGGTCCAACGTACGAGGGGCTGGTCACATTTCTGGCAGGTGAAACAGTGGGGGGCATCCTTTCCTGGCCTGTCTCCGTTCTGCCTGAAGCCTGTACTCAGGTTGCCTTGACTGTGGGCTTTGGGAGAGCCAGGGGCCCAGTGCCAAGGCAAGCTTATGGGTGGCACTCAGAACCACCCAGCCCTCTGCCAGCCATAGACCCTGACCCCCAATGTCAGGGAGTGGAGGCTGGGCTATGAGAGTCCTGCTGCCTCTGTATTGTTCTTCTAATGCACTGTAGAAATTGTATGTAATGTATTTAAATCAATGCAGATGTATGAATAACAAGCCCAATTCTGACCTTTTTTTTTTGTCTAGTTTTCTTTGGTGGAAGGTAGACAAAGTAGAATGCAATTTTAAGGACAAAGAACACCGCATTTCTATGTAGTTGCTGAGTTAGGGCTCCTGAGTCTATTTTCCTTAGTAGGAGAAATACAGGTCCTCATTTCCAAAGTCTCAATGCTCTGAAAACCAAAAATATTTTCATAACTCCTTTGATACCAAAACTGACCTGAACCTACACTGATGTGAAGCTATTTGTAATCATTATATATCCCTCTTAGTGTGAATATTTGCTGTAGAAATATTGTTTTGTTATGGGATGTTCCCCTACTAGAAATTATACAGTGTTTTCACTGACTACTTCCTGAAAGCTGAAAAAATTCTGAATCTCAAAATTAGCCTCAAGGGTTTGGGATAAGGAATATGGACTGGCTTCTCTTCGTGGCCACGAGAGGGCAGTCCTGCTCTGTATGTGCATCACTACCTGCTTGGAGCACTTTGAATTCTGGCCTCTTTAAGTGATGGATAATCAAGCAGATAGGATGGGTGGAAGGAGAGCTAAATGCAAATGAGCACATGGTATGCTGCTTTTGAGATGAAGCCAGAATAGTAATAAAAATCCTCACCTCGGGTTTTCAGGTTATGGCAACCTTGGATAATGCAGGAAGCTCAAGAATGATTGGTCCAGCTGTTGACCCACCTGTGGATGGTTGGCCCATGGGGATGAAGAATCCAGCTGAGGAGCTGGTATCCACCACTGAGACTGCAGGCTCACTGCCTACTCTGCGGGGCTGACTGTATAGCATTCCCTCTTCTAGAGCTGGCCAGGGGCCAAGAACCCTCTCTTCTCCTGTGGATCAGGACTGTATGCAGAGAGGTTTCCATCTTCCCCATTGATAGCTTCTGGGAAAGAAGGCCTCAGCACAGGGGCTCTAAGGGATGGCGGTGAGAAAGCACAGGGGGCCAGCCCTATTTTCTCCTTCCTGGGAACACACACCCCTTCCCTGTGATGAGCCCAACCCCACAGCCCTTGGCTCCAGAGCATCCATTTCAAGATTCTCCCCTTCTGTGACAAATACACAGTTCTTGATGCAAATGTTTTTATTTTGCCACTTAAACCACAGTTTCCTTGTGTGGCATGACAGGGGCAGGGGTGTGGGACAGGCTGCTGGACCATGGGTCGTAGTAGTAGCAGGAGGGTTAACAGCAGGAGTGGTGAGATGCTCAGTCTTGAGTGTCTGTCACTTGACTCCCACGGGAATATCATGCAGCCCATCTATAGTGTTAGATGAGGAAGGGCCAAGGCAAGAACGGTCTCTGTTTCTCTTCCTGGTGAGGATGGGCCCCATATAATGTAGAGCTCAGTGGACACCTTCAGTCCTGTTCTGAATTGAGCAGGCTAGTAGCAGTATGGGGTGCTGTCTGCCTCAAGTCTCTTCCTTCTTCACCTCCCCAGGCTCTTTGGCAAAAGTCCCTATGATTCTTGGGGAAGATAATGCCATTCCCAGCCCTTTCCCTGGATCAGTGTCTGATCTGATGGAGGTAGTTTGTGGGACCTGGCTTCCTCCAGTTCCGGCGGATCCTGGCACTTGTCCTCCGAGAGTTCAGATACTGATCGCTGGAAGCCATCTCAGTGGCACTGCTCTGTGGATTGGCCTGTGGAGCACGGGGCTCTGGGGTTCTGCAGAGAACAAGCATGTAATAGGCCGTCAATAGGAGAACAAAATGGGGACTAAAAAGAGATTTTGGTCATGTGAACTACTAAAACACTATCGGGGCAATATGAGACCGGGGCTCTGGTCTTGGCTCTGCCCCCTGAGAGCTACGTGACAAAGCAAAGCTTTCAGATTTCTCATCTGTAAAGAGAGTTGGACTAGATCAGGGAGTGCAACATTCAACCTTTTCTATCTTCCTTATCCTGTACTCATGGCAGACACCATTAATCAGTCATGATATGTGACTGGAGGAACCAAGTACCCTTAGCAAGGTGTGTTAAGTAGGGAGTTAATATGGAGTTGATGATCTCAGAAGGCCTGTTCAGGTCTGATGTTCTGATTGTGCGGCGCAGAGTATACCCGTAATGGTTAGGCCATATGGTTCAGCTTGATTTCTGGGGGCTCCCTGTTCCTGGACTGGCAGTGACCTAAGCAAAGAGGTAGATGGCTAGAGAAAGTTTAAGGTAAAATTTTGCAACCAATTTTTAATCTTTGATTTCTCTACAGTACTTTCCTATGCTATATTATCTATAATCTTATATCTAAAAGTTTTACCAGGCTGACTTTTGAATGTTACTTGTTCAGTAATAGGTAAACAGGATTTTTTTTTCCTTTCCAAATAATAGTCTCTTGTACCTGGTTGAGAATCACTGTGAAATGAGGTGGCACTGATAGGACCCAGGCACCCCTTCCCTTCGAAGTTCACAGGGTCATATGATTTCAGTTGTAACAGCAACCTTTTAAGGGCCAACCATGTGGTAGGCACTGTGTAGACCTTACCACAACCCCAATGGTAAGCATTTTACAGTGTAGCCAGGTTGGTAGCTCCAGGTACCACAACCAGGAAATTGTGGAACAGACATCATTAGTGCTCTCACCCCTCAGCCCTCCAGTCCCAGGAACCCACCTGAGCCGGCTGCAGTGGTGTAGCGAGTGGCCCAGGGGTTTCTGCCTTGGAGGCCTCTTCCTGCGCAGCCTCCTCAGGGCCTCGGCCACATGGTGGTCCCCGGCACACTCCCAGATGATCTGTGCCCGTTCTTCAGCCAGCTGGTCCCCACTGCGCTGAAACAGGCCCTGGATCTGTAGAAGCTCAGCATCCTGGAAGATGTTGGCTGAGGCCTGCTTGCGGCCCCGGGCCTCAGTTGGGGCCTGCCAAGGGGGTGGCTCGCTCACCACAGAGGCTGGGGTGCCCATCCTAGGTGCTCTGAGGAAGGAAAGCATGGAGAGACATCAGCAGCTCAGCAAGCTTTTCCCAAACCTGGGTGTCCTGACTAATGCAAGGACCTCTGGTGTTTCTCCAAGATCCAAAGTGGTGTAAGTCTTATCTTAAAATCAAACTTCTTTAAAGAGTGCTTATGTGTCTGACACATGGATTAACTTGAGTCACAGAAACCTGTGAGGTAAGAATTGTTTACCCCCACTTTACAGATGAAGAAATGTGACTCAGGTTAAATGACTTTCCTGTAGTCACAAAGCCCTGGGTAAGTGCAGAGCCAGAAGTAGAACCCAGGTCTGTCCAGCTCTAAAGTCCAGGCAGTCCCCAGGATACTCAGGTCCTAATGATAACTCCAGCGCAGCAGCTGAAATGTGTTGAGCATTTAACATGTGTCAGGCACCACTGAAGAGCTGTATTTACCTAACATTGAAACGTGAGCACGGCAGCCTTATGTGGTAGGTACTTTCATCTTCCTCACTTCACAGATGAGGAAACTGAGGAACAGAATCCAGATCTCTGATACTGAGGCCCAAGCTCTGCAGCACAGAAGTAAGAGAGGGGTTGTGGAGCTGGGTGATGCAGGTTGGAATCCTACTTCTAGCTGCCTCCACCACTTGCTGGCAACCCTCCACACCCCAGCTGCTTCCTGTATACACATCAGCTGTACTAGTACCTATTTGGCAGGATTGCTCTGATGACTCAGTGAAGATACACATATTCCTTGGGAAGGCTGCGCAGGAAGAGGCCCCAAGGCAGAAACACGTGGGCCACTTGCTATACCACTATTCTGCTAAAATTGACAAGAGTCATCTCTCTCCCTATTTTCAAGACTTGGGGATGAACCAAGTCCATATAAATTAACGAACTATTAGATAGACCAATCAGATCTAACTACAGTCCAAAGGACCACAGAGAGAAAAGGGGCAGAAGAGGCTACAGGGCTAGAATTAGTATCAGGGCAGAGGCTGAAGCTTTTAAGAAAATTCCATAAAAGTTAGGTTCATGTCAATGTCCCCCAACTATATCCATGAAATGAAAATTAAAGCATTTCCCTCAGTTCTACAGTTTCTTTTGAACTGTAAATAAACTATATTTTAAGGCTCACCCACCTTATCGCTGTCTCTGGTACAGCCTGAAAAAGCCATGGGATTAGAGAACAGACTGGAGACAAGAAAGATGAAGGACTTTGGCATTCCACAAAACTGGGATGAATACCAGCTCTGCCGCCTTCTCTGTAACCTCTACAAGCCTGTCTGCTTAACTGTCAAATGGAGCTATTAATCGCTTCCCAGGATTGTTGTAAAGATTAAATGAGTTTAGTATGTACCTATTACCCAATAAGAGCTAAATAAGTGCAAATATCCCTCTTATTGGCCTCCTGGCCTTTTGTACTTGGATCAGGGGTGTGATATGGACTCCCTTTTCCTCCAAGCAATCAGCCTGAGACAGCTAAGGGCCTGCCTTGCTCCCTCTAATCCTCACAGCTCCGGGCCTAATGGGGGACGGCTTGGTTGCTAAGTCAGACCTCATTCCACAGCTAGCTACAGAGATATCTTGTCAACCAGCAACCAGCTTAGAAAGGGGTGGGGTGGGGCGGAAATAAGTTAAAATGTACATGCTCATTGTAAAAAATGCAAACAGAATCATATAAATAAAAGCATTACTGGTTTCCTATCCTCAGCCCACTTACAAAAATAGCCCTTACTCTCACATGCCTTTTGTTCTCTGGAAAGTCTGAGCCATCACTCTATCCTGTTCAGACTCCCCAGAAATGAGCTTCCCTCCCTTGCCCCGGCCTTCCCTCCTCCTGACCTCAATAGTCACTCTTCTTATTCCAGTAATTTCCACACTCCCCTGCCCCACTCTCTAGGCCTTCTATCATAAGAACCCACTATCTTTTCAAAAGATTTAGTAACTAAAATAAACCTGCAGAAGACTTTCAGATAAATTAATTTCATAAAAATTGTGCTTATCTGGAAAATGACCATTTTAAAACTTCTTGCCTTAGGTACTATAATGGGAATCCAGTTAAAACCTAATATGTCTGGTAATTAAAACCTCAGAACTGGATGATATAAATATACTGTGACCAGAAAACAGCAGTCACCAAGTAACAACTGCAGGCTGATCAGAGAAATCAAAGCTAACTATGGGGTATTTATTCTGCTAACCAGGCAATATGTATGACATTTCATCCTTAAAACAATTCTAAGAATCAGGCACTGTTATCCTCACCCCAGGTCACAGAGGAACAAAGGGAAGCTGAGACACAGATATAAGTACCAGTGGCTTAGCCAAGGCCAGAACCAGCTCAAAGCACATCTCTTCCCATCATTTCTGTGAAGAGTACTTCACTATTCCTACCTAACTCACAAAGAGGGAAACACACCAGTGGAAAGGAAGAACACTGACTATATCACACTTGAGGCAGGGATGGGCGTGGAATATATTTTAATCTTTTTACTAATGTCAGGCTGTTCTCTGGGTGACAGGCTGCCCCAGCCTTGGATCCGTGACACTCTAATGAGGAAGATCCCCTGCTTCCACAAAAGAAATCCGGAACTGCAACCCAGCTCAAGGCAAAGAGCACTGGCTTATGAATCAGTACTGGGTTCGCCCCAGTTCTGCCACTCACTGGCTAAGAGGCCTCAGGCACTTTGCATGCCTCTGTGGGTTGATTTCTCTCTTACATCTGTAAGAACAGGTTGATGCTGATGGTCTCTGAGGGTGTGTGCCAGTGTTGAGAGTCAATGATTTCATGAGGAGGCTAGGTCTGTACCAAAGCAGAGATGGGTTTGCTCATCTGCCAGGGCCTCGCAGCAACATGTGGGGACAGGTCTAGCTAATTAGGTGCCAGAAAACTCCCCTACTAGCAGCTCCCCTTCTCAATGTTCCATGGAGGCAAGATACTGTTTTGCTGCTATGGGCTGTGAGGTTAGGGTCTGGTAGACAAAACTCACGGCTCTAAAGCACTCTAGCGACCTAGGATGGCTGTGGCCAAGCCTGGGACAGACTCCTAGCGGGGTTTGGGTGATGGGAGAAGTGTGATGTCCTTTCTCTCAGACTCAGGTAATCTCACCCTTTCCTCTGAATGGCAACAGGATCAAAGAGCAACAGCTGCCTCAGGGAGGAAATGGCTTGGAGCCTGACTTCTCAGGTAGCCCCAGCCAACTCTGCCAGGGCTGCAAGGCTCTGCAAGGCCCTACCGCCAGCCATGGAGTTACAATGAGTTACAAATGCACTAACGAAAAACCATAACTATCAGGGAGAGTCTGAGACTCCAGCCTCAACCATACCCTGCATGAGCCTAGTTGGGAGGGTCACCTCCAGATTTTGAGACCCCTCGGTCTTGGCTTTGCCTCCCACCCCAAGATAGACAGCAGTTAGGCTGATAATCAGTGGCTATCAGGAAGGATTAGATTGTAAACTTTAGAAAAATTGAAACAGAACACTTATTAGAAGAAATTTTTCATTCGGTCTGTTCAATAGTTACTTTCTCCCTCATTTCCTGGAGAAGACCTGAATCTAGGAAAGTCAGTGTATACTTGAAAAGCGGTACTCTTTAAACTGGAAAATGAAACCACAGGGCTATTAAAAGTTTACAAATGAATCTCTCATTTCAGAGCTGACATAAAAGATAAGCAGGGGTCTGTGAGCAAATGAGTAAAGATTAACTGTAAAATACTTCAGTTTGACACAAACTAGGTTAAACAAATGAACCCCCAAAGTAAATACCAAATGTTGAAAATGACAAAGTTCAACTTGTTTTGAAACAGGCAATAAATGAACTGTAGAGCTCTAACAAAGAAATATATTTAAAAAGTGACTCATCATGCAATGAATTTGCAATATATAAATATGGTGCACAACTGAGCATTCTTTGTAATGTCTGAAGCTCAGTTTGGACACATACTCACCGTGGTCTCAGGGAAGCACTCGTAACTATGAGAGGCAGAACACACTTGTGTGAGCTACACAGCAACTGGCTCCTCACTCAGCTCACCCCCTTCAGATAATCGTGGTGGTGGTGGTAATCTGTAACCTGAGGCCAAGGGGCCCTTAGAAAAAGAACCGGAGGCTCTGGCCCAAGGCCCAAATCAACACTTGTGTCCCTGGCCTGCTTCCGTATACAGACATGCCACTGGACAGCAGCCAAAATCTGTGGCTCCTCAAGTGGTAGGCTCAGTCCCAGTGGCCGTGTGAGCCCCCCACCCCGAAGGGCCTGGCCTTGGCCAGGCATGCCTGAAAGAAACGACATACATTGGCCTCCAAATCTGTGTCCCAGGGAGTGGAGAAAGAAACTGGGCCCTTTCCCCAGACTAATTCTCAGATATGACCTGGAAAAAAACTCCTACTAAATCTAGGAATAATTATTTTTAAGTGTTCAAGAACTCTGAATTCTGGCTGTGCCACTGATGACTGAGTGTCCTTTGACAAGCCTCAGTTTTCCCCTGCCTCAGTTTACTCATCATCAAAATAGTGAGAATAAATAACCCTTAAGGGGTTAACGACATAAAGTATGCGAAAGCATCCATCCCAGTACATTATTTCATGAATGAATGGTGCAAGGAAAAGACTGTTTAACCACCAGGGCCCGTAGAATCATGGTCATTTTCATCATCACCACTATCTGAAACTCCCTCAAAAGGGGTCTTCGCTCTTGAAAGTTAAGGGTAAAGGGAGATGGAGTCATTGGGGGACTTTAAATCATAGCTGCCGTTTAGGTACCTTGCTCCAAGTCATGTGCAAAACAGTACTTTTAGGCGGGTGATCTCTAATCCTCATGACAGCCCTATGAGGAGGCACTATCGCTACACCCATTTTACAGATGAGAAAGCTAAGCTCAGGAAGCTTAAGTAACTTGCCCAAAGTCACACAGGTGGTAGGTGATAAGACTGGGAATATGAACCCAGATAGTCTAACCCCAGCGCCCACTCTCTCAACCACTGTTATTTTTGTTCCCGCCAGATGGCTGCCGAGGTCGTCAGAGGAAGGACCCAGGAGGCTCTGAAACCTCCTGGAGCCTGCTATCTGCTTCAGCCGGTTTTGGAAGGCGCAGGGATTGAAAGTCGAGTCTCCCAAGCCACCCTCTGTGCCCTCCGCACTCCATAGCCCCGCGGGGAGTTAGAGCGATTACTCACCACGCTCAACTGCAGCGCCAACAGACCACAAATCGGGATGGGGCGAACTAAGATGTGCTTACTCCAATCCCTGCCCGGCCTTCCGAAAAGACAGGTGCAGCTCTGGGCTTCTGTTGCGAAGGTGCTCACAAGAACGAGGCGGCGTTCACCAAGAGGACGAGAGCTTGGGAGGGGGTATCCTGGACGAGGTCACACAGCGACATCCCCAGCAAGGGTCGGCCCCCGAGGCTCAGACGTAGCGCTTCGCACAACAACGGGCCCTAGGTGGATCTGGGGGTTTGGGTCCCGGCAGCACCCCGGCTCTGACGGCTCGCCCTCCCGCCCGCTCCCAGCGCAGCGCGAGCTGGGTCGCGGACCTACGTACCCGGCTGCCCGAGGCGAGTCGCCGAGATCACAGCCGCGGTTCCCCGGAGAAAGCGCTCCCCAGCCTTGGAACAGCCAATCCTCAGCCGGGCCTTGGTGTGAGCTCTGCCGAGAGCCTTCCGAAATCGAACGCGGAGACTCCGTGGGCCAATCAGCGACCTAAGAGGGATGAGGGGCGTGTTCTGGCTCCGCCCATTCCCTCCTTCGGCCTCGAAACCCGAGTGCGAAGACTCCCAGGTCCAATCAGCGGTGGAGCAACAGCAAGGGGCGTGGTCACTTGGGCCCCTTCCCTTCGCCCCCGACCGTCCTCGCGTAGAGCTGGGAGGAGCCCCTTCATTGACGTCAGTCCCCAGGGAGAGCGCGGTTTCGCTGGCGCGGTTGTGGGGCAGGGCCGCATTCCTGCCCTGGGGTGCGGCGGTGGTTGTCCCTGTAGCGTACACGTGAGGGGTGCCCCCTTCCATGGGCCCTAGGCCTGTGCGCACCGCTCCGAGTTCCTTACAGCGTGCGTCCCTCAGCAAATAGACCTACAGCTCCTTAAACTCATCTCCTCGATCACTTACATTCTGGTTCCAGCTTTGAGGAAAGGGAAGGGAAGGGGCAGAAAGGGAAGGAGAGGGAAGGGAAAGGATAGTGCGGTGGTCACACCTTGGGCCTTAAGGCCAGAATGTTATGGGTTCAAATCTTGTAGTAAGTGTGCAACCTTTGGCCAGTTACCTGAATGAGACAGTATTAAAAAGGTTTTATTCATTTGACAATGGCGCATTAGGGACCCACCTCCTCCGAGTTTCTTGATAGTGAACGTGAGACACCTATAAGCCCTTCCCCTGGGGGAATTTACAGTCTAGTAAGAGAAGCAGACATTAGAAAGCCTAAAACATTTAGCTGTGATTACAATTGTGATAAATATCATGACTATGAGGGTAAAATGGAGGAATCTAAACTCCCTCTGAGATGCCCTGGAAGGTAGAAATAACATTTAAGCTGAGATATGACAGAGATGAAGATGGTCACATGAAGAGAAGTGGGTTTGGGAAGAGTGTTTAAGAAAGAGAGAATAGTATGTGCTAAGGCCAGGAGACAGCTTGACTCAAGAGGACTTAAAATGAAGTCTGGAGTAGGGCTAGCAAGGGAGAGAGTAGTGGGGAAGAAGAAGGCAGAGGCAGGCAGTGAAGAAGTTTCCATTTCTTCTGAAGATCCTCTGAGGGCAATAGCATTATATGCATTTATTTAATAGCCATCGTATAGCACTTACTATGTGCCTATAATGGCAGTCAGCACTTTACAAGTATTAGCTCATTTCATCCTTATGACAAATTTGTGTTTTTAGAAGGTCACTTTGGCTAGAGCTTGGAACTTGGATTGGAGGAGTCAGGAGTGGATTCAGGGTGTCCAGGATGGCTCTTGATAAATGCTTGTTTGCTTCCTTGGAAGATTAGGGGTTGTTTGTGCACTGGTTCACAAATGGTCAGGAAGGAGGCCTAGGGGTAGACAGCTAGGTCTCCCTGACTTCTTTTGTTATAGAGCTGAGCTTTGTAGTCATTTAATTTCTCTTCCGTTAAAGTTCCGAAGGGAAAAGAGTAAGCGCCAGCACACCAGGATTTGAGGATCCCTTTTTGCAAGGTGGAAGATATCTTTGGGAGCTGTTCTTCCTCATCCCTTGGTCTCCAGTTCCTCTTTCTGTCCTGCACAAAAACAACATCAGCAAGTGCTTTGCTGTAGTTGAACAGTGGCTTCTCTTTGTTTTTCCTGAAGCCCTGGGGAAATATTGAAAAGAGCAAAGAAATCAGCAGTGTTCATCTCCAATAGCAAGTATTGCGGCAAAGCCTTTCAGCCAACTGCTTGGCTAAGGAGGGTACTGTGCTGATCCTGAACCAGGAGACTGGGCTTCTGAACCAGGGACTCTCTCTATCCATCCTAAGCAATGGGAAGGCTACACTCTTGGCATGTTGGTGCTTGCAGAGCCTAGGAATTCTGACACCATGAGCTCAGATGAATATACCATGGTAAGAATCTGAAACTTGTGGCTTCTAGGTCATATGTGACTAAGGCTGGGTGAAGAATATCTGGTGTCTGTAAACATTTTTGCAGGCATGTGATCGTGCGCTTACCACACAATGGAACCATTTCTTTTGTTATATCTTTATAGTTCAGTATTTATGATGAGAAGATGGGACACTTTCACAGTTATGTAGGCCATGAAGGAGTAGGAGATCTGGAATCCACCCCGCAACGGGGTCCTGTTTAGAGAAAGTCAACTCTGGGGAATGGAGCCTTGGAGTAATTCAGGCCAAGGCTTGGTTTTACCAGGAATCAGATTAAGGCGAGGCCAGTGAGAAAAATTTCTTAGGTGTGATATTTAAGGGGGCACCAAAAAACTCAGTAATAAAGATACATTTTAATGTAATATTTTTAAATATTAAAATTAATGCAAAATATCTATGATGAGCAAAATATCAACATTTAAAATAAGGAAGCTTTTGTTTGTTTTATGACCCTGAATCATTCTGCAATGGGAACAGTCGTTTCCAATTAGCCCATAGTTCCCAAGCAGGTCACCATTGTGTCCCCTGCCAATTGGCTTTATGAGGGTTGACAATAGTGTGAGAATGGACTGGACAACACAAGGTCATGTTTTCTGATTTTAGAACTTTTAGTCTCTTCTTCCATTTAGTTCAAAATACGAAGGCTATTTTGATAAGTGCATATATAGGTACACATATTTCCTTTTGCCCCAGGCTCCATGATGGTTCAGCAAAGTGCTGGTTTTTAGGGGAGTCAAGTCTAGGAAAGGGGTTCTAGATATTCAACCTTAGGCAAATGACTTAACCTCTTTGCTACTCTATTTTCTCATATATAAAATAGGGATAATCGTACCCACCGCCTAGCGTTGCTATGAGGACGGAGTGAGGTTGTAGAGGTGCAGCACTTTTGGATGCAGATGCTAAGCCACTATTCCGCTCCTTCCCCCTCTATTCTGCAGGAGTTGTTCAAATAACAAATAGGCCCTCAGTGGGGCTGAGACATGTTCCCATAGGGTTGTTGTTGCTGTCAGTCCTGTTCTGGGGAGAGCAGGGGGAACTTTTACACTCAGCTGACAAGCAATAGTGTGACTTTTGAGTCAGCTCTATTCTTCTTGATAAATGATTCTGGTCATTATAAATTTTTTTTTAAAAAGTGCCCTTCTGCTTAAGACATTACACAAGACAACTTATTACAGCCTCTTCTCAGAACTTACAACCAGACAAACAGTTTACATTATAGAAACACTAAAACAAACAAATGAACGAACAAACAAAAACACCATTCATATAGATTAACTAAAGGTCAGTATTATAATAGTTTTCTCAGGCTACCATAACAAAATACCACAGACTAGGTGGCCTAACAACAGCAATTTCCTTTCTCACAGTATTGGAGGCTGGGAAGTCCAATATCAAGGTGCCAGCTGATTTGGTTTCTGGGGGGAGCTCTTTTCCTAGCTTACAGAGTGCTGTGTCCTCACATAATGGAGAGAGAAAGAATGAACTCTCTGGTGTCTCTTCTTATAAGGACATGAATCCTACCAAATCAGGGCTCCACTCTTATGGAAACTCTCATTTAACTTTAAATATTTCCTTACTCCATAAAGAGACACATTGGAGGTTACAGCTTCAACATATGAATTTTGGAGACACAGTTCAGTTCATAGCAAGTATGAAGTCATGGTTGTTAATATACAGATAATTAGATATAGAAATAAATCTAGCTGTAAATGTATCTATGTGTTACATATGTGTATCTGTACATGTATACATGTGTATGTATATACATGAACACACAAACACACATATTCCCCAACTGTGTCTACTCAAAGGGCCTAGAAGCTATACTACTCCAATAGGAATAAGCACATTTAACACTCTGATATTGATTTCTCAATACCATTCTCCACAAAAGGATCCATGGCTCCTTGGAGAAATGATTGATTCTACCACTGGGGCTGAGTAAGTTCAAGATGATCCTAGAACATCTTCTGCCAGAAAGTAAGGAAGTACTCAAGGAATGATGGGGACATGTCAAAAGGACTAGGATTCAGTTTATAAGGGCTCCCCATTTGCCAACTGCAGAACATCAAAATAAAATATAACAGGAACACATAATAACCCAATGAATAAAGTAAGACTACGTAAGTCCATAGTAATATAAATAAATGAATAAATGAATAAAAACAGAGGAGACAAGACAGGCCTTCCTTATAGTAGATTGCCAACTAATAAATGTAGAAGGAATGAGGCAGTTAGAAAATCATTAGTGCCTACTAAAACAGCTTTGTGCCCAATTATAAAAACAAGGACTGTAGTAGTTTTGCATATTTTCCCTCTGTTAAGTATATATGGTGTTTTTGTACATAACTTTTTCTCTCTTCTTATTTTTGTTTTATATGTAAGTTTATATGTAAGTTGTTGAAAGTTAGTGTTACAATTTAGTCTTTAGGTAAAAGCATATTCCATGGGACTATGACAAAATCTGAGAAGTATTTAGTATAGACTGTTGGGACTGCATATCTCATTTTGGAGAGAGGGTGAGAACGTCTTCACTTGTAAGAAAGACAGCTGTATCTCATTAGGCGAAATTATGAACCTG
Source organism: Pteropus medius (assembly GCF_902729225.1). NCBI lineage: Eukaryota > Metazoa > Chordata > Mammalia > Chiroptera > Pteropodidae > Pteropus > Pteropus medius. The sequence continues at coordinate 22,546,094 of NW_024344378.1, read as the reverse complement.
TTATATTGTATGGAAGTCCAAATGTATATAGAAGGTTGCATTTGGAAGTTGAGTCTCCAAAGGGATGGACTGTGTGGGTTATCTAATACTGAATGGAGCACAGTCCTGTATATTTCTCCTTTTCCATGTGAAGCAATGCTCAACTTTGTCACCAGAGGGAGCTGGTAAGACACTATAGGAGGAAGGCGTTTCTCTTAGTTCTGATTTGCTCTTCTCACCAGGCTCCTTCAGCTTGCAAAGCATCTCCAGTGCCAGTTCCTGGACCACAAATTGCTTCCCAGGCACCAGGCTCCTGCAGTTTGGGCAGCTTCTTCAGCGCCTGAGTCCTATAGCACATTGCAGCCAGCAACACACAGTGGCTAGCAGTTTCCCTTGGCATTCTCTTGGGCCGCTTTGCAATAAGCTTTGAGAGGCATGCAGTAGCTCCCTGCAAATGATTCTCCCCAGCATCCCTGATAGCTGATTTCCAGCAAGTCCTACCAGCACACACTTCAGCAACTATTGGGGGGGGGGGTGAGGTGGGATCTACAGCCCTCAGGTTAATGGCTCCTCATATATTCTTTCCTGTATTCTTTAGAGTTCTCTTTAACTTCTTATTACCCACTCTCTCAGCACTCTAATCCTCTGTTATAGTAAATAATTCCTTATACTGAAATTTCTCTGTTCAAATTCCCGTGTGGCTTCTGTCTCCTGATTGGACACTGACTGATACAGGGCAGAATGGAAAGACTAGTAGGATGATGAAGAAGGAAGGAAGAAGAAGCTCAAGTGAGAGCAGATTTTTGTCTTGCAATCCAGGGATGCACTGAAAAACAGTGAGCTGGGTGTCAAAGCTCCTTTAGAAAACAATATTAATAAAGGTAATACATATCGAGCTCTAAGCACTTTACATTTCATTTAATCCAACAACAGGCCTCTGAGATAGTAGCATTGCTATTAATCTCATACCAAAGAAGAAGCTGAGGTTAAGAGACTGGCAAGATATTATATGTGTTCCAGTCAAAACTGCTGCATAACAATTCCGACCCAAAACTTAACAGCATAAAACAACCATTTTATTATGCTCACAAATTTTGTGGGTCAGGATGTTTTAAAATGTACTTGGGATTTTGGTTTTATTCAGGAAAGGTGAGGCCAACAGGTCAGGAAATGATTGCTGTTGAAAAGATAATTTGTTACTCACAGTTCTGAAGAGGAGGGGTCATGCCACGCCATGCAGGGCCACATGGGAGAAGCTCCAGGGTCAGTCAGGAGGCAGAGGAGCAAGAAAAAGCAAAGGTATGAGTTTTTATTGTAGTTTTTTATGAGAAGGAACAGGCCAGGCAAGTATGCAGGCTAGGCAGGTTAGGGTTGACTAGCTTGAATAATTCCAGCAAGCTCTGGTACCTGGCCCTGAGATGATTAGGACAGAGAAATATTGCCTTCTGGAGTGTAAAAGCCTCTGGAGTGTAAGAGCCTCTGGAGTGGTTCAGAATATGAGCTCAGGATTAGTTGGTTTGCATGGCAAAAGTGTGCTCACTGGCAACTTATTTGCTATCTCTAGGAATTAGCTATCCCTAGGATGGGCAGTCCCTGCCTGGATCTGCGAGGTCCCAAGATGTCAAAACATCAGAAAATACAGAAAATAAAAACCACAATTGATACACAGGAATTCAGATCACAGTGGGAGTGGCTTGTCTCTTCTCCACAATGTCAGAACTTCAGCTGGAAGTCTTGAACACTTAGGTTGACTTGACAGTTGGGGATTGGAATCACTCAAAAGCTCACTTCTTATATGCCTGGTGCCTAGTCTGGGAAAACTTGAAGGCTAGAACTGCAGACTGGAGTGCTTCAGTGGCTTCTCAATGTGACTTGGAGCATGGTGTTCTCAGAGTAGCCCAACTTCTTCAGTGGTGGCTCAGGGCTACAAGTGTGAGTTCTAGTGAACAAGGCAGAAGCCATATGGCCCTTTTCGACAGAACTTAGAAGTTATATAGTATCATTTCTGCCATTCTGTTAGTTATAATCAACTCACAATCTGCTCAGATTCAGGAGAAGGGGACATAGACCCAACCTCTTGATATAAGGGGAGTCAAAGCATTTATGGCCATTAAAAAAAAAAAAAAAAACAGAGCAAAACTAGGATTCAGGCTGCAGCAGTTAGGCTCCAAACCCTACTTGCTTCAATACATTGCTGCTATAAGAAACAGAAATCAGTTTAAGTTAGCTCAAGAAAAGAACTGGGGAGGAGAGGTTACTGTAAATCAACAGTGAATTCACAAAAATAAAGTCCAGCTGAACAGCCTGGAGCAAGTCATAGGCACCTCTCACTATCTCATTTCTCTGCATGACTGCCTATGATGCTTAATTTTATGTATCAGCTTGACTGGGCCACAGCTTGCCCAGATATGTTGTTAAACTTAATATGGGTGTGTCTGTGAGGGTGATTTTAAATGAGATAAACATCCGAATTGATAGACTGAGTAAAGCAGATTACCCTCCCTAATACGAGTGGGTCTCATCTAATCAGTTGAAGACCCAAATAGTACAAAAAGGCCGATCCTCCCTCTTCTGCTTGACTGTTTGAGCTGGGACATTGTTCTTTTCCTGCCTTTGGACTCACACTGAAATATTGGCTCTTCCTAGGTCTTGAGCCTGCAGCCTTCAGACTAAACAACACCCTTCCACACTCCTGGGTCTCCAGCTTGCAGACCTGGAGATTTGTTAGCCTCCATAATTGCAAGAGCCAATTTCTGTGATCTTTGATCTCTCTGGACTGTGGCAGCAGTGTCCTACTCTACCTGTCTAGGTTGTGGGGGGCGGGGTAGATTTCTTGGCAGCAGAGAGAAAACCAGAGTTGGGGAAAATCTCCATGATTCACCACATCTTTAAGAGGCTCCAGTGGTAACGGGAGGTTGGAAGCCTAAGTGGTAATGGAGGGGAGTCCACATTTGCTTTTACTGTTTTGTCTGAATGGATAACATCTTGTGAAGAGTCTTTGTGAGACTTAGAGGAAAGTTCACAGTCAAAGCAGACTTAGAGAATCTAAGGCAGCCGTAACATGTCTAGTGGTCTGGAAATTTAAATTTAGTTCCTACTTAATCTGTCTGAATCTCATTTTCCTCAACTGTCAAGTGGAGATAATGAATTACCTGTCTCACAAGGTTGTTACAAGGGCTAAGGAGGTGATACAGGTTAAACAGCCAGCACAGAGCATCATCTGATGGGGACCCTGAGCTCCAGCCCAGCCCTTGGGGCCCACTTCTGCTGTAAAGCTCCAGCCATGGGTGGGTTAGGGAGTTAAGGGAAGAAATTTCTCTTTCCTGGGCCCCTTGCATATCAGGGTGGGAAATGGAAACAGCATATGCAGTCAGGCTCTCTAAGTGCAGATTTTGAGGTCTGTATCAACCACACCTACTCTCATGGCCTCTTGCCTGGCCCCTACCCACTGACCATCTCCACAAAATTGGGGCCGTTTTCTTTGTTGCCACTCAGGGGCAATCCTATGATGTCTTGTCTCTTCCTATACCAAAGCCTAAGTCCCACATATGCAGTGATTAAAAGCCTGGATTTGGAAATAAAGTATTTGAATTCCATTCTTCACTAGCTATGTGACGATAGGTAAGTCACATAACCTCCTTGTCACTCGGTTTCCTCATTTTAAAGTGATGGTAGTTTTAAAAGCCCCTACCTCATGAGGCTACTGTGGGAAGTAAATGAAACTAGTGTGGAAAGCACCTGGCATGGTGCCTGGCACATGATAAGTGCTCTGCAAATGTTGGTTACTACTAATGAGCCGCTGCCAGTTTTATCCAAGGCTGACTGGCAGAATGGTGACTGACTCAATCCATCCTGGTTCAAGGTGTCTGTCCATTCTCACATGTGAGGCCTCTCTTTTCCCCCAGGAATATGGGCTGCTGAGGTCTGCACATCCCCATCACAGGTCCCAGCAGGAGGTGATCTTGAGCACTTCATGGGAAGCCTCTTGATGTGGTTTCAGGGGCACCTACCTTGGTCACCCATAGTTACTGAACGCTGTACCAATGGTGTCATAGAGCGAACACTGGATTGAATCAGGAGACCTAAATGATAAACATGGCACTCACATTATCAACCAGCTATGTGATCTGGAACAAGTTACTTACCTTCTCTGGGCCTCAGTTGCCCCCTCATAAAATGAGAAGCCTAGAGCAAATTGCCTTTAAGGTCTCATCCAGCTCAAGAACACAATTGTAGGTACATAGTAGGTGTTCAAGGAATGTTTATTTAGTAATTTAAAGATAAGATTCAAGGCAAGATTCTGCAGGTCAAGGCACCCATCTTTCTCATTATGCATTTTGACTCTACTGTTAGATGATTTGTGTCAAGTGCCAGCTCGGGGCTTGGCACATCATGGGTGTTAAACCAGTGTGAGTTGAGTCAATCTATGCAGTGCATTTACAGTAGCTCAGATGGGATCTCAGGGTGGGCACGTGTTCCTCTTTGTTACAAGTAGCCTTCCCCTCTGAGTATATTGAAAATTATTACATTGGAGCTTAGAGTATCCATCAAGAATCACTTCTCCTTGTTCACTAAACAACCTAAGTCCTGCTTTTGCTCACATATTTCCTCAGCCTAGAACATCTATCAGGGTCTGGAATTTACCCTCCTTACAAGCTAATAAGCTAGCCTGCTGTCGTTTCATAAATGCTGGCAGAAGATGTAGGATTCCTGATCTGGAGACAAAGGACTTAACCCTCTTAGCACAGCAAGCAGTGTGAGCATTATTGTTACATATCTTTCCCTTGTTCCCAAGTTTCATGGGAGAAACATAGAGGGGCCCAGGTGGATGTTACATATGCAGGGGGTTTACATCATAGCACAGAGCTTGGGAAAACCAACATTGTCCACTCCTATCAAAACCATTTTTATAGTAGGCAACAAGCAAGCTTCCTCTTTGTCTGGACGCTGTTCCCTCATCCCTCAAAGTTATGGCTGCAAACACAACACTGAGAAATGTCTGGAGAAAAAGCAGCCATGGGGTTGCATTCTTGGCATACTCAGTGATAACACCCAGGGACGCTCAGAACTCATGGTGGACTGCCTTGCACAACAGTGCCCATCCCCCATTTCTGCTTGTCAAAATTCTATCCATTTTCAAATGACATTTTGTTCTTGCAGGTTTCCCCAGTCTCCCGTTACAATACTCCCTCTTTTCTTATTGTGTTTCCTTATAATTCTCACCTATTCCCCTCTTTTGTGTCCACAGCTGTACCTCCCCTACCAGCAGAGCGCCAAACACTTTGAGAGTAGGAATTGGTCCTTTTCCTGCATTTCAAGCCCAGATTGTTTGCATCCAGCAGGTACTTACGCCATATTTTTTGAGTTGGAGGGATCGAGATCTTTGTGTTTGGTTAAGCTTTTGCAGAGAGTTTGCTGGGCCGCCCCTTGGAACGTCTTCAGGAATCCAGAGGCTAAAAATATCTCCCCAAAGCAACCGCAAAGACTTCCTTGTAGGGAGCAGGACTTGGCTGATGAGGCTGAAGGTTTGTGCCCACCAGGTGGCACCCCATCCTCAAATCTCCAGATGCCTTTTTTAGAAGAAAGGAGTCTCTTCTCACCCTGTAAATGTTTATTGGGTTTGGTTCCCCACTGACAGTAACAATTTGTGTGGCATTACCTGCTATCATCAGTCCAGCACCCAGATTCAGCCCCCTGCTGCCTGTTCTACCGCCAGTCCTTCTAAAGATTGGCTGGCACCAGAGGGCACTGAGGACATCCCTCCTGGGGTTGCTAAGGGATGCTGAAGGAAAAGCCCAAAACTGGGGTCAGAAGACTTAGGTTTGAGTCTCCACACTGACACTTACTGGTTCTGTTTCTCTGGGCAAGTCACATAACCTTTCTGGGTCCCTGTAAGAGCAACTGAGAATAAAATATAGGAAAGTATATTAAAGCACTTTGAATGTGGGCCTGGAGTCAGCCACACCTGGGGTTCCTTTTTAAACTGTCACCCATCAGCTCTGTGAACATGGCCAACTTCTTTAACCCTCCAAAGCCCAGATTTCCCCATCAGTGAATCAGAGCTAATAGCAGTTTTTTTTTTTATAGAGTTGGTGTAAAGATTAGGTAGAACAATGAATATAAAGGGCTCGTGGAGTGCCTAGTGAATAGTAAGTATTCAGTTCATCATGATCACATATATATTATGTATCCTTAACCTCTAACATGGAGCCCAGCACTTAATAAGTGCTTAATATCCATTTGCTGAATGTTAGGATTTCACAGATGAAAAAACTGAGGCATGAAGAGGTCCCAGCACTAGGGACTGATAAAGCAGTGATGCCCAGCCAGGCAGTCTGCCTCCAGGGTCTGCAGCCCGAGCCTCTACATCAGAGGTCCCCACCCCTCAGGCCGCTGACCAGTACAAGTCTGTGGCCTGTTAGGGACTGGGCTGCACAGCAGGAGGTGGGCAGCGGGTAAGCTAGGGAAGTTTCATTTGTATTTGCAGCTGCTCCTTAGCGCTAGCAGCACTGCCTCAGCTCCACCTTAGATCATTAGGCATTAGATTCTCTTAGGAGAACCCGTCCCTGGCGCCAAAATGGTTGGGGATGGCGGAATTTGTAAAGCACAGTAATAGCAATAATGTGAAGCATCGTTAGGCTTCGTTACAGGCCGTTTGGCCTACTGATTAAGCACATGGGCTTTGCTGTCTCATAGACCTGGGTTTGTGTCTTGGCTGTGTTGGGTAGCATATTTTTAATGTGGGCTTAGAGGGTGGCAAAGAGGGTTGGGAAAAAAAGTGATTAGTGTGATAGGACCTTGCTTTGTGGCGTGTAGGAGGGGCAGTGGGGCCTTTGAGTGATGGTCTCTTTCTCTGACACAGAGCACTCAGATGGCTGAGACAAAGTCTGAGACCAGCTTTGTACACGTTAAGTCTGAGGTGGGCACTAGCCGGATACTCTGGATGTCCAGGTGGGAATGGATGTAAGTTCAACACCAGCACTGCTCTCCTCCAGTGCTAAGGAAGAGCCAGAAGGCCCCGGTGGGCGCTATAACAGGAGAAAAAGAACGAGGCCGAGCCAGATAATGGAAGAACAGTTCCAGAAGAGTTTTCCCTTCCAAGGCTGGACTGGAGCCGGGGAGGCAGGGCGAGCAGGGCGAGCAGGGCGAGCAGGGCGGCTCCAGATGTGGCAAACTTCACTCAAGCCGGATAGAGCGGAAGGCCGGCGGTTGGCTGTGGGGTGCGGGTGCCCTACGCCCTGCCCTGAGGAGTAAGGAATCCGAGCTGCGAGTCTGGCACTTGCTGGAAAGAGGGGCGCCAGGGTGGTGAGCAGGCCGAAAGAGAGATGGCAGGAAGCCGGGAGGAGCGGGTGGGGGGTGGAGATCAAGGAGGGAAGGGAAGGGCAGGAGGATGAGGATGTGAGAGAGAAAGAGAGGAGGGCTGGGGGGAGGAGAGAGGGGAGGAAGGGTGGGGAGTAGGGAAGGCGAAGCACGGAGGACTAGGAGGAAGCGAGGAGGCCGCGGGTAGCGCATTGGGCACGTCGGCCGGGTCACCCCCGCAAGCAAGGCGCCGCCATTCCGCTACTAGGGGCGCCGCCGCCCCCGCCACCGCGCCCAGGGGCCATGCTCCCGCCACCTCCGCGCCAGCCGCCGCCCCAGGCGCGCGCGGCCCGCGGTGCGGTGAGCCTGCAGCGAGCCTTCCTGCGCGGCCCGCTGGGCGTCCTGCGGCTGCTGCAGCTGCTGGCCGGCGCCGCCTTCTGGATCACCATCGCCACCAGCAGGTACCAGGGCCCTGTGCACTTCGCGCTCTTCGTGTCCGTGCTCTTCTGGTTGCTGACCCTGGGCCTCTACTTCCTCACGCTGTTGGGCAAGCACGAGCTGGTGCCCGTGCTGGGCTCGCGCTGGCTCGTGGTCAACGTGGCTCACGACCTGCTGGCGGCTGCGCTCTATGGCGCCGCGACAGCCATCATGATCGACCAGACGCAGAAACACAGCTACTGCAACCTCAAGGATTACCAGATGCCCTGCGCCTACCACGCCTTCCTGGCGGCCGCTGTCTGCGGCGGCCTCTGCCTTGGCCTCTACCTGCTCTCGGCGCTCTATGGCTGCTGCCGCCGCTGCCAGGGCGAGCTGGAAGTGGTGTGAGGCCGCCGCGCCGCGGAGCGGGGACCCTGCGGAGACCAGCGCCCCACCCTGCCCTGCCGCCCCGCGTCCGCGCGCCTTGGCACCCTCCCTTGCCCTGAGTTCCCGCCGCCGCCCGCGCCAGGGCACCCTGACACGCAGTTCCCGCTGGACGGCAGCGCCACCGCCCTGATTCCGGACCGCTGCGCCGGATGCGCTATCTCCAGGGACCCGGACAGGGCTACCTCTGAGGGGCGGATGCGCACTCAGACTGGCCGCCCGGGGGCGAAACCTCTCGGTTCCTTTCCCCCTTCCCTGCCGAGAGAGAGACGTGGACGGGCGCCGCAGAGATCCGGGGGAGACTCCCAAATCGGAAACAGTTTTCTGGCTGCTCCCCTACACCCTCCTCGCCTCCCCGCGGAGGGAAGAACATCCCTTTTCCCGGGCTTGTCTTCCAGCCTCGAGCGTTGTGAAAGCAGGCACACAGCTGCAGGCGGTGCTGGGCACAGGCCGCCACTGGTCCCGGGATGAGCGACGAGTTTGGTTTTAGCTTGGGATTGTGCGGGCATCTTGCGCAGCCCTTCCCGGCCCATCTCTCGATGCTTTGGTATCTTGGGGTGGAACCCATCTCCGAAGGCGAGGATGGATGGACGGCAAGAGTCCCGGCCTGTATTCTTGCCTCTGCCTGTTCCGCCTTTGTTCTGGCGGTTCTTGGAAGCCAGATCCAAACTCACACTAGTTTCCCAGGCCTAGCCTTCCCAGCCTTCCTCTCACAGGCTTCTGTTCCACTCCCACCTCCTGATATCCTTTTGCATTAGGGATCCCACACCACCGGCACGGAATGTTAGGGTGAGCCTCACTCCTTTTTACAGATGGAGCCCTAGAGCTTGCTCGTAAAACAGCCAGAATAATATTAGAAGCTCATCTCAGCGCTCCCAATCTAGCACTGTTTACATTAAAGCAGTGGGTGTTCCCAGGGATTCTGGCTCAGGAGTTACCCTCTAAAAGAGGGTTTCAGAGTCAAATGGATTTGTCAAGGGTGCATATCAAAGGCTCTGAGAGGTCCCGCTGTAAAAGAAGACAGAGGTATAAGTGTTTACTGCCTCTGGGCCTGGATCAGTTTTTGCCGCCTTAAGGTTTCTGGCAGCCCTGTGCTGTCCTCTGTGCTGTCCTGACTCTCATTCATTCCAACCCATTGGCTATGGTCTGTTTGAAGTTTTGGGGTGGCCCTGTCTTTCCCAAGGACTTTCTCTAGCAGAAGGAGGGCCCAGGCCCGTGAAGGAAACTAGCTGCCCCTGCCAGGCCAGCGAGAGACCTGGAACTGGTGAATTCGAACATTCCTTTAAATTGTTTGGGAAATGTAGCCAAGGTTCCGGGTGATTTCCCAAGTCAAAAGGAACGTCACCTGTAAGAGATCCTGGCATTGACCGTGACAGTGGTCAGACTTACCAAAGAGAGAAGAAAACCCTGGAGCTGGGGTGAACAGCTGGCGGGACCTCTATAAGGTAAGACACTTCTTGGTTTTCTGGAGGGGTCATAGGCCTTTAAATAAAAAATAAGAGTTCTTCCTTTTCTAAAAATTAGAGGGTTTTTATTCAGAGAGCAATTAGGAGGGGTGACAGTAATAACTGCAATGTCCAAAGAGTCATGACCGTTCAACCTCTTTGCTAAATCCTTCAAAGGTTTGTTCTTTGAAAAAATTCACCCCTCACTGGATTGGAAACTAGAACAGGGGAGGCCAGAAGGTGTGTTTGTGAGCATGTTTTTAAGGCTTGGGCAGAGAGGTGTTAGGTTCTCTGTTTTTGCCATGAAGATCTGGGTGGGGGTGGGGGTCACTTACGTAAGGTCTACGTAGTAGCCATTGCATTTATCCGGCCTTCTGTGTACCTGGCACTGCTCAGAGCACTTAGACGTATTCATTTCATCCTCTCAATGACTCTGTTGAGTTGGGTTCTATCATTATTCCCATATTCCATATGAGGAAAATGAGTCACAGAGAGGTTGAGTAACTTGCCCAGAGTCTCCCAGCTGGTAAAGGGTGGAGCTAGGATTTGACCCCTGGCAGTTGGCCTCTTTAGGACTGGGCTAATCTGTGTCTAGTAGTGGGTCAATACACGTTAGATATTGTTAACATGGTAATTTTAAAGGTTTTTTGTTTTTTAATCGTGGTAAAATATACAAAACAAAATTAATCATTTAAACCATTTTGAGTGTATGGTTCAGTGGCATTAAGTACATCTGTGTCATTGTACAACCATCACCACCATCCACCTCCAGAGCTTTTCATCTTGCAAAACTAAACTCTGCACCCTTTAAAACTGTGGTTATCTTTGTTGTTTTCGCTCCTCTGGGAAATCTCAGAACACTGAGCCTTACTTTGTTAGGCTGGCATAATGCTCTCATGCCTCAGGCAGTGTAACTGGTCCCCCAGCTCCCACTGCTGGGGGTGGGCTTTCCTTCGGAGTGGTTTGGGAACTCAGTGACTTTAGTTTTTCTCTTGCAGGTTTCCATGTTGCTGTGGCCATGGAGATTCCCAGGGCCTGCTTCCTTGAGTGGGCAGCACCATTCTGGCCTGGGCCAGCATAGGGTTTCAGAGTGGGGAGAAGGAATGACCTCTGCCTACCAGCTTCCCAGCTGCCTAACACTATGCAATGGAAGAGCCAAGATGGGTGAAGATTCATTTTGCCTCAATACAAGAGAAATTCTGATTCTCCTCATGCTATGATGTGGGCGCAAGATTCCAAACACCTGGAACTGAGCTGTGTGCCTCTGTACCCTAAACAATGGGTTTTGGCTCCAGCTTTTGTTCCTTTTTTTTCTCCTTTCTTATACCATCATCAAAGCTGCATCCTCAGCTCAGATCCAAGTCCCTGAGGATGTTTTCTTAGCCGCCCACCCCATGGTGCTCTGTCTGTGGTCAGGTGACCTTACTCAGGAGCAGATCTCTCCTTGGCCTTCATGGTATCTTATCTATCCAGATGTGCCTGAAACATTCCAGTGCTCACTGGCTCTTCAAGATGTGCCTTCCGCTTGGCCTCCAGCTGCTTCTCCAGATGTGAGAAGGACGTGTAAGATGGCCCCCACCCTATCCCCTTCTCTCCCTCAAGGCCCTGTGCTATAGGAATGGCCACCTGTCCTGGCCTGGAACTTTTGGATACTGGAGGCAGTCCCATTGGCCTCTTTCTTTGGACTCCAGGACTCAGTCTAGCCCAAGACCACTGTAGGCTGCTCTCAGCCCAAAGTCTGGGTTCTCTTGTAGACTCAAGAGAAGATTTTTCCAGCGTTCTACAAAGGACACAAGCAACGGTGGGAATGGAAGGGGTGAGGGCCGTTAGGGAGAGGGACCTATGTGCCTCATTTAATAGTTCAGTGGTGATTACTAATATGCTTTTCTGAATAAAGTTTGGTTTGTCTGATCCTGGTGTGTGTGCCTTCTCTCCTGGACCGGTGCAGTAACCCTCCGTGCCAGGCCCTCCAGCCTCCCTCCATTTTCTCATTATGCCACACTGCCCTGTTGTCTGCCTCCTCGGCTTCCCCTTTCTTTCTGGAAGGGAAAGAAAAATGAGTTCACACATTTCCAGTGCATTCAGGGCAAGACGCAGGAACCAGAGGGGGGGCGGGAAATGACTGCCTGTGTCCGTTCCTGACCGAGGGCAGAAAGAATTCCAGACTCCTTTCCCAGCTCTCCGCGGGCCCCCTGGGAAGCTCCACAGCCTGATGGGCAGGCACAGAAGGACCGTGGTCATGGAGCCAGAAGGATCCTGTTCTAGTCCAACCCTGTCTAGTCCATCCCCTTACAGATGGGGAAATGAACCGCATGGTGGAGTGGCAACTTGTCTAAAGTCACAAAGCTGAGTAGTGCAGAGTGGGGTCTCCTGGAAGCTATGCTCTGGTTTTTTCCTGCAGAGTACTCTGTTCTGGCGTTGGCTCCTGGACAGACCCCACCTGATTTTCCTCCCTGGTTTCAGACACAGCTTGCTGACTAAGGTGCTCTGGAAAGGGTGGGAAGGCAGTTAACAGTCTTCCTTGTTGGCTCTTCCCTCCTGTGTCTGGGCTGAAGTCTGCAGGCAGGACAGGATTCTACTGACAAATCTCAAAACCCACTTAGAACAGCAGCTCCAGGCAGGAATCAGATGCTGTGTGTATTTCACACTTACTCTTTCAAAGCACCCTTCCCCGCATACCACACACAGACACACACACAGGCACACACACGTGCACACATCCTCCTCTTCCTAGTTTGGATTTCCAGGGAGGAAAAAACCCTCAGGGCCAAGGACCCTCCCTTACTCCCTTCTCTCTGAGTCTATTCATGAATTTCACACAAAATGAAAGTGGCCTCCTTTTACGAAAAAGCTGGTAAGCCCCCTGCTCTTCTTGAACTTGGTGAAGAATTTTGCAATTGAAAATGCGCTTCTACTTGCTTTACCTTATTTGATCTTGTCTACAGTCTTAGAGGTTGGTATTGACACTCCCACTCAAGAGGCAAAGTGGAGTCCCAAAGAGGAGGGCCTTATCCATGGCCACACAGGCAGTGGCAGGACTGGGACTGGTAAGTGTCCTCTCACTACCCTTGGCAGCTGGTTGTTAAGCTCTTGTGGTCCTCTGGCAGGCTCTGAAGTTTAGGTGGAGTTTGGTTTTTCCACCTGGAGAGCAGGTGTTTAGAAATGGTCTAATCTGACATTTTCTGTTTAATGCTGGGGGCACTTTGAAATAAGACATTACTCCTCAGAAACATGATTGGGCTCATTTGTGTCTAGGGAATCTGAGAGATTAGCTCATTTATGTCTATTACTTTTCCTGCTTTTCTAGGCATGGGGGTGGGGTGGTCGGTGGTGAGAAAGGAAAGCTAAAACACTAACATTTTCAGGGATAAAAGGAAAGAGCAGGGAGATAAGAGAGGAAGGGCTGGTTAGCACTATTTATATTTTTATTGTTTTGTTCATTACAGTAGTTATGTGTAAAATAAATACCCATATATATCTATTAAAATACAATAGCCATACATATCTATTAAAAATTTAAACTGTTCAGAAGTGTATAAGATAAAAAGAGGCATTTGATCATCGTAATCTCATGCTCTAGAGATAAACCATTGCTAACTATTAACTCTCCTTTCTTAGTTTTTATAACTAATCAAACATACATGGATATGCACACACACACACAGAAATGTATATACATTCAGATTTTTGTACGACTTGCTCCTTAAAATGAACAAACACATAGTTCTATATGTTCAATAAATATAATAATATAGTTTAACCCTTCTTAAATGTCTGTATGAATAGTAATGGACGGCAAGAATTTTGTGACTTTTCTGGAAACTTTCTAACTTTCTCACTTTGGTTAACTTTGTTATTTCCTTGGCTGCTTCCAATAGAAATCATAGTGAAACCCTTAAAGGTGGGGGAGGGGGGTCCTTTTTTCACCGATGAGGCAATAGAGGCTTAAAGTGGCCTGCCCAGGTCTGTGCTCTTTCTGCTCCCGACACAGTCAAGAATAGCAAGGAAGGGAGGGAGGAGTGGGGCGGCTGTATCTGGGTCACAAGCAGTCTTGAGGAGAGGAACGTCAGGGACTCGGGTTAATGGGGGAAGCTGGAAAGAGGTGAGGAGGGCTTGAGACTCTCTGGGCCCCATGGGGCAAAGAACAGGTATGCTGGGGAGGTGGCCAGAATCCAAGAGAGCAGTGTGGCATAGCCAGCTGCAGGCAATGAACCACCACATCGACCACTTTCCAGTAGGGCTTCTACTGTTCGCCCTCTCTGTTCCACGACCCTTCCTCTGGTGGCTATGTGGGATCTTGCAGGCACCGAGGCTGTGATGTTTCTTCCCTTCCCTAGAAATGAAGCAAGGGCAAGGTCCCACAGGCAGTCCCTTTAGTTTCGTACCTGCATCTATCTCCCTCAGGTGGGATGCAGGTTCTCCCTGCTGCTCTCTCTGTTCAGGAGTCCTGAAGGGGACGCTCTGAAGCCCTGGTCATAAAGCACTTCTGAGTCAAGGTTAGGAAGAGGGGAGCAGGGGAACTAATTTCGTGAAGTGTCTTCAGTGAGCCAAGAGAATGACGAATACCTTATGTAACATCTCATCATCCTCTCAAGCCCATGAAGTTTTATTTATTTATTTATTTATTTATTTATTTATTTATTTATTTATTTATTTAATTTTATTTTTTAAATTAAAAAAAATTTTTTTTTATTAAATGCCAACAGCACTTGGTATTCCTAGGTGGTCTCCCATCCAAGTACTAACCAGGCCCAACCCTGCTTAGCTTCTGAGATCAGACAAGATCAGGCATGTTCAGAGTGGTCTGGCCACAGACTCATGCTCATGAAGCTTTAAATACCCCCATTTAACAGACAAGGAGACAGGGTTGGAAGGGTAAACTGATTTGTTCAGGGCACTTGATTAAGTGACAGAAACAAGATTCAAACTCAGGTCTGTGCTTCCATGCCATGCTGTTTCTGAAGGTTCCCCAGAAGACAAATTTTTCTCCCAACCATCCAAAGACTTAACCCAGAGCTACAATGAGCGGTAATATTTATAGCTTGAACTAAGGCAGGAAGGAAAGATTGTGGAGAAAGTTATTACAAATCCAAATTACGTCAGTTTCTTTCTTCCCAGTTTACAATGAAGTTAGATAGTTACCTTTAGTTTTAATCAGCTCACTGTGCTGAAGTTACTCTCCTGGTTCCTGGAGACAGTCTCTCTGTTTGCCAGATGTTAGAAGGACATGTAACACTATCCCTCCATCCAGCCCTCCTCCCTCTCAAGGCCCTGTGTGCCATAGGTATCACTGCTTCACCTGACCCCTCACCTCTGCCTGTCACAATCTTGTCCTGTACACTGGGAAGTCTCCTGTGTCCCCTAGGCAGTTAGCGTGACTGGCTCTAATTTTTAGGTGAGCTCAGCCTGTGACGTCAGAGGTGAGCCTAATCTCTTAGTTGTTGCGTGGCCTTAGGCAATTTACTAAAGCTCTTCACGTCTCAGCTATATCTCTTACTAAATGGGGATACTACCAGTGCCTACCTCACTGGGCTGTTGAAAGGACTTAGTTAGATCATGCACGCAGAGCAGAGTACTTGGCAATTAGTCAGTGTAGCTCAGCTCTCAGCAGTGCAATGTTGTTGGTTGGACTTCATAAGATAATGTTTGTAAAATGCCAAGCCTAAGCCATATAAGTGCTCATGAATGCTAATTCCTTCCTCACCCACTCCTCCATGGCTCCCTCTTTACCTGAGGAATGACAATCTCACCAGCCTTGGATTAAACTCTCTACTATTTTTGTTTTTTTTTTTTTGCGTGTGTGTACAAATTTGAGCTTTCTTGAAAAGATGGCACAGAAGCGTTAAAATAATTGTTACCTACCTGAAGGTTGAGACCTTCTTCTCTACAAAATCCAAGGTCCTTCTTTGTCCTCTTTTTTATTCCCTTTTGCAGTACCTAGACTGTGCCTCTGTGCTTTTGGCACTTCTGCCTCCTTTTAACCAGGGGAGGACTCACCATTGTCATCTTGTTTCCTGGGCTTCCAGTCCATCTGGAGAGACGAACTGACCATGAATTCTCTGGTGTCAGTAGTGGGACGTTCACAGACTCCCCCCATTATTTGTTTGCAGGATCTTCCATGATTGCATTCAAATAAAAATCTGTCCAGGCACAGGAGGCATTTACAGGAGCAGTTGTGTACCTGGCTTCCTTAGTCATTGCATATCTGGACATTTCTGGACATCTGGTCTTTCCTCACTCCCCCTTTAAACCCTGTTATTTTTATCAGCTTGTCGCTTTCTCCTCCCAGTCAAACCCCAGGAGCTAACTAGTGAACTTACAGAGTTTGTTTTTTCTTTCAAGTTAAATTGATGAACTACCTCTGTGATCTTAACATAGGGTACCAGAAGACCAACGTGAGGGAGTCTTTTTGTAGAGACTGTGATAGTGATGATAATAATGACAACGTTATTGTTGATAATGGCATTAATAGAAATAAAGATTATACAATGCTCCTACCCCTTGTATTCACAGTTTGCAAAATATTTTTACATTCATTATTTCATCTTATCCTCATATGAACAGATAAACAGTGTAGATAATAATTGCATTTTGTAGATGAGGCTCAGAGAGGTGAAGTGGTTGCCTAGATGTCCTTAAAAAAACAAACAGTTATTAGGGTATACTTGATGTATGTTAAACTGCACATGATTTAAATGTACACTTGACGAGTTTTGACATATGTATACACTTGTGCAACCATCACCACAGTGAGCAGCATGTCTATAATATCCAAAAGCTTCTTTGTGCTTCTTTATAATCTCTTTGTTTTTCCCCTTCTTGAGCAATCACTGATCTGCTTCCTGTGACTAGAGAGTGGTTTATATGAGAGAAAGTTTCAGTGCTTTTTTTTTCTCTGGGAGTGGTGGTGTCTGGCTTCTTTTACTCAATTGTTTTGAGATCCATTCATGCTATTGTGGTAACAGTAGTTCATTCATTTTTGTCACCAAGTATTACTCCATTGTATGTATATATTATAGTTTGTTTATCCATTTATCTGTTGATGGACATTTGTGTCGTTTCAAGTTTTTGGTTATTGCAAATAAAGATACTGTGAACATTCATGTATAAGTCTTTGTGTGGATATATACTTTCGTTTCTCCTGGTTAAATATCTAGCAGTGGAATGGTTCAGTTGTGTGGTGGGTGTATTCTTTTTATTATTTTTAATTGGCTATATTCCAGATGAAATTTCTTTTCGTGTGTGTGTGGTGTGCTCTTGCCTGGAATTTGTATCAGGAATGGTAATTCTGAATCAATTGGGAAGTCTTCTATCTTGTTCTGTTCTTTGGAATTGTTTAATTATATCATTTTAATGATGAGTTTGATAAAATATGTCTACAAAATAATCTGAGCCTGATGCTGTTAGGAAGTTTTTTTGTTAATTCTTTCAAATTTTTTTAATGGTAATTGGTCTGATATTCAGGTTTTTTTGGCAGGTCACCTACTGCCCTTCCACTGGTGACATACTTATTCAAGTTTTCTCTCCCATTAAGTCTTCCATCTAGTTCTTTAATTTAGAATTAGAACTTTTTGAGGAAAGAATTCCAGGCTATTCATCTCTATATTCCTATGCTTCTATATTCAATAGTCGTTTAGTGGAACGAATGTATATTGATGTTTAGCTGCCATAACAAATACACCCTAACATTTCAGTAGCTTAATATAATGAAAATTTATTTGTTGTTTATATACAAACTTACTTGTTCCTCACATAACTGATAATTGTGGATATTGCAGATTACTGGAAGGCTTTCCACTCCGTGATAATTCCAGGACTTAGGTTCCTTGAACTTTGTAGCCCAGCCATCCTCTCTGCATTGAATTGGCATTTGGGAGAAAGGAGGGAGAAGTAGAATTCTGACTTTTAATATCTTGTTCTAGAGGCGACATCATTTCCATTCACTTCTTTTGGGGATGAACATAACCCAATCTATATGCAAGGGGGCTGGGAAATGTAGTCCCTGGCTAGGCATCTGCTGCCCAGCCACAACTCTATACCATGGAAGGTGGAACAGGACTTTTTGGTGAACAGTTAGCTGTGTTTCATGGGAAGCCAAAAGATTTTATTGCCGAGGTTTTCATTGCCTTGCTTTGCAAGACTTTTTTTTTTTGTGCTTGTGTTTGATGAATGGTTGTTTTCATGGCTGCCAAGAACTGTTGAGTAAGAATGTAACTGCAGGCATTCATTTCCTTGCTGTTTGTCTGACAGCTCACTGTCTCACAGCTGGAAAACTCATTACTCACAAATACTTCTTTCCCAGGTACAAGAACATAGAGATGTATTTACGGAACACTTTTCAGAGCAATAGCAGTTAGCTATTAACCCCAAAATGTACTCAAATATTAAGTTGAAATACTAGAGAAAATCTAAATATTATAGAGAATCTAAAAATGCATACCAGTCAAATATTTCTTTCATTAATCATTCATTTAAAAAACTGAAACACGATTCATATAACATAAAATTTCACACACCAGATCATAAAAATTCTCGGTTTTAAAGTGTACAATTCAGTGGTTTTAGTACATTCACAAAGTTGTGCAGCTTTCACCACTATCCAATTCCAGAACATTTCCATCAACCCACAAAGAACCCCTGTACCCGTTAGCAGACACTCCCAATTCTTTCCTTCCCGCAGTCCCTGGCAACCACTAATCTACTTTCTGTCTCTATGGATTTGTTTCTTCTGGACATTTCATATAAATGGAGTCAGACAATACGTGGCTTTTGTGTCTGGTTTCTTTTACATAGCATGTTGTTTTCAAAATTCATCCATGTCATAGCATGTAGCAACACTTCATTCCTTTTTAGGGTGAATAATATTCCATGGAATGGACATATCACACTGTTTATCCATCATTCTTTCATTAAACATTTTTTTAATTGTGACAAAATTTACCATGTTACCATTTTTTAAGCACACAGTTCAGTGGTATTAAGTATGTTTATATTGTTGTGCAACCATCACCAGAACTCTTCTCATCTTGCAAAATCGAAACTCTGTACCTGTTAAACATTAATTCTCCAGTCCTCTCCCACCAGCTCCTGGCAAGTATTATTCAACTTTGACTACTTTAGGTACCTAATATAAGTGAAGTCATACAATGTTGTGTGTGTGTGTGTGTGTATTGTGTATTATTAACTGTGTGTGTGTGTGACTGGCTTATTTCACTTACCATTAATGCCCTCAAGTTTTATTTGTGTTGTAGCGTATGTCAGAATTTCTTACTTTTTAAGATTGAATAAGAGTCCATTGTATATACACACCACATTTTGTTTTATCCATTCATCTGTTAATGGAAACTTGGGTTGTTGCCTTCTTTTGGTTATTGTGAATAATGCTGTCATGAACACGGGTGTACAGATATCTCTTCGAGACCCTGCTTTCAATTTTTTTTGAGTATATACCCAGAAGTGGCATTGCTAGATCATATGGTAACGTTTATTTTTAATCGACATGTTTAGTTTTTGGAGGAACCGCCATACTGTTTTTTCATAGAGGCTTCATCATTTACATTCCCACCAACAGTGCATAAGGGGTCCAATTTCTCCCCATCCTCATTAACACTTGTTTATTTTATGTTTTAAAGGAAGCATATATTTTTTAAACACGTGACACTTTATTTCTTAGAAACTAAGGCTGCCAAGATGTTAAGTCTCAGTCTCCCTGCTCTCAGGAAGTTGGGGCACAATGGAGGCAAACTGTCACATACAGGAGACAGATTAACATGTGAGGTGTTAGGTGCATAATAGAGATGGAATATAGCTCTATGTAAACACAGAGAAGGAAATGAGGAATTATTTGGGGTAGGTTTTACAAAGGTCTTGACATTCAAGTTGGGTATTAAAAGGTAAGTGGGAAGGGGTCAGCTGGAAAAGGAAGGGTATTCTAAGCCGACAGAGCAGCACACAGTAGCCAACATCCAAGATGGCCTCCAGGTTCCAATTATTCTCACCTCCTGGCAGATGTGCTCTTGTATAATCCTCCCATTATGCATTGGGACATTGAATAGTTCAGACCCATAAAACCAATAGGATATTGTGTGTGACTTCTGAGCATATATTATAGAAGAACTTGTGCTTTCTTGCCATTGTGCCCTCTTGGATCTCTCACTCTGGGGAGAGTCAGATACCATGTCATGAGGACCATCAAGATGCTTTCTGGAGGGTCCTAAGTGATGAGGCACTGGAACCTACTGCCACCCTGTCAGCATGAGAGTATCAGCATCGATTAGTCTGCCATGTGAGGAAGCCATCATGGAAGCCTATCCTCCATCTCCATCAAGCCTTCAGATGACGGTAGCCCTGGGCAACATCTGACTACACTCAGCCAAAACTGCTCACTCAACTGCTCATGATTTCCTGACCAAAACCATCCAAAAGCCAAAAACCGATGGGAGAAAATAGGTATTTATTGTTTAAGCCACCAAGTTTTGAAATAATTTGTTACACAGCATGCGATAACTCATCGAACTAGAAGCACAAAAATGAATACAGAGCTAGAAGCATGAAAAGATCTGGTATACAGGCATACCTCAGCGATATTTCAGGTTTGGTTCCAGACCACCACAATACAGTGAGTTGTAATCTTTTTGCTGCTGGAGGGTCTTGCTTTCAATTTGTAAAAAATGCGACATTTGTGAAGCGCAATAAAGCGAAGCTTAATGGTATGCCTGTACTGTGGAAATAGTGACATGGGAGACCACAGCCAGGAACCCCAAGGTCTGTGTGAGCGTGTGCGAGGGAGCCATCTGGTGGAGGAAGTTGTGCTTAGACATCCCCTTCTCTCTTCCCACTCCTGTTTCTTCAGCTTGTTTTGCCCAGCATTTTCCCTTTAGTATTTCTCCAAGGGCCACGGTGAGGTTTATGAGTCAATTATGTGGGCTATACACACTCTTGCTATAGTTAAGAAGGAACTATGAGAACTTAATTATAAAAAATCCGAGTCAGACCTCATAAAGTGGAGTCTAGCTGACTAGTCTCTAATTACCAGGGGGAGCCTTTGTTCATTGATGTTGGCCACGACTTTGTCCCTTTCTGGTCTGTAGAGGCTTCTTCTACCCTCCAGTGATCCCTCAAATAATATCTAAGAGTTCTTGAATAATATCCCTCAATTCTATAGTCGCCAGAAGAGAGAACCAATAATACTACTAGCTACAGCCAGCCCGAGGCCAGTGATCCAGGCAAATTCGAGGATGAGGGACTGCAATTTACCTTTGGAGTAAATTACTGATGGTAGAATTTCAGACAGTTAAGATATTGAAGAAAAAAATTTCTTCATTCTAGAGGAAGTTCTATACTTCTTCTCATTCTGAAGAGAAGAGTCAGAGCCTCTCAGACAAGCCTGGGCCAGCCACAAAGCCAAGCCCATTTCTTTAAAAAGTAGGGGGATTTCTGAATATAATTAGTGGTATACGGTAGTCCTCCCTTATCCACAGTTTTACATGGAAAATTCCAGAAATAAACGATTCATATGTTTTAAGTTGTGTGTTGTTCTAAGTAGCATGATGAAATCTTGCGCTGTTTCGCTCTGTCCTGCCAGGGAGGTGAATCATCTTACAGTCCAGCCTTTCAACATTGTATATGCATGTACCGGCCCATTAGTCACTTGGTCGTCTTGGTTATCAAATCAACTGTTACGGTATCGCAGTGCTCGTGTAAAATCAAGAAACCTTGATTTTACCTAATAATGGCCCCAAAGTGCAAGAACAGTGATGCTGGCCATTTGGATGTGCCAAAGAGAAGCTAAGCTGTAAAGTGCTTCCTTTAAGTGAAAAGATGAGTACAGTACAATAAGATACCTTGAGAGCACAAGAGACACATTTACATAACTTTTAGTACAGTATATTTATAATTGTTCTATTTTATTATTAGTTATTGCTGTTAATCTCTTACTGTGCCTGATTTATAAATTAAACTTTATCATAGGTGGGTATGTATAGGAAAAAACATAGTATATATAAAGTTCGTTACTATTCACTGGGGTTTCAGGCATCCACTGGGGGTTTTGAAACATATTCCCCTCTATAAGTGGGGGGACTACTGTATATGAAATTTTATTTGTCTACATTCTGGCCGTTTGGAAGGGGGACATCCAGCTGGGGCAATCAGGGAAGGGGTACAGACATTTGACTCCTGCTTAGATGAATAGTTTGGATTTGCATCAAAGCAGGGGGAAGGGCATTTCTTGCTAAGCTCACAGCCCAAGCAAAGCAATGCACAAGAAATGGAGGGGTTCAGCTGGCTGAAGTTAAGAGACTCCTGAAGTGGAGTAGCAGGGAATAAGGCAAGTCAATGCAGACTAACATGACTGTGGTATAATTGGGGTGTTAGGAGTCAGATGACACATTAGGTTCAAAACGAGTTTCTGGTTGCATACTGGCTGAGTGGCATTGAAGAAGTTCCTTAACATGTCTCACATTCCTCATCTGTAAAATGGTGATAACCCTAATAGGGTTGTTGGAGGAGGACTAGATAAGAAAATGCCTATAGAGAGCTTGGTCCAGTGCCTGGTGGTTGATAAACCCTCAGTAAATAAGCGCTGGCGTTATTCTTAATGCAAAGCCATCGGAATCGTGCTGTAAGGGAGATTAACCAAGAATCACAGTGAGAAGTGGATTGAGTTGGGAAAGGCTTGCACAGGCCTCTGTACACAGTACCTACTCAGAAAACACTGAACAGAATTGCATTCTATTGTTGGCCTACAGGGCATACAGGTGTCTGCCTTTTGTGGGCTCACAGTTCCGAGGAGGGGAGTTGAGTACTAAAGCTGGTGAGGAAGGAAGATACAGACGTAAATTCTTCAGTTTAGCTTTTTGCCAACTGTTCTCTGTTGGAATCTTTCACAGCAAGGCGGGGAAAGCGAGGGCCAAGGTCCCAAAACGCTTGCTCCCAGGGCTCCGCAGGATTTTGCGAAAAGGGGTCGCGCGGGGACACAGTTGAGTCAGGGCGGGGCTGAGATGGAAAAAGTGCGCAGGCGCAGGGCTGACAAAAGCGCCTACCTGTGCTGTGCAAGAGTGGGAGGAGCTAAGGTTGGGAGCCGCGCCGGAGGCAGGGCGGGCGCGATGACGTCACGGCACGCCGCCGCAGAGCAATTCGAGGAAGCGGCGGCTGGGAGGAGGAGGAGGTTTTCTGGCCTGCGACTTCCGAGCGGCCCAGGGGAGAAGCGCGCTGTCGGGGTGGGGCGGGCCTGAGGAAACGCTCCGGGGCCCAGCGGCCCTATCAGTTCCCCTTGGCCGTCCTCGCCCCTCCCCCAAACCACTCAGCGACCGCGTAGGTAAGATGCCGCTCCCTCCCATCCCATCGTCTCCGCGGAGTTGGGCACCTGGACGCAGTGGAGGCCTCCACTTGCTGGCCCAACGATCTCACGCGTGGCCTTCCCTGCTCTGGGCCGCAGGCCCGCGGCAGGCTGTTAGGGATGCAGACATCGTGGTCCAGGACTCTGCCGGCGCTGACCTACTTCACCTTCTCCTGGACTCCTACTTCGTACTCGCCCTGGGTCCGCTCGTCCTAGTTCCTCTTAGCTCGGCCTGCGGGGATTTAGGGCTTCCGGTGGCTCCTTTGTCACTCCCCCTGACCTCCGTTAGATTGCAGCTCACTGCTTCGGACTGGTTTATGTTGCTGTGCGCCGAGGTTCCGCCCCCTTGTTTTCCGCTTAGAGTTTGTGTTGGACTTTGAAATTAGGAAAGAGGATGAGTTTTCTGTGTCTCCCCTGATCAGAGAAGGGCGATGGTAATGGGATGTTATGCAAGGTGTTGACTGCCCCTTCGGGGTCAAGGGGGAAAGGGGACGGATGGTCCAGGGAGTTGGGAACAGAATGGGGAGGGAAGGGTTAGAGGATGGGGCAGGAAAAAGCACTGAGGTCCTGGAGGATGGGTAATTCATTCATTCATTATGCGCCCACTGGGTGCAGAAACAGTGGTGAATGAAAGACATAGTCCTTGACTTGGTGGAGCTCAAAGTTAAGAGGGGCAGACTGATAACTAAGCAGGGAGTTTTACTTTGGTGTGATAAATCCCGGTAATGTGAGTAAATGATCTTTTGGGAGCATTGGGAAGAGTCTCCCAGTTAAGACTGGAGGTGTTGGCAAAGACTTCTCTGAACAAGAGAGTGATGTATAAGCCAGATACCTAAAGGATGAGTAGAAATTGACCAGGAGAAGAGTGGGAGAAAAATATTTCAGTATATCATTTCTCTGGAAACCCCAGGCTGCCTCCCTTCAACAACCGTGTATGCTTGGTCTTTACACTGTCTTTACAGTTTATACTCTTGATGGGTCTGTTGGAAAAAACATTAGATGGAGAGTCAGAAGAGCAGGATTATATATCTGGATAATTCACTTTACCTTGCTGAATGCGTTTCCTCCTCTGTGAAATGGGCATTCCACCTGCAGCCCTGCTTGCCTTACAGGTTTATTTCAGGCGCCATTGAAATATTGCAAGTGGAAGTGTTTTGAGCATTGGAATTATGATGCAAATGACGGGAATTATTGTGGTTACAGGATGCAGACATCAGAGCGTGAGGGGTGTGGGCCAGAGGCGAGCCCCAGCGTGATGCCTGAGACTTCCCCGGAGTCTCCACCTGCCCCTACCAAGTCTCCGGCGTTTGATCTTTTCAACTTGGTTCTGTCCTATAAGAGGCTTGAGATCTACCTGGAACCCTTGAAGGACGCAGGTGATGGTGTCCGGTACTTGCTCAGGTACAGACTTTGTAGAGTTGTTCTGACCTGCTGGATCTTCTGCCT